>NW_027184616.1:2174772-2485454 GCF_032405125.1 Capricornis sumatraensis | reverse complement strand
TCAGTGCATTCCAGAGGAACCTCTTTGCCCTGCACTGGCTCATCTTTCACGCCGAGGATCGACTCACACCACGGTGGCACGTGGGACAGCCCTGTGGGAAAGCCTCGAGGGAAAGCCTCGAGGGAAAACCACAGATCGTTTGATCCACGCGACGGGAAGCGTGACATTGCTGCTACAGCCTGGAAGGAAAGCGCACGTGCATGCCCCCACTCGAGACGAGGCCTGACTCCCCTGGGGAGACTCCAGAAGTACCCAAAGATCCATGTCAGCCCCTGAGAGGAATCCTCGGTTCCGGCTCTGACTCCACCAAAGGGTTTTGGCCCCGGTATCGACGGAAGAGTAATCCCGAGAGGCCCCCTAGCAACTCGCATGGGGACTGGCCTCTCCTGAGGCCACCAGGGCGGGTCCCTGAGGTCCCCGTCGTAACTCGAGAACACCTGCCGCAACTCGAGAAATCCAGGAAGTTCTCCCTTCCAGGCGAGATGAGGCCTATTTCCGATGAGGCGTCTGGAGACTAATGACACCTAAACTCTGGAACTTCGAAAGGGTCTTTCACACCCTTGCTGCAACTCAAGAAGTTCACCGCCATACCCGTGTCCACTCAAGAGGAAGCACGATGGTCCCGCCCACATCCAGAGGAGCACCGTTTCCCCCTCGTAGCTCGAGATGAGGGATCCTTTCCCTGCTTTCAACGGGAAAGAATTCCCGGCGTTCCCGTCGCATCTCAAGAGGAGGCACTCTCAGCAGGAAAGGCGAGAGGAACTCCATGGTCGTACCACCATTCCAAGAGTCCCCCAGATGTCTCAGTCCATTCCAGAGGAACCTCTTTGCCCTGCACTGGCTCATCTATCACGCCGAGGATCGACTCACACCATGGTGGCACGTGGGACAGCCCTGTGGGAAAGCCTCGATGGAAAGCCTCGAGGGAAAACCACAGATCCTTTGATCCACGCCACGGGAAGCGTGACATTGCTGCTACAGCCTGGAAGGAAAGCGCACGTGCATGCCCCCACTCGAGACGAGGCCTGACTCCCCTGGGGAGACTCCAGAAGTACCCAAAGATCCATGTCAGCCCCTGAGAGGAATCCTCGGTTCCGGCCCTGACTCCACACAAGCTTTTTGGCCCCGGTATCGACGGGAGAGGAATCCCGAGAGGCCCCCTAGCACCTCGCATGGGGACTGGCCTCTCCTGAGGCCACCAGGGCGGGTCCCTGAGGTCCCCGTCTTAACTCGAGAACACCTGCCGCAACTCGAGAAAATCCAGGAAGTTCTCCCTTCCAGGCGAGATGAGGCCTATTTCCGATGAGGCGTCTGGAGACTAATCACACCTAACCTTTGGAATTTCGAAAGGGTCTTTCACACCCTTGCTGCAACTCAAGAAGTTCACCGCCATACCCGTCTCCACTCGAGAGGAAGCACGATGGTCCCGCCCACATCCAGAGGAGCCCCGTTTCCCTCTCGGAGCTCGAGATGAGGGATCCTTTCCTGCTTTCAACGGGAAGGAATTCCCGGCGTTCCCGTCGCATCTCAAGAGGAGGCACTCTCAACAGGAAAGGCGAGAGGAACTCCATGGTCGTACCACCATTCCTAGAGTCCCCCAGATGTCTCAGTCCATTCCAGAGGAACCTCTTTGCCCTGCACTGGCTCATCTTTCACGCCGAGGATCGACTCACACCACGGAGGCACGTGGGACAGCCCTGTGGGAAAGCCTCGAGGGAAAGCCTCGAGGGAAAACCACAGATCCTTTGATCCACGCGACGGGAAGCGTGACATTGCTGCTAAAGCCTGGAAGGAAAGCGCACGTGCATGCCCCCACTCGAGACGAGGCCTGTCTCCCCTGGCGAGACTCCAGAAGTACCCAAAGATCCATATAAGGCCCTGAGAGGAATCCTCGGTTCCGACACTGACTCCACACAAGGTTTTTGGCCTTGGTATCGACGGGAGAGGAATCCCGAGAGGCCCCCTAGCACCTCGCATGGGGACTGGCCTCTCCTGAGGCCACCAGGGCGGGTCCCTGAGGTCCCCGTCTTAACTCGAGAACACCTGCCGCAACTCGAGAAAATCCAGGAAGTTCTCCCTTCCAGGCGAGATGAGGCCTATTTCCGAAGAGGCGTCTGGAGACTAATGACACCTAACCTCTCGAACTTCGAAAGGGTCTTTCACACCCTTGCTGCAACTCAAGAAGTTCACCGCCATACCCGTCTCCACTCGAGAGGAAGCACGATGGTCCCGCCCACATCCAGAGGAGCCCCGTTTCCCCCTCTTAGCTCGAGATGAGGCATCCTTTCCCTGCTTTCAACGGGAAAGAATTCCCGGTGTTCCCGGCGTATCTCAAAAGGAGGCACTCTCAACAGGAAAGGCGAGAGGAACTCCATGGTCGTACCACCATTCCAAGAGTCCCCCAGATGTCTCAGTCCATTCCAGAGGAACCTCTTTGCCCTGCACTGGCTCATCTTTCACGCCGAGGATCGACTCACACCACGGTGGCACGTGGGACAGCCCTGTGGGAAAGCCTCGAGGGAAAGCCTCGAGGGAATACCACAGATCCTTTGATCCACGCGACGGGAAGCGTGACATTGCTGCTACAGCCTGGAAGGAAAGCGCACGTGCATGCCCCCACTCGAGACGAGGCCTGACTCCCGTGGGGAGACTCCAGAAGTACCCAAAGATCCATGTCAGCCCCTGAGAGGAATCCTCGGTTCCGGCCCTGACTGCACACAAGGCTTTTGGCCCCGGTATCGACGGGAGAGGAATCCCGAGAGGCCCCCTAGCACCTCGCATGGGGACTGGCCTCTCCTGAGGCCACCAGGGCGGGTCCCTGAGGTCCCCGTCGTAACTCGAGAACACCTGCCGCAACTCGAGAAAATCCAGGAAGTTCTCCCTTCCAGGCGAGATGAGGCCTATTTCCGATGAGGCGTCTGGAGACTAATGACACCTAACCTCTCGAACTTCGAAAGGGTCTTTCACACCCTTGCTGCAACTCAAGAAGTTCACCGCCATACCCGTCTCCACTCGAGAGGAAGCACGATGGTCCCGCCCACATCCAGAGGAGCCCCGTTTCCCCCTCGTAGCTCGAGATGAGGGATCCTTTCCCTGCTTTCAACGGGAAAGAATTCCCGGCGTTCCCGTCGCATCTCAAGAGGAGGCACTCTCAACAGGAAAGGCGAGAGGAACTCCATGGTCGTACCACCATTCCAAGAGTCCCCCAGATGTCTCAGTCCATTCCAGAGGAAGCTCTTTGCCCTGCACTGGCTCATCTTTCACGCCGAGGATCGACTCACACCACGGTGGCACGTGGGACAGCCCTGTGGGAAAGCCTCGAGGGAAAACCACATATCCTTTGATCCACGCCACGGGAAGCGTGACATTGCTGCTACAGCCTGGAAGGAAAGCGCACGTGCATGCCCCCACTCGAGACGAGGCCTGACTCCCCTGGGGAGACTCCAGAAGTACCCAAAGATCCATGTCAGCCCCTGAGAGGAATCCTCGGTTCCGGCCCTGACTCCACACAAGGTTTTTGGCCCCGGTATCGACGGGAGAGGAATCCCGAGAGGCCCCCTAGCACCTCGCATGGGTACTGGCCTCTCCTGAGGCCACCAGGGCGGGTCCCTGAGGTCCCCGTCGTAACTCGAGAACACCTGCCGCAACTCGAGAAAATCCAGGAAGTTCTCCCTTCCAGGCGAGATGAGGCCTATTTCCGATGAGTCGTCTGGAGACTAATGACACCTAACCTCTGGAAATTCGAAAGGGTCTTTCACACCCTTGCTGCAACTCAAGAAGTTCACCGCCATACCCGTCTCCACTCGAGAGGAAGCACGATGGTCCCGCCCACATCCAGAGGAGCCCCGTTTCCCCCTCGTAGCTCGAGATGAGGGATCCTTTCCCTGCTTTCAACGGGAAAGAATTCCCGGCGTTCCCGTCGCATCTCAAGAGGAGGCACTCTGAACAGGAAAGGCGAGAGGAACTCCATGGTCGTACCACCATTCCAAGAGTCCCCCAGATGTCTCAGTCCATTCCAGAGGAACCTCTTTGCACTGCACTGGCTCATCTTTCACGCCGAGGATCGACTCACACCACGGTGGCACGGGGGACAGCCCTGTGGGAAAACCTCGAGGGAAAACCACAGATCCTTTGATCCACGCCACGGGAAGCGTGACATTGCTGCTACAGCCTGGAAGTAAAGCGCACGTGCATGCCCCGACTCGAGACGAGGCCTGACTCCCCTGGGGAGACTCCAGAGGTACCCAAAGATCCATGTCAGCCCCTGAGAGGAATCCTCGGTTCCGGCCCTGACTCCACACAAGGTTTTTGACCCCGGTATCGACGGGAGAGGAATCCCGAGAGGCCCCCTAGCAACTCGCATGGGGAATGGCCTCTCCTGAGGCCACCAGGGCGGGTCCCTGAGGTCCCCGTTGTAACTCGAGAACACCTGCCGCAACTCGAGAAAATCCAGGAAGTTCTCCCTTCCAGGCGAGATGAGGCCTATTTCCGATGAGGCGTCTGGAGACTAATGACACCTAACCTCTGGGACTTCGAAAGGGTCTTTCACACCCTTGCTGCAACTCAAGAAGTTCACCGCCATACCCGTCTCCACTCGAGAGGAAGCACGATGGTCCCGCCCACATCCAGAGGAGCCCCGTTTCCCCCTCGTGGCTCGAAATGAGGGATCCTTTCCCTGCTTTCAACGGGAAAGAATTCCCGGCGTTCCCGTCGCATCTCAACAGGTGGCACTCTCAACAGGAAAGGCGAGAGGAACTACATGGTCGTACCACCATTCCACGAGTCCCCCAGATGTCTCAGTCCATTCCAGAGGAACCTATTTGCCCTGCACTGGCTCATCTTTCACGCCGAGGATCGACTCACACCACGGTGGCACGTGGGACAGCCCTGTGGGAAAGCCTCGAGGGAAAACCACGGATCCTTTGATCCACGCGACGGGAAGCGTGACATTGCTGCTACAGCCTGGAAGGAAAGCGCACGTGCATGCCCCCACTCGAGACGAGGCCTGACTCCCCTGGGGAGACTCCAGAAGTACCCAATGATCCATGTCAGCCCCTGAGAGGAATCCTCGGTTCCGGCCCTGACTGCACACAAGGTTTTTGGCCCTGGTATCGACGGGAGAGGAATCCCGATAGGCCCCCTAGCACCTCGCATGGGGACTGGCCTCTCCTGAGGCCACCAGAGCGGGTCCCTGAGGTCCCCGTCGTAACTCGAGAACACCTGCCGCAACTCGAGAAAATCCAGGAAGTTCTCCCTTCCAGGCGAGATGAGGCCTATTTCCGATGAGGCGTCTGGAGACTAATGACACCTAACCTCTGGAACTTCGAAAGGGTCTTTCACAACCTTGCTGCAACTCAAGAAGTTCACCGCCATACCCGTCTCCACTCGAGAGGAAGCACGATGGTCCCGCCCACATCCAGAGGAGCCCCGTTTCCCCCTCTTAGCTCGAGATGAGGGATCCTTTCCCTGCTTTCAACGGGAAAGAATTCCCGGTGTTCCCGTCGTATCTCAAGAGGAGGCACTCTCAACAGGAAAGGCGAGAGGAACTCCATGGTCGTACCACCATTCCAAGAGTCCCCCAGATGTCTCAGTCCATTCCAGAGGAACCTCTTTGCCCTGCACTGGCTAATCTTTCACGCCGAGGATCGACTCACACCACGGTGGCATGTGGGAAAGCCCTGTGGGAAAGCCTCGAGGGAAAGCCTCGAGGGAATACCACAGATCCTTTGATCCACGCGACGGGAAGCGTGACATTGCTGCTACAGCCTGGAAGGAAAGCGCACGTGCATGCCCCCACTCGAGTGGAGGCCTGACTCCCCTGGGGAGACTCCAGAAGTACCCAAAGATCCATGTCAGCCCCTGAGAGGAATCCTCGGTTCCGGCCCTGACTCCACACAAGCTTTTTGGCCCCGGTATCGACGGGAGAGGAATCCCGAGAGGCCCCCTAGCACCTCGCATGGGGACTGGCCTCTCCTGAGGCCACCAGGGCGGGTCCCTGAGGTCCCCGTCGTAACTCGAGAACACCTGCCGCAACTCGAGAAAATCCAGGAAGTTCTCCCTTCCAGGCGAGATGAGGCCTATTTCCGATGAGGCGTCTGGAGACTAATGACACCTAAACTCTGGAACTTCGAAAGGGTCTTTCACACCCTTGCTGCAACTCAAGAAGTTCACCGCCATACCCGTCTCCACTCGAGAGGAAGCACGATGGTCCCGCCCACATCCAGAGGAGCCCCGTTTCCCCCTCTTAGCTCGAGATGAGGGATCCTTTCCCTGCTTTCAACGGGAATGAATTCCCGGTGTTCCCGTCGTATCTCAAGAGGAGGCACTCTCAACAGGAAAGGCGAGAGGAACTCCATGGTCGTACCACCATTCCAAGAGTCCCCCAGATGTCTCAGTCCATTCCAGAGGAACCTCTTTGCCCTGCACTGGCTAATCTTTCACGCCGAGGATCGACTCACACCACGGTGGCACGTGGGAAAGCCCTGTGGGAAAGCCTCGAGGGAAAACCTCGAGGGAATACCACAGATCCTTTGATCCACGCGACGGGAAGCGTGACATTGCTGCTACAGCCTGGAAGGAAAGCGCACGTGCATGCCCCCACTCGAGTGGAGGCCTGACTCCCCTGGGGAGACTCCAGAAGTACCCAAAGATCCATGTCAGCCCCTGAGAGGAATCCTCGGTTCCGGCCCTGACTCCACACAAGCTTTTTGGCCCCGGTATCGACGGGAGAGGAATCCCGAGAGGCCCCCTAGCACCTCGCATGGGGACTGGCCTCTCCTGAGGCCACCAGGGCGGGTCCCTGAGGTCCCCGTCGTAACTCGAGAACACCTGCCGCAACTCGAGAAAATCCAGGAAGTTCTCCCTTCCAGGCGAGATGAGGCCTATTTCCGATGAGGCGTCTGGAGACTAATGACACCTAAACTCTGGAACTTCGAAAGGGTCTTTCACACCCTTGCTGCAACTCAAGAAGTTCACCGCCATACCCGTCTCCACTCGAGAGGAAGCACGATGGTCCCGCCCACATCCAGAGGAGCCCCGTTTCCCCCTCGTAGCTCGAGATGAGGGATCCTTTCCCTGCTTTCAACGGGAAAGAATTCCCGGCGTTCCCGTCGCATCTCAAGAGGAGGCACTCTCAACAGGAAAGGCGAGAGGAACTCCATGGTCGTACCACCATTCCAAGAGTACCCCAGATGTCTCAGTCCATTCCACAGGAACCTCTTTGCCCTGCACTGGCTCATCTTTCACGCCGAGGATCGACTCACACCACGGTGGCACGTGGGACAGCCCTGTGGGAAAGCCTCGAGGGAAAACCACAGATCCTTTGATCCACGCGACGGGAAGCGTGACATTGCTGCTACAGCCTGGAAGGAAAGCGCACGTGCATGCCCCCACTCGAGACGAGGCCTGACTCCCCTGGGGAGACTCCAGAAGTACCCAAAGATCCATGTCAGCCCCTGAGAGGAATCCTCGGTTCCGGCCCTGACTGCACACAAGGTTTTTGGCCCCGGTATCGACGGGAGAGGAATCCCGATAGGCCCCCTAGCACCTCGCATGTGGACTGGCCTCTCCTGAGGCCACCAGAGCGGGTCCCTGAGGTCCCCGTCGTAACTCGAGAACACCAGCCGCAACTCGAGAAAATCCAGGAAGTTCTCCCTTCCAGGCGAGATGAGGCCTATTTCCGATGAGGCGTCTGGAGACTAATGACACCTAACCTCTGGAACTTCGAAAGGGTCTTTCACAACCTTGCTGCAACTCAAGAAGTTCACCGCCATACCCGTCTCCACTCGAGAGGAAGCACGATGGTCCCGCCCACATCCAGAGGAGCCCCGTTTCCCCCTCTTAGCTCGAGATGAGGGATCCTTTCCCTGCTTTCAACGGGAAAGAATTCCCGGTGTTCCCGTCGTATCTCAAGAGGAGGCACTCTCAACAGGAAAGGCGAGAGGAACTCCATGGTCGTACCACCATTCCAAGAGTCCCCCAGATGTCTCAGTCCATTCCAGAGGAACCTCTTTGCCCTGCACTGGCTAATCTTTCACGCCGAGGATCGACTCACACCACGGTGGCACGTGGGACAGCCCTGTGGGAAAGCCTCGAGGGAAAGCCTCGAGGGAATACCACAGATCCTTTGATCCAAGCGACGGGAAGCGTGACATTGCTGCTACAGCCTGGAAGGAAAGCGCACGTGCATGCCCCCACTCGAGTGGAGGCCTGACTCCCCTGGGGAGACTCCAGAAGTACCCAAAGATCCATGTCAGCCCCTGAGAGGAATCCTCGGTTCCGGCCCTGACTCCACACAAGCTTTTTGGCCCCGGTATCGACGGGAGAGGAATCCCGAGAGGCCCCCTAGCACCTCGCATGGGGACTGGCCTCTCCTGAGGCCACCAGGGCGGGTCCCTGAGGTCCCCGTCGTAACTCGAGAACACCTGCCGCAACTCGAGAAAATCCAGGAAGTTCTCCCTTCCAGGCGAGATGAGGCCTATTTCCGATGAGGCGTCTGGAGACTAATGACACCTAAACTCTGGAACTTCGAAAGGGTCTTTCACACCCTTGCTGCAACTCAAGAAGTTCACCGCCATACCCGTCTCCACTCGAGAGGAAGCACGATGGTCCCGCCCACATCCAGAGGAGCCCCGTTTCCCCCTCGTAGCTCGAGATGAGGGATCCTTTCCCTGCTTTCAACGGGAAAGAATTCCCGGCGTTCCCGTCGCATCTCAAGAGGAGGCACTCTCAACAGGAAAGGCGAGAGGAACTCCATGGTCGTACCACCATTCCAAGAGTCCCCCAGATGTCTCAGTCCATTCCAGAGGAACCTCTTTGCCCTGCACTGGCTCATCTTTCACGCCGAGGATCGACTCACACCACGGTGGCACGTGGGACAGCCCTGTGGGAAAGCCTCGAGGGAAAACCACAGATCCTTTGATCCACGCGACGGGAAGCGTGACATTGCTGCTACAGCCTGGAAGGAAAGCGCACGTGCATGCCCCCACTCGAGACGAGGCCTGACTCCCCTGGGGAGACTCCAGAAGTACCCAAAGATCCATGTCAGCCCCTGAGAGGAATCCTCGGTTCCGGCCCTGACTTCACACAAGGTTTTTGGCCCTGGTATCGACGGGAGAGGAATCCCGAAAGGCCCCCTAGCACCTCGCATGGGGACTGGCCTCTCCTGAGGCCACCAGAGCGGGTCCCTGAGGTCCCCGTCGTAACTCGAGAACACCTGCCGCAACTCGAGAAAATCCAGGAAGTTCTCCCTTCCAGGCGAGATGAGGCCTATTTCCGATGAGGCGTCTGGAGACTAATGACACCTAACCTCTGGAACTTCGCAAGGGTCTTTCACAACCTTGCTGCAACTCAAGAAGTTCACCGCCATACCCGTGTCCACTCGAGAGGAAGCACGATGGTCCCGCCCACATCCAGAGGAGCCCCGTTTCCCCCTCGTAGCTCGAGATGAGGGATCCTTTCCCTGCTTTCAACGGGAAAGAATTCCCGGCGTTCCCGTCGCATCTCAAGAGGAGGCACTCTCAACAGGAAAGGCGAGAGGAACTCCATGGTCGTACCACCATTCCAAGAGTCCCCCAGATGTCTCAGTCCATTCCAGAGGAACCTCTTTGCCCTGCACTGGCTCATCTTTCACGCCGAGGATTGACTCACACCACGGTGGCACGTGGGACAGCCCTGTGGGAAAGCCTCGAGGGAAAACCACAGATCCTTTGATCCACGCCACGGGAAGCGTGACATTGCTGCTATAGCCTGGAAGGAAAGCGCACGTGCATGCCCCCACTCGAGACGAGGCCTGACTCCCGTGGGGAGACTCCAGAAGTACCCAAAGATCCATGTCAGCCCCTGAGAGGAATCCTCGGTTACGGCCCTGACTCCACACAAGGTTTTTGGCCCCGGTATCGACGGGAGAGGAATCCCGAGAGGCCCCGTAGCAAATCGCATGGGGACTGGCCTCTTGAGGCAACCAGGGCGGGTCCCTGAGGTCCCCGTCGTAACTCGAGAACACCTACCGCAACTCGAGAAAATCAAGGAAGTTCTCCCTTGCAGGCGAGATGAGGCCTATTTCCGATGAGGCGTCTGGAGACTAATGACACCTAACCTCTGGAACTTCGAAAGGGTCTTTCACACACTTGCTGCAACTCAAGAAGTTCACCGCCATACCCGTCTCCACTCGAGAGGAAGCACGGTGGACCCGCCCACATCCAGAGGAGCCCCGTTTCCCCCTCGTAGCTCGAGATGAGGGATCCTTTCCCTGCTTTCAACGGGAAAGTATTCCCGTCATTCCCGTCGCATCTCAAGAGGAGGCACTCTCAACAGGAAAGGCGAGAGGAACTCCATGGTCGTACCACCATTCCAAGAGTCCCCCAGATGTCTCAGTCCATTCCAGAGGAACCTCTTTGCCCTGCACTGGCTCATCTTTCACGCCGAGGATCGACTCACACCACGGTGGCACGTGGCACAGCCATGTGGGAAAGCCTCGAGGGAAAGCCTCGAGGGAAAACCACAGATCCTTTGATCCACGCGACGGGAAGCGTGACATTGCTGCTACAGCCTGGAAGGAAAGCGCACGTGCATGCCCCCACTCGAGACGAGGCCTGAATCCCCTGGGGAGACTCCAGAAGTACCCAAAGATCCATGTCAGCCCCTGAGAGGAATCCTCGTTTCCGGCCCTGACTGCACACAAGGTTTTTGGCCCCGGTATCGATGGGAGAGGAATCCCGAGAGGCCCCCTAGCACCTCGCATGGGGACTGGCCTCTCCTGAGGCCACCAGGGCGGGTCCCTGAGGTCCCCGTCGTAACTCGAGAACACCTGCCGCAACTCGAGAAAATCCAGGAAGTTCTCCCTTCCAGGCGAGATGAGGCCTATTTCCGATGAGGCGTCTGGAGACTAATGACACCCAACCTCTGGAACTTCGAAAGGGTCTTTCACAGCCTTGCTGCTACTCAAGAAGTTCACCTCCTTGCCCGTCTCCACTCGAGAGGAAGCACGATGGTCCCGCCCACATCCAGAGGAGCCCCGTTTCCCCCTCGTAGCTAGAGATGAGGGATCCTTTCCCTGCTTTCAACGGGAAAGATTTCCCGGCATTCCCGTCGCATCTCAAGAGGAGGCACTCTCAACAGGAAAGGCGAGAGGAACTCCATGGTCGTACCACCATTCCAAGAGTCCCCCAGATGTCTGAGTCCATTCTAGAGGAACCTCTTTGCCCTGCACTGGCTTATCTTTCATGCCGAGGATCGACTCACACCACGGTGGCACGTGGGACAGCCCTGTGGGAAAGCCTCGAGGGACAGCCTCGAGGGAAAACCACAGATCCTTTGATCCACGCGACGGGAAGCGTGACATTGCTGCTACAGCCTGGAAGGAAAGCACACGTGCATGCCCCCACTCGAGACGAGGCCTGACTCCCCTGGGGAGACTCCAGAAGTACCCAAAGATCCATGTCAGCCCCTGAGAGGAATCCTCGGTTCCGGCCCTGACTCCACACAAGGTTTTTGGCCCCGGTATCGACGGGAGAGGAATCCCGAGAGGCCCCCTAGCAAGTCGCATGGGGACTGGCTGTTCTTGAGGCCACCAGGGCAGGTCCCTGAGGTCCCCGTCGTAACTCGAGAACACCTGCCGCAACTCGAGAAAATCCAGGAAGTTCTCCCTTCCAGGCGAGATGAGGCCTATTTCCGATGAGGCGTCTGGAGACTAATGACACCTAACCTCTGGAACTTCGAAAGGGTCTTTCACACCCTTGCTGCAACTCAAGAAGTTCACCGCCATACCCGTCTCCACTCGAGAGGAAGCACGATGGTCCCGCCCACATCCAGAGGAGCCCCGTTTCCCCCTCGGAGCTCGAGATGAGGGATCCTTTCCCTGCTTTCAACGGGAAAGAATTCCCGGCGTTCCCGTCGCATCTCAAGAGGAGGCACTCTCAACAGGAAAGGCGAGAGGAACTCCATGGTCGTACCACCATTCCAAGAGTCCCCCAGATGTCTCAGTCCATTCCAGAGGAACCTCTTTGCCCTGCACTGGCTCATCTTTGATGCCGAGGATCGACTCACACCACGGTGGCACGTGGGACAGCCCTGCGGGAAAGCCTCGAGGGAAAGCCTCGAGGGAAAACCACAGATCCTTTGATGCACGCGACGGGAAGCGTGACATTGCTGCTACAGCCTGGAAGGAAAGCGCACGTGCATGCCCCCACTTGAGACGAGGCCTGACTCCCCTGGGGAGACTCCAGAAGTACCCAAAGATCCATGTCACCCCTGTGAGGAATCCTCGGTTCCGGCCCTGACTCCACACAAGGTTTTTGGCCCTAGTATCGACGGGAGAGGAATGCCGAGAGGCCCCCTAGCAACTCGCATGGGGACTGGCCTCTCCTGAGGCCATCAGGGCGGGTCCCTGTGGTACCCGTCGTAACTCGAGAACACCTGCCGCACCTCGAGAAAATCCAGGAAGTTCTCCCTTCCAGGCGAGATGAGGTCTATTTCCGATGAGGCATCTGGAGACTGACACGTAACCTCTGGAACTTCGAAAGGGTCTTTCACACCCTTGCTGCAACTCAAGAAGTTCACCTCCATACCCGTCTCCACTCGAGAGGAAGCACGATGGTCCCACCCACATCCAGAGGAGCCCCGTTTCCCCCTCGTAGCTCGAGATGAGGGATCCTTTCCCTGCTTTCAACGGGAAAGAATTCCCGGCGTTCCCGTTGCATCTCAAGAGGAGGCACTCTCAACAGGAAAGGCGAGAGGAACTCCATGGTCGTACCACCATTCCAAGAGTCCCCCAGATGTCTCAGTCCATTCCAGAGGAACCTCTTTGCCCTGCACTGGCTCATCTTTCACGCCGAGGATCGACTCACACCACGGTGGAACGTGGGACAGCCCTGCGGGAAAGCCTCGAGGGAAAGCCTCGAGGGAAAACCACAGATCCTTTGATGCACGCGACGGGAAGCGTGACATTGCTGCTACAGCCTGGAAGGAAAGCGCACGTGCATGCCCCCAGTCGAGACGAGGCCTGACTCCCCTGGGGAGACTCCAGAAGTACCCAAAGATCCATATCACCCCTGAGAGGAATCCTCGGTTCCGGCCCTGAATCCACACAAGGTTTTTGGCCCCGGTATCGACGGGAGAGGAATCCCGAGAGGCCCCCTAGCAACTCGCATGGGGACTGGCCTCTCCTGAGGCCACCAGGGCGTGTCCCTGAGGTCCCCGTCATAACTCGAGAACACCTGCCGCAACTCGAGAAAATCCAGGAAGTTCTCCCTTCCAGGCGAGATGAGGCGTATTTCCGATGAGGCGTCTGGAGACTAATGACACCTAACCTCTGGAACTTCGAAAGGGTCTTTCACACCCTTGCTGCAACTCAAGAAGTTCACCGCCATACCCGTCTCCACTCGAGAGGAAGCACGATGGTCCCGCCCACATCCAGAGGAGCCCCGTTTCCCCCTCGGAGCTCGAGATGTGGGATCCCTTCCCTGCTTTCAACGGGAAAGAATTCCCGGCGTTCCCGTCGCATCTCAAGAGGAGGCACTCTCAACAGGAAAGGCGAGAGGAACTCCAGGGTCGTACCACCATTCCAAGAGTCCCCCAGATGTCTCAGTCCATTCCAGAGGAACCTCTTTGCCCTGCACTGGCTCATCTTCCACGCCGAGGATCGACTCACACCACGGTGGCACGTGGGACAGCCCTGTGGGAAAGCCTCGAGGGAAAGCCTCGAGGGAAAACCACAGATCCTTTGATCCACGCGACGGGAAGTGTGACATTGCTGCTACAGCCTGGAAGGAAAGCGCATGTGCATGCTCCCACTGGAGACGAGGCCTGACTCCCCTGGGGAGACTCCAGAAGTACCCAAAGATCCATGTCAGCCCCTGAGAGGAATCCTCGGTTCCGGCCTTGACTCCACACAAGGTTTTTGGCCCCGGTATCGACGGGAGAGGAATCCCGAGAGGCCCCCTAGCAACTCGCATGGGGACTGGCCTCTCCTGAGGCCACCAGGGCGGGTCCCTGAGGTCCCCGTCCTAACTCGAGAACACCTGCCGCAAATCGAGAAAATCCAGGAAGTTCTCCCTTCCAGGCGAGATGAGGCCTATTTCCGATGAGGCGTCTGGAGACTAATGACACCTAACCTCTGGAACTTCGAAAGGGTCTTTCACACCCTTGCTGCAACTCAAGAAGTTCAGCGCCATACCCGTGTCCACTCGAGAGGAAGCACGATGGTCCCGCCCACATCCAGAGGAGCCCCGTTTCCCCCTCGTAGCTCGAGATGAGGGATCCTTTCCCTGCTTTCAACGGGAAAGAATTCCCGGCGTTCCCGTCGCATCTCAAGAGGAGGCACTCTCAACAGGAAAGGCGAGAGGAACTCCATGGTCGTACCACCATTCCAAGAGTCGCCCAGATGTCTCAGTCCATTCCAGAGGAACCTCTTTGCCCTGCACTGGCTCATCTTTCACGCCGAGGATCGACTCACACCACGGTGGCACGTGGGACAGCCCTGCTGGAAAGCCTCGAGGGAAAGCCTCGAGGGAAAACCACAGATCCTTTGATGCACGCGACGGGAAGCGTGACATTGCTGCTACAGCCTGGAAGGAAAGCGCACGTGCATGCCCCCACTCGAGACGAGGCCTGACTCCCCTGGGGAGACTCCAGAAGTACCCAAAGATCCATGTCAGCCCCTGAGAGGAATCCTCGGTTCCGGCCCTGACTCCACACAAGGTTTTTGGCCCCGGTATCGACGGGAGAGGAATCCCGAGAGGCCCCCTAGCAACTCGCATGGGGACTGGCCTCTCCTGAGGCCACCAGGGCGGGTCCCTGAGGTCCCCGTCGTAACTCGAGAACACCTGCCGCAACTCGAGAAAATCCAGGAAGTTCTCCCTTCCAGGCGAGATGAGGCCTATTTCCGATGAGGCGTCTGGAGACTAATGACACCTAACCTCTGGAACGTCGAAAGGGTCTTTCACACCCTTGCTGCAACTCAAGAAGTTCACCGCCATACCCGTCTCCACTCGAGAGGAAGCACGATGGTCCCGCCCACATCCAGAGGAGCCCCGTTTCCCCCTCGGAGCTCGAGATGAGGGATCCTTTCCCTGCTTTCAACGGGAAAGAATTCCCGGCGTTCCCGTCGCATCTCAAGAGGAGGCACTCTCAACAGGAAAGGCGAGAGGAACTCCATGGTCGTACCACCATTCCAAGAGTCCCCCAGATGTCTCAGTCCATTCCAGAGGAACCTCTTTGCCCTGCACAGGCTCATCTTTCACGCCGAGGATCGACTCACACCACGGTGGCACGTGGGACAGCCCTGTGGGAAAGCCTCGAGGGAAAGCCTCGAGGGAAAACCACAGATCCTTTGATGCACGCGACGGGAAGCGTGACATTGCTGCTACAGCCTGGAAGGAAAGCGCACGTGCATGTCCCCTCTCGAGACGAGGCCTGACTCCCCTGGGGAGACTCCAGAAGTGCCCAAAGATCCATGTCACCCCTGAGAGGAATCCTCGGTTCCGGCCCTGACTCCACACAAGGTTTTTGGCCCCGGTATCGACGGGAGAGGAATCCCGAGAGGCCCCCTAGCAACTCGCATGGGGACTGGCCTCTCCTGAGGCCACCAGGGCGGGTCCCTGAGGTCCCCGTCATAACTCGAGAACACCGGCCGCAAATCGAGAATATCCAGGAAGTTCTCCCTTCCAGGCGAGATGAGGCCTATTTCCGATGAGGCGTCTGGAGACTAATGACACCTAACCTCTGGAATTTCGAAAGGGTCTTTCACACCCTTGCTGCAACTCAAGAAGTTCACCGCCATACCCGTGTCCACTCGAGAGGAAGCACGATGGTCCCGCCCACATCCAGAGGAGCCCCGTTTCCCCCTGGTAGCTCGAGATGAGGGATCCTTTCCCTGCTTTCAACGGGAAAGAATTCCCGGCGTTCCCGTCGCATCCAAAGAGGAGGCACTCTCAACAGGAAAGGCGAGAGGAACTCCATGGTCGTACCACCATTCCAAGAGTCCCCCAGATGTCTCAGTCCATTCCAGAGGAACCTCTTTGCCCTGCACTGGCTCATCTTTCACGCCGAGGATCAACTCACACCACTGTGGCACGTGGGACAGCCCTATGGGAAAGCCTCGAGGGAAAGCCTCGAGGGAAAACCACAGATCCTTTGATGCACGCGACGGGAAGCGTGACATTGCTGCTACAGCCTGGAAGGAAAGCGCACGTGCATGCCCCCACTCGAGACGAGGCCTGACTCCCCTGGGGAGACTCCAGAAGTACCCAAAGATCCATGTCACCCCTGAGAGGAATGCTCGGTTCCGGCCCTGACTCCACACAAGGCTTTTGGCCCCGGTATCGACGGGAGAGGAATCCCGAGAGGCCCCCTAGCAACTCGCATGGGGACTGGCCTCTCCTGAGGCCACCAGGGCGGGTCCCTGAGGTCCCCGTCGTAACTCGAGAACACCTGCCGCAACTCGAGAAAATCCAGGAAGTTCTCCCTTCCAGGCGAGATGAGGCCTATTTCCGATGAGGCGTCTGCAGACTAATGACACCTAAACTCTGGAACTTCGAAAGGGTCTTTCACACCCTTGCTGCAACTCAAGAAGTTCACCGCCATACCCGTGTCCACTCGGGAGGAAGCACGATGGTCCCGCCCACATCCAGAGGAGCCCCATTTCCCCCTCGGAGCTCGAGATGAGGGATCCTTTCCCTGCTTTCAACGGGAAAGAATTCCCGGCGTTCCCGTCGCATCTCAGGAGGAGGCACTCTCAACAGGAAAGGCGAGAGGAACTCCATGGTCGTACCACCATTCCAAGAGTCCCACAGATGTCTCAGTCCATTCCAGAGGAACCTCTTTGCCCTGCACTGGCTCATCTTTCACGCCGAGGATCGACTCACACCACGGTGGCACGTGGGACAGCCCTGTGGGAAAGCCTCGAGGGAAAACCACAGATCTTTTGATCCACGCGACGGGAAGCGTGACATTGCTGCTACAGCCTGGAAGAAAAGCACACGTGCATGCCCCCAATCGAGAAGAGGCCTGACTCCCCTGGTGGGACTCCAGAAGTACCCAAAGATCCATGTCAGCTCCTGAGAGGAATCCTCGGTTCCAGCCCTGACTCCACACAAGGTTTTTGGCCCCGGTATCGACGGGAGAGGAATCCCGAGAGGCCCCCTAGCAACTCGCATGGGGACTGGCCTCTCCTGAGGCCACCAGGGCGGGTCCCTGAGGTCCCCGTCGTAACTCGAGAACACCGGCCGCACCTCGAGAAAATCCGGGAAGTTCTCCCTTCCAGGCGAGATGAGGCCTATTTCCGATGAGGCGTCTGGAGACTAATGACACCTAACCTCTGGAACTTCGAAAGGGTCTTTCACACCCTTGCTGCAACTCAAGAAGTTTACCGCCATACCCGTCTCCACACGAGAGAAAGCACGATGGTCCCGCCCACATCCAGAGGAGCCCCGTTTCCCCCTCGGAGCTCGAGATGAGGGATCCTTTCCCTGCTTTCAACGGGAAAGAATTCCCGGCATTCCCGTCGCATCTCAAGAGGAGGCACTCTCAACAGGAAAGGCGAGAGGAACTCCATGGTCGTACCACCATTCCAAGAGTCCCCCAGATGTCTCAGTCCATTCCAGAGGAACCTCTTTGCCCTGCACTGGCTCATCTTTCACGCCGAGGATCGACTCACAGAAAGGTGGCACGTGGGACAGCCCTGTGGGAAAGCCTCGAGGGAAAGCCTCGAGGGAAAACCACAGATCCTTTAATCCTCGCGATGGGAAGCGTGACATTGCTGCTACAGCCTGGAAGGAAAGCGCACGTGCATGCCCCCACTCGAGACGAGGCCTGACTCCCCTGGGGAGACTCCAGAAGTACCCAAAGATCCATGTAACCCCTGAGAGGAATGCTCGGTTCCGGCCCTGACTCCACACAAGGCTTTTGGCCCCGGTATCGACGGGAGAGGAATCCCGAGAGGCCCCCTAGCAACTCGCATGGGGACTGGCCTCTCCTGAGGCCATCAGGGCGGGTCCCTGAGGTCCCCGTCGTAACTCGAGAACACCTGCCGCAACTCGAGAAAATCCAGGAAGTTCTCCCTTCCAGGCGAGATGAGGCCTATTTCCGATGAGGCGTCTGGAGACTAATGACACCTAACCTCTGGAACTTCGAAAGGGTCTTTCACACCCTTGCTGCAAATAAAGAAGTTCACCGCCATACCCGTGTCCACTCGGGAGGAAGCACGATGGTCCCGCCCACATCCAGAGGAGCCCCGTTTCCCCCTCGGAGCTCGAGATGAGGGATCCTTTCCCTGCTTTCAACGGGAAAGAATTCCCGGCGTTCCCGTCGCATCTCAAGAGGAGGCACTCTCAACAGGAAAGGCGAGAGGAACTCCATGGTCGTACCACCATTCCAAGAGTCCCCCAGATGTCTCAGTCCATTCCAGAGAAACCCCTTTGCCCTGCACTGGCTCATCTTTCACGCCGAGGATCGACTCACACCACGGTGGCACGTGGGACAGCCCTGTGGGAAAGCCTCGAGGGAAAGCCTCGAGGGAAAACCACAGATCATTTGATCCACGCGACGGGAAGCGTGACATTGCTGCTACAGCCTGGAAGGAAAGCGCACGTGCATGCCCCCACTCGAGACGAGTCCTGACTCCCCTGGGGAGACTCCAGAAGTACCCAAAGATCCATGTCAGCCCCTGAGAGGAATCCTCGGTTCCGGCCCTGACTCCACACAAGGTTTTTGGCCCCGGTATCGACGGGAGAGGAATCCCGAGAGGCCCCCTAGCAACTCGCATGGGGACTGGCCTCTCCTGAGGCCACCAGGGCGGGTCCCTGAGGTCCCCGTCGTAACTCGAGAACACCTGCCGCAACTCGAGAAAATCCAGGAAGTTCTCCCTTCCAGGCGAGATGAGGCCTATTTCCGATGAGGCGTCTGGAGACTAATGACACCTAACCTCTGGAACTTCGAAAGGGTCTTTCACACCCTTGCTGCAACTCAAGAAGTTCACCGCCATAACCGTCTCCACTCGAGAGGAAGCACGATGGTCCCGCCCACATCCAGAGGAGCCGCGTTTCCCCCTCGTAGCTCGAGATGAGGGATCCTTTCCCTGCTTTCAACGGGAAAGAATTCCCGGCGTTCCCGTCGGATCTCAAGAGGAGGCACTCTTAACAGGAAAGGCGAGAGGAACTCCATGGTCGTACCACCATTCCAAGAGTCCCCCAGATGTCTCAGTCCATTCCAGAGGAACCTCTTTGCCCTGCACTGGCTCATCTTTCGCGCCGAGGATCGACTCACACCACGGTGGCACGTGGGACAGCCCTGTGGGAAAGCCTCGAGGGAAAGCCTCGAGGGAAAACCACAGATCCTTTGATCCACGCGACGGGAAGCGAGACATTGCTGCTACAGCCTGGAAGGAAAGCGCACGTGCATGCCCCCAATCGAGACGAGGCCTGACTCCCCTGGGGAGACTCCAGAAGTACCCAAAGATCCATGTCAGCCCCTGAGAGGAATCCTCGGTTCTGGCCCTGAGTCCACACAAGGTTTTTGGCCCCGGTATCAACGGGAGAGGAATCCCGAGAGGCCCCCTAGCAACTTGCATGGGGACTGGCCTCTCCTGAGGCCACCAGGGCGGGTCCCTGAGGTCCCCGTCGTAACTCGAAAACACCTGCCGCAACTCGAGAAAATCCAGGAAGTTCTCCCTTCCAGGCGAGATGAGGCCTATTTCCGATGAGGCGTCTGGAGACTAATGACACCTAACCTCTGGAACTTCGAAAGGGTCTTTCACACCCTTGCTGCAACTCAAGAAGTTTACCGCCATACCCGTCTCCACACGAGAGAAAGCACGATGGTCCCGCCCACATCCAGAGGAGCCCCGTTTCCACCTCGTAGCTCGAGATGATGGATCCTTTCCCTGCTTTCAACGGGAAAGAATTCCCGGCATTCCCGTCGCATCTCAAGAGGAGGCACTCTCAACAGGAAAGGCGAGAGGAACTCCATGGTCGTACCACCATTCCAAGAGTCCCCCAGATGTCTCAGTCCATTCCAGAGGAACCTCTTTGCCCTGCACTGGCTCATCTTTCACGCCGAGAATCGACTCAAACCACGGTGGCACGTGGGACATCCCTGTGGGAAAGCCTCGAGGGAAAGCCTAGAGGGAAAACCACAGATACTTTGATCCACGCGACGGGAAGCGTGTCATTGCTGCTATAGCCTGGAAGGAAAGCGCACGTGCATGCCCCCACTCGAGACGAGGCCTGACTCCCCTGGGGAGACTCCAGAAGTACCCAAAGATCCATGTCAGCCCCTGAGAGGAATCCTCGGTTCCGGCCCTGACTCCACACAAGGTATTTGGCCCCAGTATCGACGGGAGAGGAATCCCGAGAGGCCCCCTAGCAACACGCATGGGGACTGGCCTCTCCTGAGGCCATCAGGGCGGGTCCCTGTGGTACCCGTCGTAACTCGAAAACACCTGCCGCACCTCGAGAAAATCCAGGAAGTTCTCCCTTCCAGGCGAGATGAGGTCTATTTCCGATGAGGCGTCTGGAGACTGACACGTAACCTCTGGAACTTCGGAAGGGTCTTTCACACCCTTGCTGCAACTCAAGAAGTTCACCGCCATACCAGTGTCCACTCGAGAGGAAGCACGATGGTCCCGCCCACATCCCGAGGAGCCCCGTTTCCCCCTCGGAGCTCGAGATGAGGGATCCTTTCCCTGCTTTCAACGGGAAAGAATTCCCAGCGTTCCCGTCGCATCTCAAGAGGAGGCACTCTCAACAGGAAAGGCGAGAGGAACTCCATGGTCGTACCACCATTCCAAGAGTCCCCCAGATGTCTCAGTCCATTCCAGAGGAACCTCTTTGCCCTGCACTGGCTCATCTTTCACTCCGAGGATCGACTCACACCACGGTGGCACGTGGGACAGCCCTGTGGGAAAGCCTCGAGGGAAAGCCTCGAGGGAAAACCACAGATCCTTTGATCCACGCGACGGGAAGCGTGACATTGCTGCTACAGCCTGGAAGGAAAGCGCACGTGCATGCCCCCACTCGAGAAGAGGCCTGACTCCCCTGGGGAGACTCCAGAAGTACCCAAAGATCCATGTCAGCCCCTGAGAGGAATCCTCGGTTCTGGCCCTGACTCCACACAAGGTTTTTGGCCCCGGTATCGACTGGAGAGGAATCCCGAGAGGCCCCCTAGCAACTCGCATGGGGACTGGCCTCTCCTGAGGCCATCAGGGCGGGTCCCTGTGGTACCCGTCGTAACTCGAGAACACCTGCCGCACCTCGAGAAAATCCAGGAAGTTCTCCCTTCCAGGCTAGATGAGGCCTATTTCCGATGAGGCGTCTGGAGACTAATGACACCTAACCTCTGGAACTTCGAAAGGGTCTTTCACACCCTTGCTGCAACTCAAGAAGTTCACCGACATACCCGTGTCCACTCGAGAGGAAGCACGATGGTCCCGCCCACATCCCGAGGAGCCCCGTTTCCCCCTCGGAGCTCGAGATGAGGGATCCTTTCCCTGCTTTCAACGGGAAAGAATTCCCGGCGTTCTCGTCACAACTCAAGAGGAGGCACTCTCAACAGGAAAGGCGAGAGGAACTCCATGGTCGTACCACCATTCCAAGAGTCCCCCAGATGTCTCAGTGCATTCCAGAGGAACCTCTTTGCCCTGCACTGGCTCATCTTTCACGCCGAGGATCGACTCACACCACGGTGGCACGTGGGACAGCCCTGTGGGAAAGCCTCGAGGGAAAGCCTCGAGGGAAAACCACAGATCCTTTGATCCACGCGACGGGAAGCGTGACATTGCTGCTACAGCCTGGAAGGAAAGCGCACGTGCATGCCCCCACTCGAGACGAGGCCTGACTCCCCTGGGGAGACTCCAGAAGTACCCAAAGATCCATGTCAGCCCCTGAGAGGAATCCTCGGTTCTGGCCCTGACTCCACACAAGGTTTTTGGCGCCGGTATCGACGGGAGAGGAATCCCGAGAGGCCCCCTAGCAACTCGCATGGGGACTGGCCTCTCCTGAGGCCATCAGGGCGGGTCCCTGAGGTCCCCGTCGTAACTCGAAAACACCTGCCGCACCTCGAGAAAATCCAGGAAGTTCTCCCTTCCAGGCGAGATGAGGCCTATTTCCGATGAGGCGTCTGGAGACTAATGACACCTAACCTCTGGAACTTCGGAAGGGTCTTTCACACCCTTCCTGCAACTCAAGAAGTTCACCGACATACCCGTGTCCACTCGAGAGGAAGCACGATGGTCCCGCCCACATCCCGAGGAGCCCCGTTTCCCCCTCGTAGCTCGAGATGAGGGATCCTTTCCCTGCTTTCAACGGGAAAGAATTCCCGGCGTTCCCGTCACAACTCAAGAGGAGGCACTCTCAACAGGAAAGGCGAGAGGAACTCCATGGTCGTACCACCATTCCAAGAGTCCCCCAGATGTCTCAGTCCATTCCAGAGGAACCTCTTTGCCCTGCACTGGCTCATCTTTCACGCCGAGGATCGACTCACACCACGGTGGCACGTGGGACAACCCTGTGGGAAAGCCTCGAGGGAAAGCCTCGAGGGAAAACCACAGATCCTTTGATCCACGCGACGGGAAGCGTGACATTGCTGCTACAGCCTGGAAGGAAAGCGCACGTGCATGCCCCCACTCGAGACGAGGCCTGACTCCCCTGGGGAGACTCCAGAAGTACCCAAAGATCCATGTCAACCCCTGAGAGGAATCCTCGGTTCCGGCCCTGACTCCACACAAGGTTTTTGGCGCCGGTATCGACGGGAGAGGAATCCCGAGAGGCCCCCTAGCAACTCGCATGGGGACTGGCCTCTCCTGAGGCCATCAGGGCGGGTCCCTGTGGTACCCGTCGTAACTCGAAAACACCTGCCGCACCTCGAGAAAATCCAGGAAGTTCTCCCTTCCAGGCGAGATGAGGCCTATTTCCGATGAGGCGTCTGGAGACTAATGACACCTAACCTCTGGAACTTCGAAAGGGTCTTTCACACCCTTGCTGCAACTCAAGAAGTTTACCGCCATACCCGTCTCCACACGAGAGAAAGCACGATGGTCCCGCCCACATCCAGAGGAGCCCCGTTTCCCCCTCGTAGCTCGAGATGAGGGATCCTTTCCCTGCTTTCAACGGGAAAGAGTTCCCGGCATTCCCGTCGCATCTCAAGAGGAGGCACTCTCAACAGGAAAGGCGAGAGGAACTCCATGGTCGTACCACCATTCCAAGAGTCCCCCAGATGTCTCAGTCCATTCCAGAGGAACCTCTTTGCCCTGCACTGGCTCATCTTTCACGCCGAGAATCGACTCACACCACGGTGGCACGTGGGACAGCCCTGTGGGAAAGCCTCGAGGGAAAGCCTAGAGGGAAAACCACAGATCATTTGATCCACGCGACGGGAAGCGTGACATTGCTGCTACAGCCTGGAAGGAAAGCGCACGTGCATGCCCCCACTCGAGACGAGGCCTGACTCCCCTGGGGAGACTCTAGAAGTTCCCAAAGATCCATGTCAGCCCATGAGAGGAATCCTCGGTTCTGGCCCTGACTCCACACAAGGTTTTTGGCCCCGGTATCGACTGGAGAGGAATCCCGGGAGGCCCCCTAGCAACTTGCATGGGGACTGGCCTCTCCTGAGGCCATCAGGGCGGGTCCCTGTGGTACCCGTGGTAACTCGAGAACACCTGCCGAACCTCGAGAAAATCCAGGAAGTTCTCCCTTCCAGGCTAGATGAGGCCTATTTCCGATGAGGCGTCTGGAGACTAATGACACCTAACCTCTGGAACTTCGAAAGGGTCTTTCAAACCCTTGCTGCAACTCAAGAAGTTCACCGACATACCCGTTTCCACTCGAGAGGAAGCACGATGGTCCCGCCCACATCCCGAGGAGCCCCGTTTCCCCCTCGTAGCTCGAGATGAGGGATCCTTTCCCTGCTTTCAACGGGAAAGAATTCCCGGCGTTCCCGTCACAACTCAAGAGGAGGCACTCTCAACAGGAAAGGCGAGAGGAACTCCATGGTCGTACCACCATTCCAAGAGTCCCCCAGATATCTCAGTCCATTCCAGAGGAACCTCTTTGCCCTGCACTGGCTCATCTTTCACGCCGAGGATCGACTCACACCACGGTGGCACGTGGGACAGCCCTGTGGGAAAGCCTCGAGGGAAAGCCTCGAGGGAAAACCACAGATCCTTTGATCCACGCGACGGGAAGCGTGACATTGCTGCTACAGCCTGGAAGGAAAGCGCACGTGCATGCCCCCACTCGTGACGAGGCCTGACTCCCCTGGGGAGACTCCAGAAGTACCCAAAGATCCATGTCAGCCCCTGAGAGGAATCCTCGGTTCCGGCCGTGATTCCACACAAGGTTTTTGGCCCCGGTATCGACGGGAGAGGAATCCCGAGAGGCCCCCTAGCAACTCGCATGGGGACTGGCCTCTCCTGAGGCCACCAGGGCGGGTCCCTGAGGTCCCCGTCGTAACTCGAGAACACCTGCCGCAACTCGAGAAAATCCAGGAAGTTCTCCCTTCCAGGCGAGATGAGGCCTATTTCTGATGAGGCGTCTGGAGACTAATGACACCTAACCTCTGGAACTTCGAAAGGGTCTTTCACACCCTTGCTGCAACTCAAGAAGTTTACCGCCATACCCGTCTCCACACGAGAGAAAGCACGATGGTCCCGCCCACATACAGAGGAGCCACGTTTCCCCCTCGTAGCTTGAGATGAGGGATCCTTTCCCTGCTTTCAACGGGAAAGAATTCCCGGCATTCCCGTCGCATCTCAAGAGGAGGCACTCTCAACAGGAAAGGCGAGAGGAACTCCATGGTCGTACCACCATTCCAAGAGTCCCCCAGATGTCTCAGTCCATTCCAGAGGAACCTCTTTGCCCTGCACTGGCTCATCTTTCATGCCGAGGATCGACTCACACCACGGTGGCACGTGGGACAGCCCTGTGCGAAAGCCTCGAGGGAAAGCCTCGAGGGAAAACCACAGATCCTTTAATCCTCGCGATGCGAAGCGTGACATTGCCGCTACAGCCTGGAAGGAAAGCGCACGTGCATGCCCCCACTCGAGACGAGGCCTGACTCCCCTGGGGAGACTCCAGAAGTACCCAAAGATCCATGTAACCCCTGAGAGGAATGCTCGGTTCCGGCCCTGACTCCACACAAGGCTTTTGGCCCCGGTATCGACGGGAGAGGAATCCCGAGAGGCCCCCTAGCAACTCGCATGGGGACTGGCCTCTCCTGAGGCCACCAGGGCGCGTCCCTGAGGTCCCCGTCGTAACTCGAGAACACCTGCCGCAACTCTAGAAAATCCAGGAAGTTCTCCCTTCCAGGCGAGATGAGGCCTATTTCCGATGAGGCGTCTGGAGACTAATGACACCTAACCTCTGGAACTTCGAAAGGGTCTTTCACACCCTTGCTGCAACTCAAGAAGTTCACCGCCATACCCGTGTCCACTCGGGAGGAAGCACGATGGTCCCGCCCACATCCAGAGGAGCCCCGTTTCCCCCTCGGAGCTCGAGATGAGGGATCCTTTCCCTGCTTTCAACGGGAAAGAATTCCCGGCGTTCTCGTCACAACTCAAGAGGAGGCACTCTCAACAGGAAAGGCGAGAGGAACTCCATGGTCGTACCACCATTCCAAGAGTCCCCCAGATGTCTCAGTCCATTCCAGAGGAACCTCTTTGCCCTGCACTGGCTCATCTTTCACGCCGAGGATCGACTCACACCACGGTGGCACGTGGGACAGCCCTGTGGGAAAGCCTCGAGGGAAAGCCTCGAGGGAAAACCACAGATCCTTTGATCCACGCGACGGGAAGCGTGACATTGCTGCTACAGCCTGGAAGGAAAGCGCACGTGCATGCCCCCACTCGAGACGAGGCCTGACTCCCCTGGGGAGACTCCAGAAGTACCCAAAGATCCATGTCAACCCCTGAGAGGAATTCTCGGTTCCGGCCCTGACTCCACACAAGGTTTTTGGCGCCGGTATCGACGGGAGAGGAATCCCGAGAGGCCCCCTAGCAACTCGCATGGGGACTGGCCTCTCCTGAGGCCATCAGGGCGGGTCCCTGTGGTACCCGTCGTAACTCGAAAACAACTGCCGCACCTCGAGAAAATCCAGGAAGTTCTCCCTTCCAGGCTAGATGAGGCCTATTTCCGATGAGGCGTCTGGAGACTAATGACACCTAACCTCTGGAACTTCGAAAGGGTCTTTCAAACCCTTGCTGCAACTCAAGAAGTTCACCGACATACCCGTGTCCACTCGAGAGGAAGCACGATGGTCCCGCCCACATCCCGAGGAGCCCCGTTTCCCCCTCGGAGCTCGAGATGAGGGATCCTTTCCCTGCTTTCAACGGGAAAGAATTCCCGGCGTTCCCGTCGCATCTCAAGAGGAGGCACTCTCAACAGGAAAGGCGAGAGGAACTCCATGGTCGTACCACCATTCCAAGAGTCCCCCAGATGTCTCAGTCCATTCCAGAGGAACCTCTTTGCCCTGCACTGGCTCATCTTTGACGCCGAGGATCGACTCACACCACGGTGGCACGTGGGACAGCCCTGTGGGAAAGCCTCGAGGGAAAGCCTCGAGGGAAAACCACAGATCCTTTGATCCACGCGACGGGAAGCGTGACATTGCTGCTACAGCCTGGAAGGAAAGCACACGTGCATGCCCCCACTCGAAACGAGGCCTGACTCCCCTGGGGAGACTCCAGAAGTACCCAAAGATCCATGTCAGCCCCTGAGAGGAATCCTCTGTTCCGGCCGTGATTCCACACAAGGTTTTTGGCCCCGGTATCGACGGGAGAGGAATCCCGAGAGGCCCCCTAGCAACTCGCATGGGGACTGGCCTCTCCTGAGGCCACCAGGGCGGGTCCCTGAGGTCCCCGTCGTAACTCGAGAACACCTGCCGCAACTCGAGAAAATCCAGGAAGTTCTCCCTTCCAGGCGAGATGAGGCCTATTTCTGATGAGGCGTCTGGAGACTAATGACACCTAACCTCTGGAACTTCGAAAGGGTCTTTCACACCCTTGCTGCAACTCAAGAAGTTTACCGCCATACCCGTCTCCACACGAGAGAAAGCACGATGGTCCCGCCCACATACAGAGGAGCCACGTTTCCCCCTCGTAGCTTGAGATGAGGGATCCTTTCCCTGCTTTCAACGGGAAAGAATTCCCGGCATTCCCGTCGCATCTCAAGAGGAGGCACTCTCAACAGGAAAGGCGAGAGGAACTCCATGGTCGTACCACCATTCCAAGAGTCCCCCAGATGTCTCAGTCAATTCCAGAGGAACCTCTTTGCCCTGCACTGGCTCATCTTTCACGCCGAGGATCGACTCACACCACGGTGGCACGTGGGACAGCCCTGTGCGAAAGCCTCGAGGGAAAGCCTCGAGGGAAAACCACAGATCCTTTAATCCTCGCGATGCGAAGCGTGACATTGCCGCTACAGCCTGGAAGGAAAGCGCACGTGCATGCCTCCACTCGAGACGAGGCCTGACTCCCCTGGGGAGACTCCAGAAGTACCCAAAGATCCATGTAACCCCTGAGAGGAATGCTCGGTTCCGGCCCTGACTCCACACAAGGCTTTTGGCCCCGGTATCGACGGGAGAGGAATCCCGAGAGGCCCCCTAGCAACTCGCATGGGGACTGGCCTCTCCTGAGGCCTCCAGGGCGGGTCCCTGAGGTCCCCGTCGTAACTCGAGAACACCTGCCGCAACTCTAGAAAATCCAGGAAGTTCTCCCTTCCAGGCGAGATGAGGCCTATTTCCGATGAGGCGTCTGGAGACTAATGACACCTAACCTCTGGAACTTCGAAAGGGCCTTTCACACCCTTGCTGCAACTCAAGAAGTTCACCGCCATACCCGTGTCCACTCGGGAGGAAGCACGATGGTCCCGCCCACATCCAGAGGAGCCCCGTTTCCCCCTCGGAGCTCGAGATGAGGGATCCTTTCCCTGCTTTCAACGGGAAAGAATTCCCGGCGTTCCCGTCGCATCTCAAGAGGAGGCACTCTCAACAGGAAAGGCGAGAGGAACTCCATGGTCGTACCACCATTCCAAGAGTCCCCCAGATGTCTCAGTCCATTCCAGAGGAACCCCTTTGCCCTGCACTGGCTCATCTTTCACGCCGAGGATCGACTCACACCACGGTGGCACGTGGGACAGCCCTGTGGGAAAGCCTCGAGGGAAAGCCTCGAGGGAAAACCACAGATCCTTTGATCCACGCGACGGGAAGCGTGACATTGCTGCTACAGCCTGGAAGGAAAGCACACGTGCATGCCCCCACTCGAGACGAGGCCTGACTCCCCTGGGGAGACTCCAGAAGTACCCAAAGATCCATGTCACCCCTGAGAGGAATCCTCGCTTCCGGCCCTGACTCCACACAAGGTTTTTGGCCCCGGTATCGACGGGAGAGGAATCCCGAGAGGCCCCCTAGCAACTCGCATGGGGACTGGCCTCTCCTGAGGCCACCAGGGCGGGTCCCTGAGGTCCCCGTCGTAACTCGAGAACACCTGCCGCAACTCGAGAAAATCCAGGAAGTTCTCCCTTCCAGGCGAGATGAGGCCTATTTCCGATGAGGCGTCTGGAGACTAATGACACCCAACCTCTGGAACTTCGAAAGGGTCTTTCACACCCTTGCTGCAACTCAAGAAGTTCACCGACATACCCGTGTCCACTCGAGAGGAAGCACGATGGTCCCGCCCACATCCCGAGGAGCCCCGTTTCCCCCTCGTAGCTCGAGATGAGGGATCCTTTCCCTGCTTTCAACGGGAAAGAATTCCCGGCGTTCTCGTCACAACTCAAGAGGAGGCACTCTCAACAGGAAAGGCGAGAGGAACTCCATGGTCGTACCACCATTCCAAGAGTCCCCCAGATGTCTCAGTCCATTCCAGAGGAACCTCTTTGCCCTGCACTGGCTCATCTTTCACGCCGAGGATCGACTCACACCACGGTGGCACGTGGGACAGCCCTGTGGGAAAGCCTCGAGGGAAAGGCTCGAGGGAAAACCACAGATCCTTTGATCCACGCGACGGGAAGCGTGACATTGCTGCTACAGCCTGGAAGGAAAGCGCACGTGCATGCCCCCACTCGAGACGAGGCCTGACTCCCCTGGGGAGACTCCAGAAGTACCCAAAGATCCATGTCAGCCCCTGAGAGGAATCCTCGGTTCTGGCCCTGACTCCACACAAGGTTTTTGGCGCCGGTATCGACGGGAGAGGAATCCCGAGAGGCCCCCTAGCAACTCGCATGGGGACTGGCCTCTCCTGAGGCCATCAGGGCGGGTCCCTGTGGTACCCGTCGTAACTCGAAAACACCTGCCGCACCTCGAGAAAATCCAGGAAGTTCTCCCTTCCAGGCGAGATGAGGCCTATTTCCGATGAGGCGTCTGGAGACTAATGACACCTAACCTCTGGAACTTCGGAAGGGTCTTTCACACCCTTGCTGCAACTCAAGAAGTTCAGCGACATACCCGTGTCCACTCGAGAGGAAACACGATGGTCCCGCCCACATCCCGAGGAGCCCCGTTTCCCCCTCGGAGCTCGAGATGAGGGATCCTTTCCCTGCTTTCAACGGGAAAGAATTCCCGGCGTTCCCGTCGCATCTCAAAAGGAGGCACTCTCAACAGGAAAGGCGAGAGGAACTCCATGGTCGTACCACCATTCCAAGAGTCCCCCAGATGTCTCAGTCCATTACAGAGGAACCTCTTTGCCCTGCACTGGCTCATCTTTCACGCCGAGGATCGACTCACACCACGGTGGCACGTGGGACAGCCCTGTGGGAAAGCCTCGAGGGAAAGCCTCGAGGGAAAACCACAGATCCTTTGATCCACGCGACGGGAAGCGTGACATTGCTGCTACAGCCTGGAAGGAAAGCACACTTGCATGCCCCCACTCGAGACGAGGCCTGACTCCCCTGGGGAGACTCCAGAAGTACCCAAAGATCCATGTCAGCCCCTGAGAGGAATCCTCGGTTCCGGCCCTGACTCCACACAAGGTTTTTGGCCCCGGTATCGACGGGAGAGGAATCCCGAGAGGCCCCCTAGCAACTCGCATGGGGACTGGCCTCTCCTGAGGCCACCAGGGCGGGTCCCTGAGGTCCCCGTCGTAACTCGAGAACACCTGCCGCAACTCGAGACAATCCAGGAAGTTCTCCCTTCCAGGCGAGATGAGGCCTATTTCCGATGAGGCGTCTGGAGACTAATGACACCCAAACTCTGGAACTTCGAAAGGGTCTTTCACACCCTTGCTGCAACTCAAGAAGTTTACCGCCATACCTGTCTCCACACGAGAGAAAGCACGATGGTCCCGCCCACATCCAGAGGCGCCCCGTTTCCCCCTCGTAGCTCGAGATGAGGGATCCTTTCCCTGCTTTCAACGGGAAAGAATTCCCGGCATTCCCGTCGCATCTCAAGAGGAGGCACTCTCAACAGGAAAGGCGAGAGGAACTCCATGGTCGTACCACCATTCCAAGAGTCCCCCAGATGTCTCAGTCCATTCCAGAGGAACCTCTTTGCCCTGCACTGGCTCATCTTTCACGCCGAGGATCGACTCACACCACGGTGGCACGTGGGACAGCCCTGTGGGAAAGCCTCGAGGGAACGCCTCGAGGGAAAACCACAGATCCTTTGATCCACGCGACGGGAAGCGTGACATTGCTGCTACAGCCTGGAAGGAAAGCGCACGTGCATGCCCCCACTCGAGACGAGGCCTGACTCCCCTGGGGAGACTCCAGAAGTACCCAAAGATCCATGTCAACCCCTGAGAGGAATCCTCCGTTCCGGCCCTGACTCCACACAAGGTTTTTGGCGCCGGTATCGACGGGAGAGGAATCCCGAGAGGCCCCCTAGCAACTCGCATGGGGACTGGCCTCTCCTGAGGCCATCAGGGCGGGTCCCTGTGGTACCCGTCGTAACTCGAAAACACCTGCCGCACCTCGAGAAAATCCAGGAAGTTCTCCCTTCCAGGCGAGATGAGGCCTATTTCCGATGAGGCGTCTGGAGACTAATGACACCTAACCTCTGGAACTTCGAAAGGGTCTTTCACACCCTTGCTGCAACTCAAGAAGTTTACCGCCATACCCGTCTCCACACGAGAGAAAGCACGATGGTCCCGCCCACATCCAGAGGAGCCCCGTTTCCCCCTCGTAGCTCGAGATGAGGGATCCTTTCCCTGCTTTAAACGGGAAAGAATTCCCGGCATTCCCGTCGCATCTCAAGAGGAGGCACTCTCAACAGGAAAGGCGAGAGGAACTCCATGGTCGTACCACCATTCCAAGAGTCCCCCAGATGTCTCAGTCCATTCCAGAGGAACCTCTTTGCCTGCACTGGCTCATCTTTCACGCCGAGAATCGACTCACACCACGGTGGCACGTGGGACAGCCCTGTGGGAAAGCCTCGAGGGAAAGCCTAGAGGGAAAACCACAGATCATTTGATCCACGCGACGGGAAGCGTGACATTGCTGCTACAGCCTGGAAGGAAAGCGCACGTGCATGCCCCCACTCGAGACGAGGCCTGACTCCCCTGGGGAGACTCTAGAAGTACCCAGAGATCCATGTCAGCCCATGAGAGGAATCCTCGGTTCTGGCCCTGACTCCACACAAGGTTTTTGGCCCCGGTATCGACTGGAGAGGAATCCCGGGAGGCCCCCTAGCAACTTGCATGGGGACTGGCCTCTCCTGAGGCCATCAGGGCGGGTCCCTGTGGTACCCATCGTAACTCGAGAACACCTGCCGCACCTCGAGAAAATCCAGGAAGTTCTCCCTTCCAGGCTAGATGAGGCCTATTTCCGATGAGGCGTCTGGAGACTAATGACACCTAACCTCTGGAACTTCGAAAGGGTCTTTCAAACCCTTGCTGCAACTCAAGAAGTTCACCGACATACCCGTGTACACTCGAGAGGAAGCACGATGGTCCCGCCCACATCCCGAGGAGCCCCGTTTCCCCCTCGTAGCTCGAGATGAGGGATCCTTTCCCTGCTTTCAACGGGAAAGAATTCCCGGCATTCCTGTCACAACTCAAGAGGAGGCACTCTCAACAGGAAAGGCGAGAGGAACTCCATGGTCGTACCACCATTCCAAGAGTCCCCCAGATGTCTCAGTCCATTCCAGAGGAACCTCTTTGCCCTGCACTGGCTCATCTTTCACGCCGAGAATCGACTCACACCACGGTGGCACGTGGGACAGCCCTGTGGGAAAGCCTCGATGGAAAGCCTCGAGGGAAAACCACAGATCCTTTGATCCACGCGACGGGACGCGTGACATTGCTGCTACAGCCTGGTAGGAAAGCGCACGTGCATGCCCCCACTCGTGACGAGGCCTGACTCCCCTGGGGAGACTCCAGAAGTACCCAAAGATCCATGTCAGCCACTGAGAGGAATCCTCGGTTCTGGCCCTGACTCCACACAAGGTTTTTGGCGCCGGTATCGACGGGAGAGGAATCCCGAGAGGCCCCCTAGCAACTCGCATGGGGACTGGCCTCTCCTGAGGCCATCAGGGCGGGTCCCTGTGGTACCCGTCGTAACTCGAAAACACCTGCCGCACCTCGAGAAAATCCAGGAAGTTCTCCCTTCCAGGCGAGATGAGGCCTATTTCCGATGAGGCGTCTGGAGACTAATGACACCTAACCTCTGGAACTTCGAAAGGGTCTTTCACACCCTTGCTGCAACTCAAGAAGTTCACCGACATACCCGTGTCCACTCGAGAGGAAGCACGATGGTCCCGCCCACATCCCGAGGAGCCCCGTTTCCCCCTCGTAGCTCGAGATGAGGGATCCTTTCCCTGCTTTCAACGGGAAAGAATTCCCGGCGTTCCCGTCGCATCTCAAGAGGAGGCACTCTCAACAGGAAAGGCGAGAGGAACTCCATGGTCGTACCACCATTCCAAGAGTCCCCCAGATGTCTCAGTCCATTCCAGAGGAACCTCTTTGCCCTGCACTGGCTCATCTTTCACGCCGAGGATCGACTCACACCACGGTGGCACGTGGGACAGCCCTGTGGGAAAGCCTCGAGGGAAAGCCTCGAGGGAAAATCACAGATCCTTTGATCCACGCGACGGGAAGCGTGACATTGCTGCTACAGCCTGGAAGGAAAGCACACGTGCATGCCCCCACTCGAGACGAGGCCTGACTCCCCTGGGGAGACTCCAGAAGTACCCAAAGATCCATGTCAGCCCCTGAGAGGAATCCTCGGTTCCGGCCGTGATTCCACACAAGGTTTTTGGCCCCGGTATCGACGGGAGAGTAATACCGAGAGGCCCCCTAGCAACTCGCATGGGGACTGGCCTCTCCTGAGGCCACCAGGGCGGGTCCCTGAGGTCCCCGTCATAACTCGAGAACACCTGCCGCAACTCGAGAAAATCCAGGAAGTTCTCCCTTCCAGGCGAGATGAGGCCTATTTCTGATGAGGCGTCTGGAGACTAATGACACCTAACCTCTGGAACTTCGAAAGGGTCTTTCACACCCTTGCTGCAACTCAAGAAGTTTACCGCCATACCCGTCTCCACACGAGAGAAAGCACGATGGTCCCGCCCACATACAGAGGAGCCACGTTTCCCCCTCGTAGCTTGAGATGAGGGATCCTTTCCCTGCTTTCAACGGGAAAGAATTCCCGGCATTCCTGTCGCATCTCAAGAGGAGGCACTCTCAACAGGAAAGGCGAGAGGAACTCCATGGTCGTACCACCATTCCAAGAGTCCCACAGATGTCTCAGTCCATTCCAGAGGAAACTCTTTGCCCTGCACTGGCTCATCTTTCACGCCGAGGATCGACTCACACCACGGTGGCACGTGGGACAGCCCTGTGGGAAAGCCTCGAGGGAAAGCCTCGAGGGAAAACCACAGATCCTTTAATCCTCGCGATGCGAAGCGTGACATTGCCGCTACAGCCTGGAAGGAAAGCGCACGTGCATGCCCCCACTCGAGACGAGGCCTGACTCCCCTGGGGAGACTCCAGAAGTACGCAAAGATCCATGTAAACCCTGAGAGGAATGCTCGGTTCCGGCCCTGACTCCACACAAGGCTTTTGGCCCCGGTATCGACGGGAGAGGAATCCCGAGAGGCCCCCTAGCAACTCGCATGGGGACTGGCCTCTCCTGAGGCCACCAGGGCGGGTCCCTGAGGTCCCCGTCGAAACTCGAGAACACCTGCCGCAACTCGAGAAAATCCAGGAAGTTCTCCCTTCCAGGCGAGATGAGGCCTATTTCCGATGAGGCGTCTGGAGACTAATGACACCTAACCTCTGGAACTTCGAAAGGGTCTTTCACACCCTTGCTGCAACTCAAGAAGTTCACCGCCATACCCGTGTCCACTCGGGAGGAAGCACGATGGTCCCGCCCACATCCAGAGGAGCCCCGTTTCCCCCTCGGAGCTCGAGATGAGGGATCCTTTCCCTGCTTTCAACGGGAAAGAATTCCCGGCGTTCCCGTCGCATCTCAAGAGGAGGCACTCTCAACAGGAAAGGCGAGAGGAACTCCATGGTCGTACCACCATTCCAAGAGTCCCCCAGATGTCTCAGTCCATTCCAGAGCAACCCCTTTGCCCTGCACTGGCTCATCTTTCACGCCGAGGATCGACTCACACCACGGTGGCACGTGGGACAGCCCTGTGGGAAAGCCTCGAGGGAAAGCCTCGAGGGAAAACCACAGATCCTTTGATCCACGCGACGGGAAGCGTGACATTGCTGCTACAGCCTGGAAGGAAAGCACACGTGCATGCCCCCACTCGAGACGAGGCCTGACTCCCCTGGGGAGACTCCAGAAGTACCCAAAGATCCATGTCAGCCCCTGAGAGGAATCCTCGCTTCCGTCCCTGACTCCACACAAGGTTTTTGGCCCCGGTATCGACGGGAGAGGAATCCCGAGAGGCCCCCTAGCAACTGGCATGGGGACTGGCCTCTCCTGAGGCCACAAGGGCGGGTCCCTGAGGTCACTGTCGTAACTCGAGAACACCTGCCGCAACTCGAGAAAATCCAGGAAGTTCTCCCTTCCAGGCGAGATGAGGCCTATTTCCGATGAGGCGTCTGGAGACTAATGACACCCAACCTCTGGAACTTCGAAAGGGTCTTTCACACCCTTGCTGCAACTCAAGAAGTTCACCGACATACCCGTGTCCACTCGAGAGGAAGCACGATGGTCCCGCCCACATCCCGAGGAGCCCTGTTTCCCCCTCGTAGCTCGAGATGAGGGATCCTTTCCCTGCTTTCAACGGGAAAGAATTCCCGGAGTTCCCGTCACAACTCAAGAGGAGGCACTCTCAACAGGAAAGGCGAGAGGAACTCCATGGTCGTACCACCATTCCAAGAGTCCCCCAGATGTCTCAGTCCATTCCAGAGGAACCTCTTTGCCCTGCACTGGCTCATCTTTCACGCCGAGGATCGACTCACACCACGGTGGCACGTGGGAGAGCCCTGTGGGAAAGCCTCGAGGGAAAGCCTCGAGGGAAAACCACAGATCCTTTGATCCACGCGACGGGAAGCGTGACATTGCTGCTACAGCCTGGAAGGAAAGCACACGTGCATGCCCCCACTCGAGACGAGGCCTGACTCCCCTGGGGAGACTCCAGAAGTACCCAAAGATCCATGTCAGCCCCTGAGAGGAATCCTCGGTTCCGGCCCTGACTCCACACAAGGTTTTTGGCCCCGGTATCGACGGGAGAGGAATCCCGAGAGGCCCCCTAGCAACTGGCATGGGGACTGGCCTCTCCTGAGGCCACCAGGGCGGGTCCCTGAGGTCCCCGTCGTAACTCGGGAACACCTGCCGCAACTCGAGAAAATCCAGGAAGTTCTCCCTTCCAGGCGAGATGAGGTCTATTTCCGATGAGGCGTCTGGAGACTGACACGTAACCTCTGGAACTTCGAAAGGGTCTTTCACACCCTTGCTGCAACTCAAGAAGTTCACCGCCATAACCGTCTCCACTCGAGAGGAAGCACGATAGTCCCGCCCACATCCAGAGGAGCCCCGTTTCCCCCTCGTAGCTCGAGATGAGGGATCCTTTCCCTGCTTTCAACGGGAAAGTATTCCCAGCGATCCCGTCGCATCTCAAGAGGAGGCACTCTCAACAGGAAAGGCGAGAGGAACTCCATGGTCGTACCACCATTCCAAGAGTCCCTCAGATGCCTCAGTCCATTCCAGAGGAACCTCTTTGCCCTGCATTGGCTCATCTTTCACGCCGAGGATCGACTCACAGAAAGGTGGCACGTGGGACAGCCCTGTGGGAAAGCCTCGAGGGAAAGCCTCGAGGGAAAACCACAGATCCTTTGATGCACGCGACGGGAAGCGTGACATTGCTGCTACAGCCTGGAAGGAAAGCACACGTGCATGCCCCCACTCGAGACGAGGCCTGACTCCCCTGGGGAGACTCCAGAAGTACCACAAGATCCATGTCAGCCCCTGAGAGGAATCCTCGGTTCCAGCCCTGACTCCACACAAGGTTTTTGGCCCCGGTATCGACGGGAGAGGAATCCCGAGAGGCCCCCTGGCAACTCGCATGGGGACTGGCCTCTCCTGAGGCCACCAGGGCGGGTCCCTGAGGTCCCCGTCGTAACTCGAGAACACCTGCCGCAACTCGAGAAAATCCAGGAAGTTCTCCCTTCCAGGCGAGATGAGGCCTATTTCCGATGAGGCGTCTGGAGACTAATGACACCCAACCTCTGGAACTTCGAAAGGGTCTTTCACACCCTTGCTGCAACTCAAGAAGTTCACCGACATACCCGTGTCCACTCGAGAGGAAGCACGATGGTCCCGCCCACATCCCGAGGAGCCCCGTTTCCCCCTCGTAGCTCGAGATGAGGGATCCTTTCCCTGCATTCAACGGGAAAGAATTCCCGGAGTTCCCGTCACAACTCAAGAGGAGGCACTCTCAACAGGAAAGGCGAGAGGAACTCCATGGTCGTACCACCATTCCAAGAGTCCCCCAGATGTCTCAGTCCATTCCAGAGGAACCTCTTTGCCCTGCACTGGCTCATCTTTCACGCCGAGGATCGACTCACACCACGGTGGCACGTGGGACAGCCCTGTGGGAAAGCCTCGAGGGAAAGCCTCGAGGGAAAACCACAGATCCTTTGATCCACGCGACGGGAAGCGTGACATTGCTGCTACAGCCTGGAAGGAAAGCGCACGTGCATGCCCCCACTCGAGACGAGGCCTGACTCCCCTGGGGAGACTCCAGAAGTACCCAAAGATCCATGTCAGCCCCTGAGAGGAATCCTCGGTTCCGGCCCTGACTCCACACAAGGTTTTTGGCCCCGGTATCGACGGGAGAGGAATCCCGAGAGGCCCCCTAGCAACTCGCATGGGGACTGGCCTCTCCTGAGGCCACCAGGGCGGGTCCCTGAGGTCCCCGTCGTAACTCGGTAACACCTGCCGCAACTCGAGAAAATCCAGGAAGTTCTCCCTTCCAGGCGAGATGAGGCCTATTTCCGATGAGGCGTCTGGAGACTAATGACACCTAACCTCTGGAACTTCGAAAGGGTCTTTCACACCCTTGCTGCAACTCAAGAAGTTTACCGCCATACCTGTCTCCACACGAGAGAAAGCACGATGGTCCCGCCCACATACAGAGGAGCCCCGTTTCCCCCTCGTAGCTCGAGATGAGGGATCCTTTCCCTGCTTTCAACGGGAAAGAATTCCCGGCATTCCCGTCGCATCTCAAGAGGAGGCACTCTCAACAGGAAAGGCGAGAGGAACTCCATGGTCGTACCACCATTCCAAGAGTCCCCCAGATGTCTCAGTCCATTCCAGAGGAACCTCTTTGCCCTGCACTGGCTCATCTTTCACACCGAGGATCGACTCACACCACGGTGGCACGTGGGACAGCCCTGTGGGAAAGCCTCGAGGGAAAGCCTCGAGGGAAAACCACAGATCATTTGATCCACGCGACGGGAAGCGTGACATTGCTGCTACAGCCTGGAAGGAAAGCGCACGTGCATGCCCCCACTCGAGACGAGGCCTGACTCCCCTGGGGAGACTCCAGAAGTACCCAAAGATCCATGTCAGCCCATGAGAGGAATCCTCGGTTCTGGCCCTGACTCCACACAAGGTTTTTGGCCCCGGTATCGACTGGAGAGGAATCCCGGGAGGCCCCCTAGCAACTTGCATGGGGACTGGCCTCTCCTGAGGCCATCAGGGCGGGTCCCTGTGGTACCCGTCGTAACTCGAGAACACCTGCCGCACCTCGAGAAAATCCAGGAAGTTCTCCCTTCCAGGCTAGATGAGGCCTATTTCCGATGAGGCGTCTGGAGACTAATGACACCTAACCTCTGGAACTTCGAAAGGGTCTTTCAAACCCTTGCTGCAACTCAAGAAGTTCACCGACATACCCGTGTCCACTCGAGAGGAAGCACGATGGTCCCGCCCACATCCCGAGGAGCCCCGTTTCCCCCTCGTAGCTCGAGATGAGGGATCCTTTCCCTGCTTTCAACGGGAAAGAATTCCCGGCGTTCCCGTCACAACTCAAGAGGAGGCACTCTCAACAGGAAATGCGAGAGGAACTACATGGTCGTACCACCATTCCAAGAGTCCCCCAGATGTCTCAGTCCATTCCAGAGGAACCTCTTTGCCCTGCACTGGCTCATCTTTGACGCCGAGGATCGACTCACACCACGGTGGCACGTGGGACAGCCCTGTGGGAAAGCCTCGAGGGAAAGCCTCGAGGGAAAACCACAGATCCTTTGATCCACGCGACGGGAAGCGTGACATTGCTGCTACAGCCTGGAAGGAAAGCACACGTGCATGCCCCCACTCGAGACGAGGCCTGACTCCCCTGGGGAGACTCCAGAAGTACCCAAAGATCCATGTCAGCCCCTGAGAGGAATCCTCGCTTCCGTCCCTGACTCCACACAAGGTTTTTGGCCCCGGTATCGATGGGAGAGGAATCCCGAGAGGCCCCCTAGCAACTGGCATGGGGACTGGCCTCTCCTGAGGCCACCAGGGCGGGTCCCTGAGGTCCCCGTCGTAACTCGAGAACACCTGCCGCAACTCGAGAAAATCCAGGAAGTTCTCCCTTCCAGGCGAGATGAGGCCTATTTCCGATGAGGCGTCTGGAGACTAATGACACCCAACCTCTGGAACTTCGAAAGGGTCTTTCACACCCTTGCTGCAACTCAAGAAGTTCACCGACATACCCGTGTCCACTCGAGAGGAAGCACGATGGTCCCGCCCACATCCCGAGGAGCCCTGTTTCCCCCTCGTAGCTCGAGATGAGGGATCCTTTCCCTGCTTTCAACGGGAAAGAATTCCCGGAGTTCCCGTCACAACTCAAGAGGAGGCACTCTCAACAGGAAAGGCGAGAGGAACTCCATGGTCGTACCACCATTCCAAGAGTCCCCCAGATGTCTCAGTCCATTCCAGAGGAACCTCTTTGCCCTGCACTGGCTCATCTTTCACGCCGAGGATCGACTCACACCACGGTGGCACGTGGGAGAGCCCTGTGGGAAAGCCTCGAGGGAAAGCCTCGAGGGAAAACCACAGATCCTTTGATCCACGCGACGGGAAGCGTGACATTGCTGCTACAGCCTGGAAGGAAAGCACACGTGCATGTCCCCACTCGAGACGAGGCCTGACTCCCCTGGGGAGACTCCAGAAGTACCCAAAGATCCATGTCAGCCCCTGAGAGGAATCCTCGGTTCCGGCCCTGACTCCACACAAGGTTTTTGGCCCCGGTATCGACGGGAGAGGAATCCCGAGAGGCCCCCTAGCAACTCGCATGGGGACTGGCCTCTCCTGAGGCCACCAGGGCGGGTCCCTGAGGTCCCCGTCGTAACTCGGGAACACCTGCCGCAACTCGAGAAAATCCAGGAAGTTCTCCCTTCCAGGCGAGATGAGGTCTATTTCCGATGAGGCGTCTGGAGACTGACACGTAACCTCTGGAACTTCGAAAGGGTCTTTCACACCCTTGCTGCAACTCAAGAAGTTCACCGCCATAACCGTCTCCACTCGAGAGGAAGCACGATAGTCCCGCCCACATCCAGAGGAGCCCCGTTTCCCCCTCGTAGCTCGAGATGAGGGATCCTTTCCCTGCTTTCAACGGGAAAGTATTCCCAGCGATCCCGTCGCATCTCAAGAGGAGGCACTCTCAACAGGAAAGGCGAGAGGAACTCCATGGTCGTACCACCATTCCAAGAGTCCCTCAGATGCCTCAGTCCATTCCAGAGGAACCTCTTTGCCCTGCACTGGCTCATCTTTCACTCCGAGGATCGACTCACACCACGGTGGCACGTGGGACAGCCCTGTGGGAAAGCCTCGAGAGAAAACCACAGATCATTTGATCCACGCGACGGGAAGCGTGACATTGCTGCTACAGCCTGGAAGGAAAGCGCACGTCCATGCCCCCACTCGAGACCAGGCCTGACTCCCCTGGGGAGACTCTAGAAGTACCCAAAGATCCATGTCAGCCCCTGAGAGGAATCCTCGGTTCTGGCCCTGACTCCACACAAGGTTTTTGGCCCCGGTATCGACGGGAGAGGAATCCCGAGAGGCCCCCTAGCAACTCGCATGGGGACTGGCCTCTCCTGAGGCCATCAGGGCGGGTCCCTGTGGTACCCGTCGTAACTGGAGAACACCTGCCGCACCTCGAGAAAATCCAGGAAGTTCTCCCTTCCAGGCTAGATGAGGCCTATTTCCGATGAGGCGTCTGGAGACTAATGACACCTAACATCTGGAACTTCGAAAGGGTCTTTCACACCCTTGCTGCAACTCAAGAAGTTCACCGACATACCCGTGTCCACTCGAGAGGAAGCACGATGGTCCTGCCCACATCCCGAGGAGCCCCGTTTCCCCCTCGTAGCTCGAGATGAGGGATCCTTTCCCTGCTTTCAACGGGAAAGAATTCCCGGCGTTCCCATCGCATCTCAAGAGGAGGCACTCTCAACAGGAAAGGCGAGAGGAACTCCATGGTCGTACCACCATTCCAAGAGTCCCCCAGATGTCTCAGTCCATTCCAGAGGAACCTCTTTGCCCTGCACTGGCTCATCTTTCACGCCGAGGATCGACTCACAGAAAGGTGGCACGTGGGACAGCCCTGTGGGAAAGCCTCGAGGGAAAGCCTCGAGGGAAAACCACAGATCCTTTGATGCACGCGACGGGAAGCGTGACATTGCTGCTACAGCCTGGAAGGAAAGCACACGTGCATGCCCCCACTCGAGACGAGGCCTGACTCCCCTGGGGAGACTCCAGAAGTACCACAAGATCCATGTCAGCCCCTGAGAGGAATCCTCGGTTCCAGCCCTGACTCCACACAAGGTTTTTGGCCCCGGTATCGACGGGAGAGGAATCCCGAGAGGCCCCCTGGCAACTCGCATGGGGACTGGCCTCTCCTGAGGCCACCAGGGCGGGTCCCTGAGGTCCCCGTCGTAACTCGAGAACACCTGCCGCAACTCGAGAAAATCCAGGAAGTTCTCCCTTCCAGGCGAGATCAGGCCTATTTCCGATGAGGCGTCTGGAGACTAATGACACCCAACCTCTGGAACTTCGAAAGGGTCTTTCACACCCTTGCTGCAACTCAAGAAGTTCACCGACATACCCCTGTCCACTCGAGAGGAAGCACGATGGTCCCGCCCACATCCCGAGGAGCCCCGTTTCCCCCTCGTAGCTCGAGATGAGGGATCCTTTCCCTGCTTTCAACGGGAAAGAATTCCCGGAGTTCCCGTCACAACTCAAGAGGAGGCACTCTCAACAGGAAAGGCGAGAGGAACTCCATGGTCGTACCACCATTCCAAGAGTCCCCCAGATGTCTCAGTCCATTCCAGAGGAACCTCTTTGCCCTGCACTGGCTCATCTTTCACGCCGAGGATCGACTCACACCACGGTGGCACGTGGGACAGCCCTGTGGGAAAGCCTCGAGGGAAAGCCTCGAGGGAAAACCACAGATCCTTTGATCCACGCGACGGGAAGCGTGACATTGCTGCTACAGCCTGGAAGGAAAGCGCACGTGCATGCCCCCACTCGAGACGAGGCCTGACTCCCCTGGGGAGACTCCAGAAGTACCCAAAGATCCATGTCAGCCCCTGAGAGGAATCCTCGGTTCCGGCCCTGACTCCACACAAGGTTTTTGGCCCCGGTATCGACGGGAGAGGAATCCCGAGAGGCCCCCTAGCAACTCGCATGGGGACTGGCCTCTCCTGAGGCCACCAGGGCGGGTCCCTGAGGTCCCCGTCGTAACTCGGGAACACCTGCCGCAACTCGAGAAAATCCAGGAAGTTCTCCCTTCCAGGCGAGATGAGGCCTATTTCCGATGAGGCGTCTGGAGACTAATGACACCTAACCTCTGGAACTTCGAAAGGGTCTTTCACACCCTTGCTGCAACTCAAGAAGTTTACCGCCATACCTGTCTCCACACGAGAGAAAGCACGATGGTCCCGCCCACATACAGAGGAGCCCCGTTTCCCCCTCGTAGCTCGAGATGAGGGATCCTTTCCCTGCTTTCAACGGGAAAGAATTCCCGGCATTCCCGTCGCATCTCAAGAGGAGGCACTCTCAACAGGAAAGGCGAGAGGAACTCCATGGTCGTACCACCATTCCAAGAGTCCCCCAGATGTCTCAGTCCATTCCAGAGGAACCTCTTTGCCCTGCACTGGCTCATCTTTCACGCCGAGGATCGACTCACACCACGGTGGCACGTGGGACAGCCCTGTGGGAAAGCCTCGAGGGAAAGCCTAGAGGGAAAACCACAGATCATTTGATCCACGCGACGGGAAGCGTGACATTGCTGCTACAGCCTGGAAGGAAAGCGCACGTGCATGCCCCCACTCGAGACGAGGCCTGACTCCCCTGGGGAGACTCCAGAAGTACCCAAAGATCCATGTCAGCCCATGAGAGGAATCCTCGGTTCTGGCCCTGACTCCACACAAGGTTTTTGGCCCCGGTATCGACTGGAGAGGAATCCCGGGAGGCCCCCTAGCAACTTGCATGGGGACTGGCCTCTCCTGAGGCCATCAGGGCGGGTCCCTGTGGTACCCGTCGTAACTCGAGAACACCTGCCGCACCTCGAGAAAATCCAGGAAGTTCTCCCTTCCAGGCTAGATGAGGCCTATTTCCGATGAGGCGTCTGGAGACTAATGACACCTAACCTCTGGAACTTCGAAAGGGTCTTTCAAACCCTTGCTGCAACTCAAGAAGTTCACCGACATACCCGTGTCCACTCGAGAGGAAGCACGATGGTCCCGCCCACATCCCGAGGAGCCCCGTTTCCCCCTCGTAGCTCGAGATGAGGGATCCTTTCCCTGCTTTCAACGGGAAAGAATTCCCGGCGTTCCCGTCACAACTCAAGAGGAGGCACTCTCAACAGGAAATGCGAGAGGAACTACATGGTCGTACCACCATTCCAAGAGTCCCCCAGATGTCTCAGTCCATTCCAGAGGAACCTCTTTGCCCTGCACTGGCTCATCTTTGACGCCGAGGATCGACTCACACCACGGTGGCACGTGGGACAGCCCTGTGGGAAAGCCTCGAGGGAAAGCCTCGAGGGAAAACCACAGATCCTTTGATCCACGCGACGGGAAGCGTGACATTGCTGCTACAGCCTGGAAGGAAAGCGCACGTGCATGCCCCCACTCGAGACGAGGCCTGACTCCCCTGGGGAGACTCCAGAAGTACCCAAAGATCCATGTCAGCCCCTGAGAGGAATCCTCGGTTCTGGCCCTGACTCCACACAAGGTTTTTGGCGCCGGTATCGACGGGAGAGGAATCCCGAGAGGCCCCCTAGCAACTCGCATGGGGACTGGCCTCTCCTGAGGCCATCAGGGCGGGTCCCTGTGGTACCCGTCGTAACTCGAAAACACCTGCCGCACCTCCAGAAAATCCAGGAAGTTCTCCTTTCCAGGCGAGATGAGGCCTATTTCCGATGAGGCGTCTGGAGACTAATGACACCTAACCTCTGGAACTTCGAAAGGGTCTTTCACACCCTTGCTGCAACTCAAGAAGTTCAACGACATACCCGTGTCCACTCGAGAGGAAGCACGATGGTCCCGCCCACATCCCGAGGATCCCCGTTTCCCCCTCGTAGCTCGAGATGAGGGATCCTTTCCCTGCTTTCAACGGGAAAGAATTCCCGGCGTTCCCGTCGCATCTCAAGAGGAGGCACTCTCAACAGGAAAGGCGAGAGGAACTCCATGGTCGTACCACCATTCCAAGAGTCCCCCAGATGTCTCAGTCCATTCCAGAGGAACCTCTTTGCCCTGCACTGGCTCATCTTTGACGCCGAGGATCGACTCACACCACGTTGGCACGTGGGACAGCCCTGTGGGAAAGCCTCGAGAGAAAGCCTCGAGGGAAAACCACAGATCCTTTGATGCACGCGACGGGAAGCGTGACATTGCTGCTACAGCCTGGAAGGAAAGCACACGTGCATGCCCCCACTCGAGACGAGGCCTGACTCCCCTGTGGAGACTCCAGAAGTACCCAAAGATCCATGTCAGCCCCTGAGAGGAATCCTCGGTTCCGGCCGTGATTCCACACAAGGTTTTTGGCCCCGGTATCGACGGGAGAGGAATCCCGAGAGGCCCCCTAGCAACTCGCATGGGGACTGGCCTCTCCTGAGGCCATCAGGGCGGGTCCCTGAGGTCCCCGTCGTAACTCGAGAACACCTGCCGCAACTCGAGAAAATCCAGGAAGTTCTCCCTTCCAGGCGAGACGAGGCCTATTTCTGATGAGGCGTCTGGAGACTAATGACACCTAACCTCTGGAACTTCGAAAGGGTCTTTCACACCCTTGCTGCAACTCAAGAAGTTTACCGCCATACCCGTCTCCACACGAGAGAAAGCACGATGGTCCCGCCCACATACAGAGGAGCCACGTTTCCCCCTCGTAGCTTGAGATGAGGGATCCTTTCCCTGCTTTCAACGGGAAAGAATTCCCGGCATTCCCGTCGCATCTCAAGAGGAGGCACTCTCAACAGGAAAGGCGAGAGGAACTCCATGGTCGTACCACCATTCCAAGAGTCCCCCAGATGTCTCAGTCCATTCCAGAGGAACCTCTTTGCCCTGCACTGGCTCATCTTTCACGCCGAGGATCGACTCACACCACGGTGGCACGTGGGACAGCCCTGTGGGAAAGCCTCGAGGGAAAGCCTCGAGGGAAAACCACAGATCCTTTAATCCTCGCGATGCGAAGCGTGACATTGCCGCTACAGCCTGGAAGGAAAGCGCACGTGCATGCCCCCACTCGAGACGAGGCCTGACTCCCCTGGGGAGACTCCAGAAGTACCCAAAGATCCATGTAACCCCTGAGAGGAATCCTAGGTTCCGGCCCTGACTCCACACAAGGCTTTTGGCCCCGGTATCGACGGGAGAGGAATCCCGAGAGGCCCCCTAGCAACTCGCATGGGGACTGGCCTCTCCTGAGGCCACCAGGGCGGGTCCCTGAGGTCCCCGTCGTAACTCGAGAACACCTGCCGCAACTCGAGAAAATCCAGGAAGTTCTCCCTTCCAGGCGAGATGAGGCCTATTTCCGATGAGGCGTCTGGAGACTAATGACACCTAACCTCTGGAACTTCGAAAGGGTCTTTCACACCCTTGCTGCAACTCAAGAAGTTCACCGCCATACCCGTGTATACTCGGGAGGAAGCACGATGGTCCCGCCCACATCCAGAGGAGCCCCGTTTCCCCCTCGGAGCTCGAGATGAGGGATCCTTTCCCTGCTTTCAACGGGAAAGAATTCCCGGCGTTCCCGTCGCATCTCAAGAGGAGGCACTCTCAACAGGAAAGGCGAGAGGAACTCCATGGTCGTACCAACATTCCAAGAGTCCCCCAGATGTCTCAGTCCATTCCAGAGGAACCCCTTTGCCCTGCACTGGCTCATCTTTCACGCCGAGGATCGACTCACACCACGGTGGCACGTGGGACAGCCCTGTGGGAAAGCCTCGAGGGAAAGCCTCGAGGGAAAACCACAGATCATTTGATCCACGCGACGGGAAGCGTGACATTGCTGCTACAGCCTGAAAGGAAAGCGCACGTGCATGCCCCCTCTCGAGACGAGGCCTGACTCTCCTGGGGAGACTCTAGAAGTACCCAAAGATCCATGTCAGCCCCTGAGAGGAATCCTCGGTTCCGGCCCTGAATCCACACAAGGATTTTGGCCCCGGTATCGACGGGAGAGGAATCCCGAGAGGCCCCCTAGCAACTCGCATGGGGACTGGCCTCTCCTGAGGCCACCAGGGCGGGTCCCTGAGGTCCCCGTCGTAACTCGAGAACACCTGCCGCAACTCGAGAAAATCCAGGAAGTTCTCCCTTCCAGGCGAGATGAGGCCTATTTCCGATGAGGCGTCTGGAGACTAATGACACCTAACCTCTGGAACTTCGAAAGGGTCTTTCACACACTTGCAGCAACTCAAGAAGTTTACCGCCATACCCGTCTCCACACGAGAGGAAGCACGATTGTCCCGCCCACATCCAGAGGAGACCCGTTTCCCCCTCGTAGCTCGAGATGAGGGATCCTTTCCCTGCTTTCAACGGGAAAGTATTCCCAGCGATCCCGTCGCATCTCAAGAGGAGGCACTCTCAACAGGAAAGGCGAGAGGAACTCCATGGTCGTACCACCATTCCAAGAGTCCCTCAGATGTCTCAGTCCATTCCAGAGGAACCTCTTTGCCCTGCACTGGCTCATCTTTCACTCCGAGGATCGACTCACACCACGGTGGCACGTGGGACAGCCCTGTGGGAAAGCCTCGAGAGAAAACCACAGATCATTTGATCCACGCGACGGGAAGCGTGACATTGCTGCTACAGCCTGGAAGGAAAGCGCACGTCCATGCCCCCACTCGAGACCAGGCCTGACTCCCCTGGGGAGACTCTAGAAGTACCCAAAGATCCATGTCAGCCCCTGAGAGGAATCCTCGGTTCTGGCCCTGACTCCACACAAGGTTTTTGGCCCCGGTATCGACGGGAGAGGAATCCCGAGAGGCCCCCTAGCAACTCGCATGGGGACTGGCCTCTCCTGAGGCCATCAGGGCGGGTCCCTGTGGTACCCGTCGTAACTCGAAAACACCTGCCGCACCTCGAGAAAATCCAGGAAGTTCTCCCTTCCAGGCGAGATGAGGCCTATTTCCGATGAGGCGTCTGGAGACTAATGACACCTAACCTCTGGAACTTCGAAAGGGTCTTTCACACCCTTGCTGCAACTCAAGAAGTTCACCGACATACCCGTGTCCACTCGAGAGGAAGCACGATGGTCCCGCCCACATCCCGAGGAGCCCCGTTTCCCCCTCGTAGCTCGAGATGAGGGATCCTTTCCCTGCTTTCAACGGGAAAGAATTCCCGGCGTTCCCGTCGCATCTCAAGAGGAGGCACTCTCAACAGGAAAGGCGAGAGGAACTCCATGGTCGTACCACCATTCCAAGAGTCCCCCAGATGTCTCAGTCCATTCCAGAGGAACCTCTTTGCCCTGCACTGGCTCATCTTTGACGCCGAGGATCGACTCACACCACGGTGGCACGTGGGACAGCCCTGTGGGAAAGCCTCGAGGGAAAGCCTCGAGGGAAAACCACAGATCCTTTGATGCACGCGACGGGAAGCGTGACATTGCTGCTACAGCCTGGAAGGAAAGCACACGTGCATGCCCCCACTCGAGACGAGGCCTGACTCCCCTGGGGAGACTCCAGAAGTACCCAAAGATCCATGTCAGCCCCTGAGAGGAATCCTCGGTTCCGGCCGTGATTCCACACAAGGTTTTTGGCCCCGGTATCGACGGGAGAGGAATCCCGAGAGGCCCCCTAGCAACTCGCATGGGGACTGGCCTCTCCTGAGGCCATCAGGGCGGGTCCCTGAGGTCCCCGTCGTAACTCGAGAACACCTGCCGCAACTCGAGAAAATCCAGGAAGTTCTCCCTTCCAGGCGAGATGAGGCCTATTTCTGATGAGGCGTCTGGAGACTAATGACACCTAACCTCTGGAACTTCGAAAGGGTCTTTCACACCCTTGCTGCAACTCAAGAAGTTTACCGCCATACCCGTCTCCACACGAGAGGAAGCACGATTGTCCCGCCCACATCCAGAGGAGACCCGTTTCCCCCTCGTAGCTCGAGATGAGGGATCCTTTCCCTGCTTTCAACGGGAAAGTATTCCGAGCGATCCCGTCGCATCTCAAGAGGAGGCACTCTCAACAGGAAAGGCGAGAGGAACTCCATGGTCGTACCACCATTCCAAGAGTCCCCCAGATGTCTCAGTCTATTCCAGAGGAACCTCTTTGCCCTGCACTGGCTCATTTTTCACGCCGAGGATCGACTCACACCACGGTGGCACGTGGGACAGCCCTGTGGGAAAGCCTCGAGGGAAAACCACAGATCCATTGATGCACGCGACGGGAAGCGTGACATTGCTGCTACAGCCTGGAAGGAAAGCACGCGTGCATGCCCCCACTCGAGACGAGGCCTGACTCGCCTGGGGAGACTCCAGAAGTACCCAAAGATCCATGTCAGCCCCTGAGAGGAATCGTCGGTTCCGGCCCTGACTCCACACAAGGTTTTTGCCCCGGTATCGACGGGAGAGGAATCCCGAGAGGCCCCCTAGCAACTCGCATGGGGACTGGCCTCTCCTGAGGCCACCAGGGCGGGTCCCTGAGGTCCCCGTCGTAACTCGAGAACACCTGCCGCAACTCGAGAAAATCCAGGAAGTTCTCCCTTCCAGGCGAGATGAGGCCTATTTCCGATGAGGCGTCTGGAGACTAATGACACCTAACCTCTGGAACTTCGAAAGGGTCTTTCACACCCTTGCTGCAACTCAAGAAGTTCACCGCCATACCCGTGTCCACTCGAGAGGAAGCACGATGGTCCCGCCCACATCCAGAGGAGCCCCGTTTCCCCCTGGTAGCTCGAGATGAGGGATCCTTTCCCTGCTTTCAACGGGAAAGAATTCCCGGCATTCCCGTCGCATCTCAAGAGGAGGCACTCTCAACAGGAAAGGCGAGAGGAACTCCATGGTCGTACCACCATTCCAAGAGTCCCTCAGATGTCTCAGTCCATTCCAGAGGAACCTCTTTGCCCTGCACTGGCTCATCTTTCACGCCGAGGATCGACTCACACCACGGTGGCACGTGGGACAGCCCTGTGGGAAAGCCTCGAGGGAAAGCCTCGAGAGAAAACCACAGATCATTTGATCCTCGCGACGGGAAGCGTGACTTTGCTGCTACAGCCTGGAAGGAAAGCGCACGTGCATGCCCCCACTCGAGACGAGGCCTGACTCCCCTGGGGAGACTCTAGAAGTACCCAAAGATCCATGTCAGCCCCTGAGAGGAATCCTCGGTTCTGGCCCTGACTCCACACAAGGTTTTTGGCCCCGGTGTCGACGGGAGAGGAATCCCGAGAGGCCCCCTAGCAACTCGCATGGGGACTGGCCTCTCCTGAGGCCATCAGGGCGGGTCCCTGTGGTACCCGTCGTAACTCGAGAACACCTGCCGCACCTCGAGAAAATCCAGGAAGTTCTCCCTTCCAGGCTAGATGAGGCCTATTTCCGATGAGGCGTCTGGAGACTAATGACACCTAACTTCTGGAATTTCGAAAGGGTCTTTCACACCCTTGCTGCAACTCAAGAAGTTCACCGACATACCCGTGTCCACTCGAGAGGAAGCACGATGGTCCCGCCCACATCCCGAGGAGCCCCGTTTCCCCCTCGTAGCTCGAGATGAGGGATCCTTTCCCTGCTTTCAACGGGAAAGAATTCCCGGCGTTCCCGTCGCATCTCAAGAGGAGTCACTCTCAACAGGAATGGCCAGAGGAACTCCATGGTCGTACCACCATTCCAAGAGTCCCCCAGATGTCTCAGTCCATTCCAGAGGAACCTCTTTGCCCTGCACTGGCTCATCTTTCAAGCCGAGGATCGACTCACACCACGGTGGCACGTGGGACAGCCCTGTGGGAAAGCCTCGAGGGAAAGCCTCGAGGGAAAACCACAGATCCTTTGATGCACGCGACGGGAAGCGTGACATTGCTGCTACAGCCTGGAAGGAAAGCACACGTGCATGCCCCCACTCGAGACGAGGCCTGACTCCCCTGGGGAGACTCCAGAAGTACCCAAAGATCCATGTCAGCCCCTGAGAGGAATCCTCGGTTCCGGCCCTGACTCCACACAAGGTTTTTGGCCCCGGTATCGACGGGAGAGGAATCCCGAGAGGCCCCCTAGCAACTCGCATGGGGACTGGCCTCTCCTGAGGCCACCAGGGCGGGTCCCTGAGGTCCCCGTCGTAACTCGAGAACACCTGCCGCAACTCGAGAAAATCCAGGAAGTTCTCCCTTCCAGGCGAGATGAGGCCTATTTCCGATGAGGCGTCTGGAGACTAATGACACCTAACCTCTGGAACTTCGAAAGGGTCTTTCACACCCTTGCTGCAACTCAAGAAGTTCACCGACATACCCGTCTCCACTCGAGAGGAAGCACGATGGTCCCGCCCACATCCAGAGGAGCCCCGTTTCCCCCTCGTAGCTCGAGATGAGGGATCCTTTCCCTGCTTTCAACGGGAAAGTATTCCCAGCGTTCCCGTCGCATCTCAAGAGGAGGCACTCTCAACAGGAAAGGCGAGAGGAACTCCATGGTCGTACCACCGTTCCAAGAGTCCCCCAGATGTCTCAGTCCATTCCAGAGGAACCTCTTTGCCCTGCACTGGCTCATCTTTCATGCCGAGGATCGACTCACACCACGGTGGCACGTGGGACAGCCCTGTGGGAAAGCCTCGAGGGAAAGCCTCGAGGGAAAACCACAGATCCTTTGATCCACGCGAAGGTAAGCGTGACATTGCTGCTACAGCCTGGAAGAAAAGCGCTCGTGCATGCCCCCACTCGAAACGAGGCCTGACTCCAGTGGGGAGACTCCAGAAGTACCCAAAGATCCATGTCAGCCCCTGAGACGAATCCTCGGTTCCGGCCCTGACTCCACACAAGGTTTTTGGCCCCGGTATCGACAGGAGTGGAATACTGAGAGGCCCCCTAGCAACTCGCATGGGGACTGGCCTCTCCGGAGGCCACCAGGGCGGGTCCCTGAGGTCCCCGTCGTAACTCGAGAACACCTGCCGCAACTCGCGAAAATCCAGGATGTTCTCCCTTCCAGGCGAGATGAGGCCTATTTCCAATGAGGCGTCTGGAGATTAATGACACCTAACCTCTGGAACTTCGATAGGGTCTTTCACACCCTTGCTGCAACACAAGAAGTCCACCGCCATACCCGTCTCCACTCGAGAGGAAGCACGATGGTCCCGCCCACATCCAGAGGAGCCCCGTTTCCCCTCGTAGCTCGAGATGAGGGATCCTTTCCCTGCTTTTAACGGGAAAGAATTCCCGGCATTTCCGTCGCATCTCAAGAGGAGGCACTCTCAACAGGAAAGGCGAGAAGAACTCCATGGTCGTACCACCATTCCAAGAGTCCCCCAGATGTCTCAGTCCATTCCAGAGGAACCTCTTTGCCCTGCACTGGCTCATCTTTCACGCCGAGGATCGACTCACACCACGGCGGCACGTGGGACAACCCTGTGGGAAAGCCTCGAGGCAAAGCCTCGAGGGAAAACCACAGATCCTTTGATCCACGCGACGAGAAGCGTAACATTGCTGCTACAGCCTGGAAGGAAAGCGCACGTGCGTGCCCCCACTCGAGACGAGGCCTCACTCCCCTGGGGAGACTCCAGAAGTACCCAAAGATCCATGTCACCCCTGAGAGGAATCCTCGGTTCCGGCCCTGACTCCACACAAGGTTTTTGGCCCCGGTATGGACGGGAGAGGAATCCCGAGAGGCCCACTAGCAACTCGCATGGGGACTGGCCTCTCCTGAGGCCACCAGGGCGGGTCCCTGAGGTCCCCGTCGTAACTCGAGAACACCTGCCGTAACTCGAGAAAATCCAGGAAGTTCTCCCTTCCAGGCGAGATGAGGCCTATTTCCGATGAGGCGTCTGGAGACTAATGACACCTAACCTCTGGAATTTCGAAAGGGTCTTTCACACCCTTGCTGCAACTCAAGAAGTTCACCGCCATACCCGTCTCCACTCGAGAGGAAGCACGATGGTCCCGCCCACATCCAGAGGAGCCCCGTTTCCCCCTCGTAGCTCGAGATGAGGGATCCTTTCCCTGCTTTCAACGGGAAAGAATTCCCGGCGTTCCCGTCGCATCTCAAGAGGAGGCACTCTCAACAGGAAAGGCGAGAGTAACTCCATGGTCGTACCACCATTCCAAGAGTCCCCCAGATGTCTCAGTCCATTCCAGAGGAACCTCTTTGCCCTGCACTGGCTCATCTTTCACGCCGAGGATCGACTCACACCACGGTGGCACGTGGGACAGCCCTGTGGGAAAGCCTCGAGGGAAAGCCTCGAGGGAAAACCACAGATCCTTTGATCCACGCGACGGGAAGTGTGACATTGCTGCTACAGTCTGGAAGGAAAGCGCACGTGCATGCCCCCACTCGAGACGAGGCCTGAGTCCCCTGGGGAGACTCCAGAAGTACTCAAAGATCCATGTCAGCCCCTGAGAGGAATCCTCGGTTCGGGCCCTGACTCCACACAAGGTTATTGGCCCCGGTATCGACGGGAGAGGAATCCCGAGAGGCCCCCTAGCAACTCGCATGGGGACTGGCCTCTCCTGAGGCCACCAGGGCGGGTCCCTGAGGTCCCCGTCGTAACTCGAGAACACCTGCCGCAACTCGAGAAAATCCAGGAAGTTCTCCCTTCCAGGTGAGATGAGGCCTATTTCCGATGAGGCGTCTGGAGACTAATGACACCTAACCTCTGGAATTTCGAAAGGGTCTTTCACACCCTTGCTGCAACTCAAGAAGTACACCGCCATACCCGTCTCCACTCGAGAGGAAGCACGATGGTCCCGCCCACATCCAGAGGAGCCCCGTTTCCCCCTCGGAGCTCGAGATGAGGGATCCTTTCCCTGCTTTCAACGGGAAAGAATTCCCAGCGTTCCCGTCGCATCTCAAGAGGAGGCACTCTCAACAGGAAAGGCGAGAGGAACTCCATGGTCGTACCACCATTCCAAGAGTCCCCCAGATGTCTCAGTCCATTCCAGAGGAACCTCTTTGCCCTGCACTGGCTCATCTTTCACGCCGAGGATCGACTCACACCACGGTGGCACGTGGGACAGCCTTGTGGGAAAGCCTCGAGGGAAAGCCTCGAGGGAAAACCACAGATCCTTTGATCCACTCGACGGGAAGCGTGACATTGCTGCTACAGCCTGGAAGGAAAGCGCACGTGCATGCCCCCACTCGAGACGAGACCTGACTCCCCTGGGGAGACTCCAGAAGTACCCAAAGATACATGTCACCCCTGAGAGGAATCCTCGGTTCCGGCCCTGACTCCACACAAGGTTTTTGGCCCCGGTATCGACGGGATAGGAATCCCGAGAGGCCCCCTAGCAACTCGCATGGGGAGTGGCCTCTCCTGAGGCAACCAGGGCGGGTCCCTGAGGTCCCCGTCGTAACTCGAGAACACCTGCCGCAACTCGAGAAAATCCAGGAAGTTCTCCCTTGCAGGCGAGATGAGGCCTATTTCCGATGAGGCGTCTGGAGACTAATGACACCTAACCTCTGGAACTTCGAAAGGGTCTTTCACACCCTTGCTGCAACTCAAGAAGTGCACCGCCATACCCGTCTCCACTCGAGAGGAAGCACGATGGTCCCGCCCACATCCAGAGGAGCCCCGTTTCCCCCTCGGAGCTCGAGATGAGGGATCCTTTCCCTGCTTTCAACGGGAAAGATTTCCCAGCGTTCCCGTCGCATCTCAAGAGGAGGCACTCTCAACAGGAAAGGCGAGAGGAACTCCATGGTCGTACCACCATTCCAAGAGTCCCCCAGATGACTCAGTCCATTCCAGAGGAACCTCTTTGCCCTGCACTGGCTCATCTTTCACGCCGAGGATCGACTCACACCACGGTGGCACGTGGGACAGCCCTGTGGGAAAGCCTCGAGGGAAAGCCTCGAGGGAAAACCACAGATCCTTTGATCCACGCGATGGGAAGCGTGACATTGCTGCCACAGCCTGGAAGGAAAGCGCACGTGCATGCCCCCACTCGAGAGGAGGCCTGACTCCCCTGGGGAGACTCCAGAAGTACCCAAAGATCCTTGTCACCCCTGAGAGGAATCCTCGGTCCCGGCCCTGACTCCACACAAGGTTTTTGGCCCCGGTATCGACGGGAGAGGAATCCCGAGAGGCCCCCTAGCAACTCGCATGGGGACTGGCCTCTCTTGAGGCCACCCGGGCGGGTCCCTGAGGTCCCCGTCGTAACTCGAGAACACCTGCCGCAACTCAAGAAAATGCAGGAAGTTCTCCCTTCCAGGCGAGATGAGGCCTATTTCCGATGAGGCGTCTGGAGACTAATGACACCTAACCTCTGGAACTTCGAAAGGGTCTTTCACACCCTTGCTGCAACTCAAGAAGTTCACCGCCATACCCGTCTCCACTCGAGAGGAAGTACGATGGTCCCGCCCACATCCAGAGGAGCCCCGTTTCCCCCTCGGAGCTCGAGATGAGGGATCCTTTCCCTGCTTTCAACGGGAAAGAATTCCCGGCGTTCCCGTCGCATCTCAAGAGGAGGCACTCTCAACAGGAAAGGCGAGAGGAACTCCATGGTCGTACCACCATTCCAAGACTCCCCCAGATGTCTCAGTCCATTCCAGAGGAAACTCTTTGCCCTGCACTGGCTCATCTTTCACGCCGAGGATCGACTCACACCACGGTGGCACGTGGGACAGCCCTGTGGGAAAGCCTCGAGGGAAAGACTCGAGGGAAAACCACAGATCCTTTGATCCACGCGACGGGAAGCGTGACATTGCTGCTACAGCCTGGTAGGAAAGCGCACGTGCATGGCCCCACTCGAGAGGAGGCCTGACTCCCCTGGGGAGACTCCAGAAGTACCCAAAGATCCATGTCACCCCTGAGAGGAATCCTCGGTCCCGGCCCTGACTCCACACAAGGTTTTTGGCCCCGGTATCGACGGGAGAGGAATCCCGAGAGGCCCCCTAGCAACTCGCATGGGGACTGGCCTCTCCTGATGCCACCAGGGCGGGTCCCTGAGGTCCCCGTCGTAACTCGAGAACACCTGCCGCAACTCGAGAAAATCCAGGAAGTTCTCCCTTCCAGGCGAGATGAGGCCTATTTCCGATGAGGCGTCTGGAGACTAATGACACCTAACCTCTGGAACTTCGAAAGGGTCTTTCACACCCTTGCTGCAACTCAAGAAGTTCACCGCCATACCCGTCTCCACTCGAGAGGAAGCACGATGGTCCCGCCCACATCCAGAGGAGCCCCGTTTCCCCCTCGGAGCTCGAGATGAGGGATCCTTTCCCTGCTTTCAACGGGAAAGAATTCCCGGCGTTCCCGTCGCATCTCAAGAGGAGGCACTCTCAACAGGAAAGGCGAGAGGAACTCCATGGTCGTACCACCATTCCAAGAGTCCCCCAGATGTCTCAGTCCATTCCAGAGGAACCTCTTTGCCCTGCACTGGCTCATTTTTCACGCCGAGGATCGACTCACACCACGGTGGCACGTGGGACAGCCCTGTGGGAAAGCCTCGAGGGAAAGCCTCGAGGGAAAAGCACAGATCCTTTGATCCACGCGACGGGAAGCGTGACATTGCTGCTACAGCCTGGAAGGAAAGCACACGTGCATGCCCCCACTCGAGACGAGGCCTGACTCCCCTGGGGAGACTCCAGAAATACCCAAAGATCCATGTCAGCCCCTGAGAGGAATCCTCGGTTCGGGCCCTGACTCCACACAAGGTTATTGGCCCCGGTATCGACGGGAGAGGAATCCCGAGAGGCCCCCTAGCAACTCGCATGGGGACTGGCCTCTCCTGAGGCCACCAGGGCGGGTCCCTGAGGTCCCCGTCGTAACTCGAGAACACCTGCCGCAACTCGAGAAAATCCAGGAAGTTCTCCCTTCCAGGTGAGATGAGGCCTATTTCCGATGAGGCGTCTGGAGACTAATGACACCTAACCTCTGGAATTTCGAAAGGGTCTTTCACACCCTTGCTGCAACTCAAGAAGTACACCGCCATACCCGTCTCCACTCGAGAGGAAGCACGATGGTCCCGCCCACATCCAGAGGAGCCCCGTTTCCCCCTCGTAGCTCGAGATGAGGGATCCTTTCCCTGCTTTCAACGGGAAAGAATTCCCAGCGTTCCCGTCGCATCTCAAGAGGAGGCACTCTCAACAGGAAAGGCGAGAGGAACTCCATGGTCGTACCACCATTCCAAGAGTCCCCCAGATGTCTCAGTCCATTCCAGAGGAACCTCTTTGCCCTGCACTGGCTCATCTTTCACGGCGAGGATCGACTCACACCACGGTGGCACGTGGGACAGCCCTGTGGGAAAGCCTCGAGGGAAAGCCTCGAGGAAAAACCACAGATCCTTTGATCCACGCGACGGGAAGTGTGACATTGCTGCTACAGTCTGGAAGGAAAGCGCACGTGCATGCCCCCACTCGAGACGAGGCCTGACTCCCCTGGGGAGACTCCAGAAGTACTCAAAGATCCATGTCAGCCCCTGAGAGGAATCCTCGGTTCGGGCCCTGACTCCACACAAGGTTATTGGCCCCGGTATCGACGGGAGAGGAATCCAGAGAGGCCCCCTAGCAACTCGCATGGGGACTGGCCTCTCCTGAGGCCACCAGGGCGGGTCCCTGAGGTCCCCGTCGTAACTTGAGAACACCTGCCGCAACTCGAGAAAATCCAGGAAGTTCTCCCTTGCAGGCGAGATGAGGCCTATTTCCGATGAGGCGTCTGGAGACTAATGACACCTAACCTCTGGAACTTCGAAAGGGTCTTTCACACCCTTGCTGCAACTCAAGAAGTTCACCGCCATACCCGTCTCCACTCGAGAGGAAGCACGATGGTCCCGCCCACATCCAGAGGAGCCCCGTTTCCCCCTCATAGCTCGAGATGAGGGATCCTTTCCCTGCTTTCAACGGGAAAGAATTCCCGGCGTTCCCGTCGCATCTCAAGAGGAGGCACTCTCAACAGGAAAGGCGAGAGGAACTCCATGGTCGTACCACCATTCCAAGAGTCCCCCAGATGACTCAGTCCATTCCAGAGGAACCTCTTTGCCCTGCACTGGCTCATCTTTCACGCCGAGGATCGACTCATACCACGGTGGCACGTGGGACAGCCCTGTGGGAAAGCCTCGAGGGAAAGCCTCAAGGGAAAACCACAGATCCTTTGATCCACGCGACGGGAAGCGTGACATTGCTGCTACAGCCTGGAAGGAAAGCGCACGTGCATGCCCCCACTCGAGAGGAGGCCTGACTCCCCTGGGGAGACTCCAGAAGTACCCAAAGATCCTTGTCACCCCTGAGAGGAATCCTCGGTCCCGGCCCTGACTCCACACAAGGTTTTTGGCCCCGGTATCGACGGGAGAGGAATCCCGAGAGGCCTCCTAGCAACTCGCATGGGGACTGGCCTCTCTTGAGGCCACCCGGGCGGGTCCCTGAGGTCCCCGTCGTAACTCGAGAACACCTGCCGCAACTCAAGAAAATCCAGGAAGTTCTCCCTTCCAGGCGAGATGAGGCCTATTTCCGATGAGGCGTCTGGAGACTAATGACACCTAACCTCTGGAACTTCGAAAGGGTCTTTCACACCCTTGCTGCAACTCAAGAAGTTCACCGCCATACCCGTCTCCACTCGAGAGGAAGTACGATGGTCCCGCCCACATCCAGAGGAGACCCGTTTCACCCTCGGAGCTTGAGATGAGGGATCCTTTCCCTGCTTTCAACGGGAAAGAATTCCCGGCGTTCCCGTCGCATCTCAAGAGGAGGCACTCTCAACAGGAAAGGCGAGAGGAACTCCATGGTCGTACCACCATTCCAAGACTCCCCCAGATGTCTCAGTCCATTCCAGAGGAACCTCTTTGCCCTGCACTGGCTCATTTTTCACGCCGAGGATCGACTCACACCACGGTGGCACGTGGGACAGCCCTGTGGGAAAGCCTCGAGGGAAAGCCTCGAGGGAAAACCACAGATCCTTTGATCCACGCGACGGGAAGCGTGACATTGCTGCTACAGCCTGGAAGGAAAGCACACGTGCATGCCCCCACTCGAGACGAGGCTGACTCCCCTGGGGAGACTCCAGAAATACCCAAAGATCCATGTCAGCCCCTGAGAGGAATCCTCGGTTCGGGCCCTGACTCCACACAAGGTTCTTGGCCCCGGTATCGACGGGAGAGGAATCCCGAGAGGCCCCCTAGCAACTCGCATGGGGACTGGCCTCTCCTTAGGCCACCAGGGCGGGTCCCTGAGGTCCCCGTCGTAACTCGAGAACACCTGCCGTAACTCGAGAAAATCCAGGAAGTTCTCCCTTCCAGGCGAGATGAGGCCTATTTCCGATGAGGCGTCTGGAGACTAATGACACCTAACCTCTGGAATTTCGAAAGGGTCTTTCACACCCTTGCTGCAACTCAAGAAGTTCACCGCCATACCCGTCTCCACTCGAGATGAAGCACGATGGTCCCGCCCACATCCAGAGGAGCCCCGTTTCCCCCTCGGAGCTCGAGATGAGGGATCCTTTCCCTGCTTTCAACGGGAAAGAATTCCCGGCGTTCCCGTCGCATCTCAAGAGGAGGCACTCTCAACAAGAAAGGCGAGAGGAACTCCATGGTCGTACCACCACTCCAAGAGTCCCCCAGATGTCTCAGTCCATTCCAGAGGAACCTCTTTGCCCTGCACTGGCTCATCTTTCACGCCGAGGATCGACTCACACCACGGTGGCACGTGGGACAGCCCTGTGGGAAAGCCTCGAGGGAAAGCCTCGAGGGAAAACCACAGATCCTTTGATCCACGCGACGGGAAGTGTGACATTGCTGCTACAGTCTGGAAGGAAAGCGCACGTGCATGCCCCCACTCGAGACGAGGCCTGACTCCCCTGGGGAGACTCCAGAAGTACTCAAAGATCCATGTCAGCCCCTGAGAGGAATCCTCGGTTCGGGCCCTGACTCCACACAAGGTTATTGGCCCCGGTATCGACAGGAGAGGAATCCCGAGAGGCCCCCTAGCAACTCGCATGGGGACTGGCCTCTCCTGAGGCCACCAGGGCGGGTCCCTGAGGTCCCCGTCGTAACTCGAGAACACCTGCCGCAACTCGAGAAAATCCAGGAAGTTCTCCCTTCCAGGCGAGATGAGGCCTATTTCCGATGAGGCGTCTGGAGACTAATGACACCTAACCTCTGGAACTTCGAAAGGGTCTTTCACACCCTTGCTGCAACTCAAGAAGTACACCGCCATACCCGTCTCCACTCGAGAGGAAGCACGATGGTCCCGCCCACATCCAGAGGAGCCCCGTTTCCCCCTCGGAGCTCGAGATGAGGGATCCTTTCCCTGCTTTCAACGGGAAAGAATTCCCGGCGTTCCCGTCGCATCTCAAGAGGAGGCACTCTCAACAGGAAAGGCGAGAGGAACTCCATGGTCGTACCACCATTCCAAGAGTCCCCCAGATGTCTCAGTCCATTCCAGAGGAACCTCTTTGCCCTGCACTGGCTCATTTTTCACGCCGAGGATCGACTCACACCACGGTGGCACGTGGGACAGCCCTGTGGGAAAGCCTCGAGGGAAAGCCTCGAGGGAAAAGCACAGATCCTTTGATCCACGCGACGGGAAGCGTGACATTGCTGCTACAGCCTGGAAGGAAAGCACACGTGCATGCCCCCACTCTAGACGAGGCCTGACTCCCCTGGGGAGACTCCAGAAATACCCAAAGGTCCATGTCAGCCCCTGAGAGGAATCCTCGGTTCGGGCCCTGACTCCACACAAGGTTCTTGGCCCCGGTATCGACGGAAGAGGAATCCCGAGAGGCCCCCTAGCAACTCGCATGGGGACTGGCCTCTCCTTAGGCCACCAGGGCGGGTCCCTGAGGTCCCCGTCGTAACTCGAGAACACCTGCCGTAACTCGAGAAAATCCAGGAAGTTCTCCCTTCCAGGCGAGATGAGGCCTATTTCCGATGAGGCGTCTGGAGACTAATGACACCTAACCTCTGGAATTTCGAAAGGGTCTTTCACACCCTTGCTGCAACTCAAGAAGTTCACCGCCATACCCGTCTCCACTCGAGAGGAAGCACGATGGTCCCGCCCACATCCAGAGGAGCCCCGTTTCCCCCTCGGAGCTCGAGATGAGGGATCCTTTCCCTGCTTTCAACGGGAAAGAATTCCCGGCGTTCCCGTCGCATCTCAAGAGGAGGCACTCTCAACAGGAAAGGCGAGAGGAACTCCATGGTCGTACCACCACTCCAAGAGTCCCCCAGATGTCTCAGTCCATTCCAGAGGAACCTCTTTGCCCTGCACTGGCTCATCTTTCACGCCGAGGATCGACTCACACCACGGTGGCACGTGGGACAGCCCTGTGGGAAAGCCTCGAGGGAAAGCCTCGAGGGAAAACCACAGATCCTTTGATCCACGCGACGGGAAGTGTGACATTGCTGCTACAGTCTGGAAGGAAAGCGCACGTGCATGCCCCCACTTGAGACGAGGCCTGACTCCCCTGGGGAGACTCCAGAAGTACTCAAAGATCCATGTCAGCCCCTGAGAGGAATCCTCGGTTCGGGCCCTGACTCCACACAAGGTTATTGGCCCCGGTATCGACAGGAGAGGAATCCCGAGAGGCCCCCTAGCAACTCGCATGGGGACTGGCCTCTCCTGAGGCCACCAGGGCGGGTCCCTGAGGTCCCCGTCGTAACTCGAGAACACCTGCCGCAACTCGAGAAAATCCAGGAAGTTCTCCCTTCCAGGTGAGATGAGGCCTATTTCCGATGAGGCGTCTGGAGACTAATGACACCTAACCTCTGGAATTTCGAAAGGGTCTTTCACACCCTTGCTGCAACTCAAGAAGTACACCGCCATACCCGTCTCCACTCGAGAGGAAGCACGATGGTCCCGCCCACATCCAGAGGAGCCCCGTTTCCCCCTCGTAGCTCGAGATGAGGGATCCTTTCCCTGCTTTCAACGGGAAAGAATTCCCAGCGTTCCCGTCGCATCTCAAGAGGAGGCACTCTCAACAGGAAAGGCGAGAGGAACTCCATGGTCGTACCACCATTCCAAGAGTCCCCCAGATGTCTCAGTCCATTCCAGAGGAACCTCTTTGCCCTGCACTGGCTCATCTTTCAAGGCGAGGATCGACTCACACCACGGTGGCACGTGGGACAGCCCTGTGGGAAAGCCTCGAGGGAAAGCCTCGAGGAAAAACCACAGATCCTTTGATCCACGCGACGGGAAGTGTGACATTGCTGCTACAGTCTGGAAGGAAAGCGCACGTGCATGCCCCCACTCGAGACGAGGCCTGACTCCCCTGGGGAGACTCCAGAAGTACTCAAAGATCCATGTCAGCCCCTGAGAGGAATCCTCGGTTCGGGCCCTGACTCCACACAAGGTTATTGGCCCCGGTATCGACGGGAGAGGAATCCAGAGAGGCCCCCTAGCAACTCGCATGGGGACTGGCCTCTCCTGAGGCCACCAGGGCGGGTCCCTGAGGTCCCCGTCGTAACTTGAGAACACCTGCCGCAACTCGAGAAAATCCAGGAAGTTCTCCCTTGCAGGCGAGATGAGGCCTATTTCCGATGAGGCGTCTGGAGACTAATGACACCTAACCTCTGGAACTTCGAAAGGGTCTTTCACACCCTTGCTGCAACTCAAGAAGTTCACCGCCATACCCGTCTCCACTCGAGAGGAAGCACGATGGTCCCGCCCACATCCAGAGGAGCCCCGTTTCCCCCTCATAGCTCGAGATGAGGGATCCTTTCCCTGCTTTCAACGGGAAAGAATTCCCGGCGTTCCCGTCGCATCTCAAGAGGAGGCACTCTCAACAGGAAAGGCGAGAGGAACTCCATGGTCGTACCACCATTCCAAGAGTCCCCCAGATGACTCAGTCCATTCCAGAGGAACCTCTTTGCCCTGCACTGGCTCATCTTTCACGCCGAGGATCGACTCATACCACGGTGGCACGTGGGACAGCCCTGTGGGAAAGCCTCGAGGGAAAGCCTCAAGGGAAAACCACAGATCCTTTGATCCACGCGACGGGAAGCGTGACATTGCTGCTACAGCCTGGAAGGAAAGCGCACGTGCATGCCCCCACTCGAGAGGAGGCCTGACTCCCCTGGGGAGACTCCAGAAGTACCCAAAGATCCTTGTCACCCCTGAGAGGAATCCTCGGTCCCGGCCCTGACTCCACACAAGGTTTTTGGCCCCGGTATCGACGGGAGAGGAATCCCGAGAGGCCTCCTAGCAACTCGCATGGGGACTGGCCTCTCTTGAGGCCACCCGGGCGGGTCCCTGAGGTCCCCGTCGTAACTCGAGAACACCTGCCGCAACTCAAGAAAATCCAGGAAGTTCTCCCTTCCAGGCGAGATGAGGCCTATTTCCGATGAGGCGTCTGGAGACTAATGACAACTAACCTCTGGAACTTCGAAAGGGTCTTTCACACCCTTGCTGCAACTCAAGAAGTTCACCGCCATACCCGTCTCCACTCGAGAGGAAGTACGATGGTCCCGCCCACATCCAGAGGAGACCCGTTTCACCCTCGGAGCTTGAGATGAGGGATCCTTTCCCTGCTTTCAACGGGAAAGAATTCCCGGCGTTCCCGTCGCATCTCAAGAGGAGGCACTCTCAACAGGAAAGGCGAGAGGAACTCCATGGTCGTACCACCATTCCAAGACTCCCCCAGATGTCTCAGTCCATTCCAGAGGAACCTCTTTGCCCTGCACTGGCTCATTTTTCACGCCGAGGATCGACTCACACCACGGTGGCACGTGGGACAGCCCTGTGGGAAAGCCTCGAGGGAAAGCCTCGAGGGAAAACCACAGATCCTTTGATCCACGCGACGGGAAGCGTGACATTGCTGCTACAGCCTGGAAGGAAAGCACACGTGCATGCCCCCACTCGAGACGAGGCTGACTCCCCTGGGGAGACTCCAGAAATACCCAAAGATCCATGTCAGCCCCTGAGAGGAATCCTCGGTTCGGGCCCTGACTCCACACAAGGTTCTTGGCCCCGGTATCGACGGGAGAGGAATCCCGAGAGGCCCCCTAGCAACTCGCATGGGGACTGGCCTCTCCTTAGGCCACCAGGGCGGGTCCCTGAGGTCCCCGTCGTAACTCGAGAACACCTGCCGTAACTCGAGAAAATCCAGGAAGTTCTCCCTTCCAGGCGAGATGAGGCCTATTTCCGATGAGGCGTCTGGAGACTAATGACACCTAACCTCTGGAATTTCGAAAGGGTCTTTCACACCCTTGCTGCAACTCAAGAAGTTCACCGCCATACCCGTCTCCACTCGAGATGAAGCACGATGGTCCCGCCCACATCCAGAGGAGCCCCGTTTCCCCCTCGGAGCTCGAGATGAGGGATCCTTTCCCTGCTTTCAACGGGAAAGAATTCCCGGCGTTCCCGTCGCATCTCAAGAGGAGGCACTCTCAACAAGAAAGGCGAGAGGAACTCCATGGTCGTACCACCACTCCAAGAGTCCCCCAGATGTCTCAGTCCATTCCAGAGGAACCTGTTTGCCCTGCACTGGCTCATCTTTCACGCCGAGGATCGACTCACACCACGGTGGCACGTGGGACAGCCCTGTGGGAAAGCCTCGAGGGAAAGCCTCGAGGGAAAACCACAGATCCTTTGATCCACGCGACGGGAAGTGTGACATTGCTGCTACAGTCTGGAAGGAAAGCGCACGTGCATGCCCCCACTCGAGACGAGGCCTGACTCCCCTGGGGAGACTCCAGAAGTACTCAAAGATCCATGTCAGCCCCTGAGAGGAATCCTCGGTTCGGGCCCTGACTCCACACAAGGTTTTTGGCCCCGGTATCGACAGGAGAGGAATCCCGAGAGGCCCCCTAGCAACTCGCATGGGGACTGGCCTCTCCTGAGGCCACCAGGGCGGGTCCCTGAGGTCCCCGTCGTAACTCGAGAACACCTGCCGCAACTCGAGAAAATCCAGGAAGTTCTCCCTTCCAGGTGAGATGAGGCCTATTTCCGATGAGGCGTCTGGAGACTAATAACACCTAACCTCTGGAATTTCGAAAGGGTCTTTCACACCCTTGCTGCAACTCATGAAGTACACCGCCATACCCGTCTCCACTCGAGAGGAAGCACGATGGTCCCGCCCACATCCAGAGGAGCCCCGTTTCCCCCTCGTAGCTCGAGATGAGGGATCCTTTCCCTGCTTTCAACGGGAAAGAATTCCCAGCGTTCCCGTCGCATCTCAAGAGGACGCACTCTCAACAGGAAAGGCGAGAGGAACTCCATGGTCGTACCACCATTCCAAGAGTCCCCCAGATGTCTCAGTCCATTCCAGAGGAACCTCTTTGCCCTGCACTGGCTCATCTTTCACGCCGAGGATCGACTCACACCACGGTGGCACGTTGGACAGCCCTGTGGGAAAGCCTCGAGGGAAAGCCTCGAGGAAAAACCACAGATCCTTTGATCCACGCGACGGGAAGTGTGACATTGCTGCTACAGTCTGGAAGGAAAGCGCACGTGCATGCCCCCACTCGAGACGAGGCCTGACTCCCCTGGGGAGACTCCAGAAGTACTCAAAGATCCATGTCAGCCCCTGAGAGGAATCCTCGGTTCGGGCCCTGACTCCACACAAGGTTATTGGCCCCGGTATCGACGGGAGAGGAATCCCGAGAGGCCCCCTAGCAACTCGCATGGGGACTGGCCTCTCCTGAGGCCACCAGGGCGGGTCCCTGAGGTTCCCGTCGTAACTCGAGAACACCTGCCGCAACTCGAGAAAATCCAGGAAGTTCTCCCTTCCAGGTGAGATGAGGCCTATTTCCGATGAGGCGTCTGGAGACTAATGACACCTAACCTCTGGAATTTCGAAAGGGTCTTTCACACCCTTGCTGCAACTCAAGAAGTACACCGCCATACCCGTCTCCACTCGAGAGGAAGCACGATGGTCCCGCCCACATCCAGAGGAGCCCCGTTTCCCCCTCGTAGCTCGAGAAGAGGGATCCTTTCCCTGCTTTCAACGGGAAAGAATTCCCAGCGTTCCCGTCGCATCTCAAGAGGAGGCACTCTCAACAGGAAAGGCGAGAGGAACTCCATGGTCGTACCACCATTCCAAGAGTCCCCCAGATGTCTCAGTCCATTCCAGAGGAACCTCTTTGCCCTGCACTGGCTCATCTTTCATGCCGAGGATCGACTCACACCACGGTGGCACGTGGGACAGCCCTGTGGGAAAGCCTCGAGGGAAAGCCTCGAGGGAAAACCACAGATCCTTTGATCCACGCGACGGGAAGTGTGACATTGCTGCTACAGTCTGGAAGGAAAGCGCACGTGCATGCCCCCACTCGAGACGAGGCCTGACTCCCCTGGGGAGACTCCAGAAGTACTCAAAGATCCATGTCAGCCCCTGAGAGGAATCCTCGGTTCGGGCCCTGACTCCACACAAGGTTATTGGCCCCGGTATCGACAGGAGAGGAATCCCGAGAGGCCCCCTAGCAACTCGCATGGGGACTGGCCTCTCCTGAGGCCACCAGGGCGGGTCCCTGAGGTCCCCGTCGTAACTCGAGAACACCTGCCGCAACTCGAGAAAATCCAGGAAGTTCTCCCTTCCAGGTGAGATGAGGCCTATTTCCGATGAGGCGTCTGGAGACTAATGACACCTAACCTCTGGAATTTCGAAAGGGTCTTTCACACCCTTGCTGCAACTCAAGAAGTACACCGCCATACCCGTCTCCACTCGAGAGGAAGCACGATGGTCCCGCCCACATCCAGAGGAGCCCCGTTTCCCCCTCGTAGCTCGAGATGAGGGATCCTTTCCCTGCTTTCAACGGGAAAGAATTCCCAGCGTTCCCGTCGCATCTAAAGAGGAGGCACTCTCAACAGGAAAGGCGAGAGGAACTCCATGGTCGTACCACCATTCCAAGAGTCCCCCAGATGTCTCAGTCCATTCCAGAGGAACCTCTTTGCCCTGCACTGGCTCATCTTTCACGCCGAGGATCGACTCACACCACGGTGGCACGTGGGACAGCCTTGTGGGAAAGCCTCGAGGGAAAGCCTCGAGGGAAAACCACAGATCCTTTGATCCACTCGACGGGAAGCGTGACATTGCTGCTACAGCCTGGAAGGAAAGCGCACGTGCATGCCCCCACTCGAGACGAGGCCTGACTCCCCTGGGGAGACTCCAGAAGTACCCAAAGATACATGTCACCCCTGAGAGGAATCCTCGGTTCGGGCCCTGACTCCACACAAGGTTTTTGGCGCCGGTATCGACGGGAGAGGAATCCCGAGAGGCCCCCTAGCAACTCGCATGGGGACTGGCCTCTCCTGAGGCAACCAGGGCGGGTCCCTGAGGTCCCCGTCGTAACTCGAGAACACCTGCCGCAACTCGAGAAAATCCAGGAAGTTCTCCCTTGCAGGCGAGATGAGGCCTATTTCCGATGAGGCGTCTGGAGACTAATGACACCTAACCTCTGGAACTTCGAAAGGGTCTTTCACACCCTTGCTGCAACTCAAGAAGTTCACCGCCATACCCGTCTCCACTCGAGAGGAAGCACGATGGTCCCGCCCACATCCAGAGGAGCCCCGTTTCCCCCTCATAGCTCGAGATGAGGGATCCTTTCCCTGCTTTCAACGGGAAAGAATTCCCGGCGTTCCCGTCGCATCTCAAGAGGAGGCACTCTCAACAGGAAAGGCGAGAGGAACTCCATGGTCGTACCACCATTCCAAGAGTCCCCCAGATGACTCAGTCCATTCCAGAGGAACCTCTTTGCCCTGCACTGGCTCATCTTTCACGCCGAGGATCGACTCATACCACGGTGGCACGTGGGACAGCCCTGTGGGAAAGCCTCGAGGGAAAGCCTCAAGGGAAAACCACAGATCCTTTGATCCACGCGACGGGAAGCGTGACATTGCTGCTACAGCCTGGAAGGAAAGTGCACGTGCATGCCCCCACTCGAGAGGAGGCCTGACTCCCCTGGGGAGACTCCAGAAGTACCCAAAGATCCTTGTCACCCCTGAGAGGAATCCTCGGTCCCGGCCCTGACTCCACACAAGGTTTTTGGCCCCGGTATCGACGGGAGAGGAATCCCGAGAGGCCTCCTAGCAACTCGCATGGGGACTGGCCTCTCCTGAGGCCACCAGGGCGGGTCCCTGAGGTCCCCGTCGTAACTCGAGAACACCTGCCGCAACTCGAGAAAATCCAGGAAGTTCTCCCTTCCAGGTGAGATGAGGCCTATTTCCGATGAGGCGTCTGGAGACTAATAACACCTAACCTCTGGAATTTCGAAAGGGTCTTTCACACCCTTGCTGCAACTCAAGAAGTACACCGCCATACCCGTCTCCACTCGAGAGGAAGCACGATGGTCCCGCCCACATCCAGAGGAGCCCCGTTTCCCCCTCGTAGCTCGAGATGAGGGATCCTTTCCCTGCTTTCAACGGGAAAGAATTCCCAGCGTTCCCGTCGCATCTCAAGAGGAGGCACTCTCAACAGGAAAGGCGAGAGGAACTCCATGGTCGTACCACCATTCCAAGAGTCCCCCAGATGTCTCAGTCCATTCCAGAGGAACCTCTTTGCCCTGCACTGGCTCATCTTTCACGCCGAGGATCGACTCACACCACGGTGGCACGTGGGACAGCCCTGTGGGAAAGCCTCGAGGGAAAGCCTCGAGGAAAAACCACAGATCCTTTGATCCACGCGACGGGAAGTGTGACATTGCTGCTACAGTCTGGAAGGAAAGCGCACGTGCATGCCCCCACTCGAGACGAGGCCTGACTCCCCTGGGGAGACTCCAGAAGTACTCAAGGATCCATGTCAGCCCCTGAGAGGAATCCTCGGTTCGGGCCCTGACTCCACACAAGGTTATTGGCCCCGGTATCGACGGGAGAGGAATCCCGAGAGGCCCCCTAGCAACTCGCATGGGGACTGGCCTCTCCTGAGGCCACCAGGGCGGGTCCCTGAGGTTCCCGTCGTAACTCGAGAACACCTGCCGCAACTCGAGAAAATCCAGGAAGTTCTCCCTTCCAGGTGAGATGAGGCCTATTTCCGATGAGGCGTCTGGAGACTAATGACACCTAACCTCTGGAATTTCGAAAGGGTCTTTCACACCCTTGCTGCAACTCAAGAAGTACACCGCCATACCCGTCTCCACTCGAGAGGAAGCACGATGGTCCCGCCCACATCCAGAGGAGCCCCGTTTCCCCCTCGTAGCTCGAGAAGAGGGATCCTTTCCCTGCTTTCAACGGGAAAGAATTCCCAGCGTTCCCGTCGCATCTCAAGAGGAGGCACTCTCAACAGGAAAGGCGAGAGGAACTCCATGGTCGTACCACCATTCCAAGAGTCCCCCAGATGTCTCAGTCCATTCCAGAGGAACCTCTTTGCCCTGCACTGGCTCATCTTTCACGCCGAGGATCGACTCACACCACGGTGGCACGTGGGACAGCCTTGTGGGAAAGCCTCGAGGGAAAGCCTCGAGGGAAAACCACAGATCCTTTGATCCACTCGACGGGAAGCGTGACATTGCTGCTACAGCCTGGAAGGAAAGCGCACGTGCATGCCCCCACTCGAGACGAGGCCTGACTCCCCTGGGGAGACTCCAGAAGTACCCAAAGATACATGTCACCCCTGAGAGGAATCCTCGGTTCCGGCCCTGACTCCACACAAGGTTTTTGGCCCCGGTATCGACGGGAGAGGAATCCCGAGAGGCCCCCTAGCAACTCGCATGGGGACTGGCCTCTCCTGAGGCAACCAGGGCGGGTCCCTGAGGTCCCCGTCGTAACTCGAGAACACCTGCCGCAACTCGAGAAAATCCAGGAAGTTCTCCCTTGCATGCGAGATGAGGCCTATTTCCGATGAGGCGTCTGGAGACTAATGACACCTAACCTCTGGAACTTCGAAAGGGTCTTTCACACCCTTGCTGCAACTCAAGAAGTTCACCGCCATACCCGTCTCCACTCGAGAGGAAGCACGATGGTCCCGCCCACATCCAGAGGAGCCCCGTTTCCCCCTCGTAGCTCGAGATGAGGGATCCTTTCCCTGCTTTCAACGGGAAAGAATTCCCAGCGTTCCCGTCGCATCTCAAGAGGAGGCACTCTCAACAGGAAAGGCGAGAGGAACTCCATGGTCGTACCACCATTCCAAGAGTCCCCCAGATGTCTCAGTCCATTCCAGAGGAACCTCTTTGCCCTGCACTGGCTCATCTTTCACGCCGAGGATCGACTCACACCACGGTGGCACGTGGGACAGCCCTGTGGGAAAGCCTCGAGGGAAAGCCTCGAGGAAAAACCACAGATCCTTTGATCCACGCGACGGGAAGTGTGACATTGCTGCTACAGTCTGGAAGGAAAGCGCACGTGCATGCCCCCACTCGAGACGAGGCCTGACTCCCCTGGGGAGACTCCAGAAGTACTCAAAGATCCATGTCAGCCCCTGAGAGGAATCCTCGGTTCGGGCCCTGACTCCACACAAGGTTATTGGCCCCGGTATCGACGGGAGAGGAATCCCGAGAGGCCCCCTAGCAACTCGCATGGGGACTGGCCTCTCCTGAGGCCACCAGGGCGGGTCCCTGAGGTTCCCGTCGTAACTCGAGAACACCTGCCGCAACTCGAGAAAATCCAGGAAGTTCTCCCTTCCAGGTGAGATGAGGCCTATTTCCGATGAGGCGTCTGGAGACTAATGACACCTAACCTCTGGAATTTCGAAAGGGTCTTTCACACCCTTGCTGCAACTCAAGAAGTACACCGCCATACCCGTCTCCACTCGAGAGGAAGCACGATGGTCCCGCCCACATCCAGAGGAGCCCCGTTTCCCCCTCGTAGCTCGAGAAGAGGGATCCTTTCCCTGCTTTCAACGGGAAAGAATTCCCAGCGTTCCCGTCGCATCTCAAGAGGAGGCACTCTCAACAGGAAAGGCGAGAGGAACTCCATGGTCGTACCACCATTCCAAGAGTCCCCCAGATGTCTCAGTCCATTCCAGAGGAACCTCTTTGCCCTGCACTGGCTCATCTTTCACGCCGAGGATCGACTCACACCACGGTGGCACGTGGGACAGCCTTGTGGGAAAGCCTCGAGGGAAAGCCTCGAGGGAAAACCACAGATCCTTTGATCCACTCGACGGGAAGCGTGACATTGCTGCTACAGCCTGGAAGGAAAGCGCACGTGCATGCCCCCACTCGAGACGAGGCCTGACTCCCCTGGGGAGACTCCAGAAGTACCCAAAGATACATGTCACCCCTGAGAGGAATCCTCGGTTCCGGCCCTGACTCCACACAAGGTTTTTGGCCCCGGTATCGACGGGAGAGGAATCCCGAGAGGCCCCCTAGCAACTCGCATGGGGACTGGCCTCTCCTGAGGCAACCAGGGCGGGTCCCTGAGGTCCCCGTCGTAACTCGAGAACACCTGCCGCAACTCGAGAAAATCCAGGAAGTTCTCCCTTGCATGCGAGATGAGGCCTATTTCCGATGAGGCGTCTGGAGACTAATGACACCTAACCTCTGGAACTTCGAAAGGGTCTTTCACACACTTGCTGCAACTCAAGAAGTTCACCGCCATACCCGTCTCCACTCGAGAGGAAGCACGATGGTCCCGCCCACATCCAGAGGAGCCCCGTTTCCCCCTCGTAGCTCGAGATGAGGGATCCTTTCCCTGCTTTCAACGGGAAAGAATTCCCGGCGTTCCCGTCGCATCTCAAGAGGAGGCACTCTCAACAGGAAAGGCGAGAGGAACTCCATGGTCGTACCACCATTCCAAGAGTCCCCCAGATGACTCAGTCCATTCCAGAGGAACCTGTTTGCCCTGCACTGGCTCATCTTTCACGCCGAGGATCGACTCACACCACGGTGGCACGTGGGACAGCCCTGTGGGAAAGCCTCGAGGGAAAGCCTCAAGGGAAAACCACAGATCCTTTGATCCACGCGACGGGAAGCGTGACATTGCTGCTACAGCCTGGAAGGAAAGCGCACGTGCATGCCCCCACTCGAGAGGAGGCCTGACTCCCCTGGGGAGACTCCAGAAGTACCCAAAGATCCTTGTCACCCCTGAGAGGAATACTCGGTCCCGGCCCTGACTCCACACAAGGTTTTTGGCCCCGGTATCGACGGGAGAGGAATCCCGAGAGGCCTCCTAGCAACTCGCATGGGGACTGGCCTCTCTTGAGGCCACCCGGGCGGATCCCTGAGGTCCCCGTCGTAACTCGAGAACACCTGCCGCAACTCAAGAAAATCCAGGAAGTTCTCCCTTCCAGGCGAGATGAGGCCTATTTCCGATGAGGCGTCTGGAGACTAATGACACCTAACCTCTGGAACTTCGAAAGGGTCTTTCACACCCTTGCTGCAACTGAAGAAGTTCACCGCCATACCCGTCTCCACTCGAGAGGAAGTACGATGGTCCCGCCCACATCCAGAGGAGCCCCGTTTCCCCCTCGGAGCTCGAGATGAGGGATCCTTTCCCTGCTTTCAACGGGAAAGAATTCCCGGCGTTCCCGTCGCATCTCAAGAGGAGGCACTCTCAACAGGGAAGGCGAGAGGAACTCCATGGTCGTACCACCATTCCAAGACTCCCCCAGATGTCTCAGTCCATTCCAGAGGAACCTCTTTGCCCTGCACTGGCTCATCTTTCACGCCGAGGATCGACTCACACCACGGTGGCACGTGGGATAGCCCTGTGGGAAAGCCTCGAGGGAAAGCCTCGAGGGAAAACCACATATCCTTTGATCCACGTGACGGGAAGCGTGACATTGCTGCTACAGCCTGGAAGGAAAGCGCACGTGCATGCCCCCACTCGAGAGGAGGCCTGACTCCCCTGGGGAGACTCCAGAAGTACCCAAAGATCCATGTCACCCCTGAGAGGAATCCTCGGTTCCGGCCCTGACTCCACACAAGGTTTTTGGCCCCGGTATCGACGGGAGAGGAATCCCGAGAGGCCCCCTAGCAACTCGCATGGGGACTGGCCTCTCCTGAGGCCACCAGGGCGGGTCCCTGAGGTCCCCGTCGTAACTCGAGAACACCTGCCGCAACTCGAGAAAATCCAGGAAGTTCTCCCTTCCAGGCGAGATGAGGCCTATTTCCGATGAGGCGTCTGGAGACTAATGACACCTAACCTCTGGAACTTTGAAAGGGTCTTTCACACCCTTGCTGCAACTCAAGAAGTTCACCGCCATACCCGTCTCCACTCGAGAGGAAGCACGATGGTCCCGCCCACATCCAGAGGAGCCCCGTTTCCCCCTCAGAGCTCGAGATGAGGGATCCTTTCCCTGCTTTCAACGGGAAAGAATTCCCGGCGTTCCCGTCGCATCTCAAGAGGAGGCACTCTCAACAGGAAAGGCGAGAGGAACTCCATGGTCGTACCACCATTCCAAGAGTCCCCCAGATGTCTCAGTCCATTCCAGAGGAACCTCTTTGCCCTGCACTGGCTCATTTTTCACGTCGAGGATCGACTCACACCACGGTGGCACGTGGGACAGCCCTGTGGGAAAGCCTCTAGGGAAAGCCTCGAGGGAAAACCACAGATCCTTTGATCCACGCGACGGGAAGCGTGACATTGCTGCTACAGCCTGGAAGGAAAGCACACGTGCATGCCCCCACTCGAGACGAGGCCTGACTCCCCTGGGGAGACTCCAGAAGTACCCAAAGATCCATGTCAGCCCCTGAGAGGAATCCTCGGTTCGGGCCCTGACTCCACACAAGGTTCTTGGCCCCGGTATCGACGGGAGAGGAATCCCGAGAGGCCCCCTAGCAACTCGCATGGGGACTGGCCTCTCCTGAGGCCACCAGGGCGGGTCCCTGAGGTCCCCGTCGTAACTCGAGAACACCTGCCGTAACTCGAGAAAATCCAGGAAGTTCTCCCTTCCAGGCGAGATGAGGCCTATTTCCGATGAGGCGTCTGGAGACTAATGACACCTAACCTCTGGAATTTCGAAAGGGTCTTTCACACCCTTGCTGCAACTCAAGAAGTTCACCGCCATACCCGTCTCCACTCGAGAGGAAGCACGATGGTCCCGCCCACATCCAGAGGAGCCCCGTTTCCCCCTCGTAGCTCGAGATGAGGGATCCTTTCCCTGCTTTCAACGGGAAAGAATTCCCGGCGTTCCCGTCGCATCTCAAGAGGAGGCACTCTCAACAGGAAAGGCGAGAGGAACTCCATGGTCGTACCACCATTCCAAGAGTCCCCCAGATGTCTCAGTCCATTCCAGAGGAACCTCTTTGCCCTGCACTGGCTCATCTTTCACGCCGAGGATCGACTCACACCACGGTGGCACGTGGGACAGCCCTGTGGGAAAGCCTCGAGGGAAAGCCTCGAGGGAAAACCACAGATCCTTTGATCCACGCGACGGGAAGTGTGACATTGCTGCTACAGTCTGGAAGGAAAGCGCACGTGCATGCCCCCACTCGAGACGAGGCCTGACTCCCCTGGGGAGACTCCAGAAGTACTCAAAGATCCATGTCAGCCCCTGAGAGGAATCCTCGGTTCGGGCCCTGACTCCACACAAGGTTATTGGCCCCGGTATCGACGGGAGAGGAATCCCGAGAGGCCCCCTAGCAACTCGCATGGGGACTGGCCTCTCCTGAGGCCACCAGGGCGGGTCCCTGAGGTCCCCGTCGTAACTCGAGAACACCTGCCGCAACTCGAAAAAATCCAGGAAGTTCTCCCTTCCAGGTGACATGAGGCCTATTTCCGATGAGGCGTCTGGAGACTAATGACACCTAACCTCTGGAATTTCAAAAGGGTCTTTCACACCCTTGCTGCAACTCAAGAAGTACACCGCCATACCCGTCTCCACTCGAGAGGAAGCACGATGGTCCCGCCCACATCCAGAGGAGCCCCGTTTCCCCCTCGTAGCTCGAGATGAGGGATCCTTTCCCTGCTTTCAACGGGAAAGAATTCCCGGCGTTCCCGTCGCATCTCAAGAGGAGGCACTCTCAACAGGAAAGGCGAGAGGAACTCCATGGTCGTACCACCATTCCAAGAGTCCCCCAGATGACTCAGTCCATTCCAGAGGAACCTCTTTGCCCTGCACTGGCTCATCTTTCACGCCGAGGATCGACTCACACCACGGTGGCACGTGGGACAGCCCTGTGGGAAAGCCTCGAGGGAAAGCCTCAAGGGAAAACCACAGATCCTTTGATCCACGCGACGGGAAGCGTGTCATTGCTGCTACAGCCTGGAAGGAAAGCGCACGTGCATGCCCCCACTCGAGAGGAGGCCTGACTCCCCTGGGGAGACTCCAGAAGTACCCAAAGATCCTTGTCACCCCTGAGAGGAATCCTCTGTTCCGGCCCTGACTCCACACAAGGTTTTTGGCCCCGGTATCGACGGGAGAGGAATCCCGAGAGGCCTCCTAGCAACTCGCATGGGGACTGGCCTCTCTTGAGGCCACCCGGGCGGGTCCCTGAGGTCCCCGTCGTAACTCGAGAACACCTGCCGCAACTCAAGAAAATCCAGGAAGTTCTCCCTTCCAGGCGAGATGAGGCCTATTTCCGATGAGGCGTCTGGAGACTAATGACACCTAACCTCTGGAACTTCGAAAGGGTCTTTCACACCCTTGCTGCAACTCAAGAAGTTTACCGCCATACCCGTCTCCACACGAGAGGAAGCACGATGGTCCCGCCCACATCCAGAGGAGCCCCGTTTCCCCCTCGTAGCTCGAGATGAGGGATCCTTTCCCTGCTTTCAACGGGAAAGAATTCCCGGCATTCCCGTCGCATCTCAAGAGGAGGCACTCTCAACAGGAAAGGCGAGAGGAACTCCATGGTCGTACCACCATTCCAAGAGTCCCCCAGATGTCTCAGTCCATTCCAGAGGAACCTCTTTGCCCTGCACTGGCTCATCTTTCACGCCGAGAATCGACTCACACCACGGTGGCACGTGGGACAGCCCTGTGGGAAAGCCTCGAGGGAAAGCCTAGAGGGAAAACCACAGATCATTTGATCCACGCGACGGGAAGCGTGACATTGCTGCTACAGCCTGGAAGGAAAGCGCACGTGCATGCCCCCACTCGAGACGAGGCCTGACTCCCCTGGGGAGACTCTAGAAGTTCCCAAAGATCCATGTCAGCCCATGAGAGGAATCCTCGGTTCTGGCCCTGACTCCACACAAGGTTTTTGGCCCCGGTATCGACTGGAGAGGAATCCCGGGAGGCCCCCTAGCAACTTGCATGGGGACTGGCCTCTCCTGAGGCCATCAGGGCGGGTCCCTGTGGTACCCGTCGTAACTCGAGAACACCTGCCGAACCTCGAGAATATCCAGGAAGTTCTCCCTTCCAGGCTAGATGAGGCCTATTTCCGATGAGGCGTCTGGAGACTAATGACACCTAACCTCTGGAACTTCGAAAGGGTCTTTCAAACCCTTGCTGCAACTCAAGAAGTTCACCGACATACCCGTGTCCACTCGAGAGGAAGCACGATGGTCCCGCCCACATCCCGAGGAGCCCCGTTTCCCCCTCGTAGCTCGAGATGAGGGATCCTTTCCCTGCTTTCAACGGGAAAGAATTCCCGGCGTTCCCGTCACAACTCAAGAGGAGGCACTCTCAACAGGAAAGGCGAGAGGAACTCCATGGTCGTACCACCATTCCAAGAGTCCCCCAGATGTCTCAGTCCATTCCAGAGGAACCTCTTTGCCCTGCACTGGCTCATCTTTCACGCCGAGGATCGACTCACACCACGGTGGCACGTGGGACAGCCCTGTGGGAAAGCCTCGAGGGAAAGGCTCGAGGGAAAACCACAGATCCTTTGATCCACGCGACGGGAAGCGTGACATTGCTGCTACAGCCTGGAAGGAAAGCGCACGTGCATGCCCCCACTCGTGACGAGGCCTGACTCCCCTGGGGAGACTCCAGAAGTACCCAAAGATCCATGTCAGCCCCTGAGAGGAATCCTCGGTTCTGGCCCTGACTCCACACAAGGTTTTTGGCGCCGGTATCGACGGGAGAGGAATCCCGAGAGGCCCCCTAGCAACTCGCATGGGGACTGGCCTCTCCTGAGGCCATCAGGGCGGGTCCCTGTGGTACCCGTCGTAACTCGAAAACACCTGCCGCACCTCGAGAAAATCCAGGAAGTTCTCCCTTCCAGGCGAGATGAGGCCTATTTCCGATGAGGTGTCTGGAGACTAATGACACCTAACCTCTGGAACTTCGAAAGGGTCTTTCACACCCTTGCTGCAACTCAAGAAGTTCACCGACATACCCGTGTCCACTCGAGAGGAAGCACGATGGTCCCGCCCACATCCCGAGGAGCCCCGTTTCCCCCTCGTAGCTCGAGATGAGGGATCCTTTCCCTGCTTTCAACGGGAAAGAATTCCCGGCGTTCCCGTCGCATCTCAAGAGGAGGCACTCTCAACAGGAAAGGCGAGAGGAACTCCATGGTCGTACCACCATTCCAAGAGTCCCCCAGATGTCTCAGTCCATTCCAGAGGAACCTCTTTGCCCTGCACTGGCTCATCTTTGACGCCGAGGATCGACTCACACCACGGTGGCACGTAGGACAGCCCTGTGGGAAAGCCTCGAGGGAAAGCCTCGAGGGAAAACCACAGATCCTTTGATCCACGCGACGGGAAGCGTGACATTGCTGCTACAGCCTGGAAGGAAAGCACACGTGCATGCCCCCACTCGAGACGAGGCCTGACTCCCCTGGGGAGACTCCAGAAGTACCCAAAGATCCATGTCAGCCCCTGAGAGGAATCCTCGGTTCCGGCCGTGATTCCACACAAGGTTTTTGGCCCCGGTATCGACGGGAGAGGAATCCCGAGAGGCCCCCTAGCAACTCGCATGGGGACTGGCCTCTCCTGAGGCCACCAGGGCGGGTCCCTGAGGTCCCCGTCATAACTCGAGAACACCTGCCGCAACTCGAGAAAATCCAGGAAGTTCTCCCTTCCAGGCGAGATGAGGCCTATTTCTGATGAGGCGTCTGGAGACTAATGACACCTAACCTCTGGAACTTCGAAAGGGTCTTTCACACCCTTGCTGCAACTCAAGAAGTTTACTGCCATACCCGTCTCCACACGAGAGAAAGCACGATGGTCCCGCCCACATACAGAGGAGCCACGTTTCCCCCTCGTAGCTTGAGATGAGGGATCCTTTCCCTGCTTTCAACGGGAAAGAATTCCCGGCATTCCCGTCGCATCTCAAGAGGAGGCACTCTCAACAGGAAAGGCGAGAGGAACTCCATGGTCGTACCACCATTCCAAGAGTCCCCCAGATGTCTCAGTCCATTCCAGAGGAACCTCTTTGCCCTGCACTGGCTCATCTTTCACGCCGAGGATCGACTCACACCACGGTGGCACGTGGGACAGCCCTGTGCGAAAGCCTCGAGGGAAAGCCTCGAGGGAAAACCACAGATCCTTTAATCCTCGCGATGCGAAGCGTGACATTGCCGCTACAGCCTGGAAGGAAAGCGCACGTGCACGCCCCCACTCGAGACGAGGCCTGACTCCCCTGGGGAGACTCCAGAAGTACCCAAAGATCCATGTAACCCCTGAGAGGAATGCTCGGTTCCGGCCCTGACTCCACACAAGGCTTTTGGCCCCGGTATCGACGGGAGAGGAATCCCGAGAGGCCCCCTAGCAACTCGCATGGGGACTGGCCTCTCCTGAGGCCACCAGGGCGGGTCCCTGAGGTCCCCGTCGTAACTCGAGAACACCTGCCGCAACTCTAGAAAATCCAGGAAGTTCTCCCTTCCAGGCGAGATGAGGCCTATTTCCGATGAGGCGTCTGGAGACTAATGACACCTAACCTCTGGAACTTCGAAAGGGTCTTTCACACCCTTGCTGCAACTCAAGAAGTTCACCGCCATACCCGTGTCCACTCGGGAGGAAGCACGATGGTCCCGCCCACATCCAGAGGAGCCCCGTTTCCCCCTCGGAGCTCGAGATGAGGGATCCTTTCCCTGCTTTCAACGGGAAAGAATTCCCGGCGTTCCCGTCGCATCTCAAGAGGAGGCACTCTCAACAGGAAAGGCGAGAGGAACTCCATGGTCGTACCACCATTCCAAGAGTCCCCCAGATGTCTCAGTCCATTCCAGAGGAACCCCTTTGCCCTGCACTGGCTCATCTTTCACGCCGAGGATCGACTCACACCACGGTGGCACGTGGGACAGCCCTGTGGGAAAGCCTCGAGGGAAAGCCTCGAGGGAAAACCACAGATCCTTTGATCCACGCGACGGGAAGCGTGACATTACTGCTACAGCCTGGAAGGAAAGCACACGTGCTTGCCCCCACTCGAGACGAGGCCTGACTCCCCTGGGGAGACTCCAGAAGTACCCAAAGATCCATGTCACCCCTGAGAGGAATCCTCGCTTCCGGCCCTGACTCCACACAAGGTTTTTGGCCCCGGTATCGACGGGAGAGGAATCCCGAGAGGCCCCCTAGCAACTCGCATGGGGACTGGCCTCTCCTGAGGCCACCAGGGCGGGTCCCTGAGGTCCCCGTCGTAACTCGAGAACACCTGCCGCAACTCGAGAAAATCCAGGAAGTTCTCCCTTCCAGGCGAGATGAGGCCTATTTCCGATGAGGCGTCTGGAGACTAATGACACCCAACCTCTGGAACTTCGAAAGGGTCTTTCACACCCTTGCTGCAACTCAAGAAGTTCACCGACATACCCGTGTCCACTCGAGAGGAAGCACGATGGTCCCGCCCACATCCCGAGGAGCCCCGTTTCCCCCTCGTAGCTCGAGATGAGGGATCCTTTCCCTGCTTTCAACGGGAAAGAATTCCCGGCGTTCTCGTCACAACTCAAGAGGAGGCACTCTCAACAGGAAAGGCGAGAGGAACTCCATGGTCGTACCACCATTCCAAGAGTCCCCCAGATGTCTCAGTCCATTCCAGAGGAACCTCTTTGCCCTGCACTGGCTCATCTTTCACGCCGAGGATCGACTCACACCACGGTGGCACGTGGGACAGCCCTGTGGGAAAGCCTCGAGGGAAAGCCTCGAGGGAAAACCACAGATCCTTTGATCCACGCGACGGGAAGCGTGACATTGCTGCTACAGCCTGGAAGGAAAGCGCACGTGCATGCCCCCACTCGAGACGAGGCCTGACTCCCCTGGGGAGACTCCAGAAGTACCCAAAGATCCATGTCAACACCTGAGAGGAATTCTCGGTTCCGGCCCTGACTCCACACAAGGTTTTTGGCGCCGGTATCGACGGGAGAGGAATCCCGAGAGGCCCCCTAGCAACTCGCATGGGGACTGGCCTCTCCTGAGGCCATCAGGGCGGGTCCCTGTGGTACCCGTCGTAACTCGAAAACACCTGCCGCACCTCGAGAAAATCCAGGAAGTTCTCCCTTCCAGGCGAGATGAGGCCTATTTCCGATGAGGCGTCTGGAGACTAATGACACCTAACCTCTGGAACTTCGAAAGGGTCTTTCACACCCTTGTTGCAACTCAAGAAGTTTACCGCCATACCCGTCTCCACACGAGAGAAAGCACGATGGTCCCGCCCACATCCAGAGGAGCCCCGTTTCCCCCTCGTAGCTCGAGATGAGGGATCCTTTCCCTGCTTTCAACGGGAAAGAATTCCCGGCATTCCCGTCGCATCTCAAGAGGAGGCACTCTCAACAGGAAAGGCGAGAGGAACTCCATGGTCGTACCACCATTCCAAGAGTCCCCCAGATGTCTCAGTCCATTCCAGAGGAACCTCTTTGCCCTGCACTGGCTCATCTTTCACGCCGAGAATCGACTCACACCACGGTGGCACGTGGGACAGCCCTGTGGGAAAGCCTCGAGGGAAAGCCTAGAGGGAAAACCACAGATCATTTGATCCACGCGACGGGAAGCGTGACATTGCTGCTACAGCCTGGAAGGAAAGCGCACGTGCATGCCCCCACTCGAGACGAGGCCTGACTCCCCTGGGGAGACTCTAGAAGTTCCCAAAGATCCATGTCAGCCCATGAGAGGAATCCTCGGTTCTGGCCCTGACTCCACACAAGGTTTTTGGCCCCGGTATCGACTGGAGAGGAATCCCGGGAGGCCCCCTAGCAACTTGCATGGGGACTGGCCTCTCCTGAGGCCATCAGGGCGGGTCCCTGTGGTACCCGTCGTAACTCGAGAACACCTGCCGAACCTCGAGAAAATCCAGGAAGTTCTCCCTTCCAGGCTAGATGAGGCCTATTTCCGATGAGGCGTCTGGAGACTAATGACACCTAACCTCTGGAACTTCGAAAGGGTCTTTCAAACCCTTGCTGCAACTCAAGAAGTTCACCGACATACCCGTGTCCACTCGAAAGGAAGCACGATGGTCCCGCCCACATCCCGAGGAGCCCCGTTTCCCCCTCGGAGCTCGAGATGAGGGATCCTTTCCCTGCTTTCAACGGGAAAGAATTCCCGGCGTTCCCGTCGCATCTCAAGAGGAGGCACTCTCAACAGGAAAGGCGAGAGGAACTCCATGGTCGTACCACCATTCCAAGAGTCCCCCAGATGTCTCAGTCCATTCCAGAGGAACCTCTTTGCCCTGCACTGGCTCATCTTTGACGCCGAGGATCGACTCACAGCACGGTGGCACGTGGGACAGCCCTGTGGGAAAGCCTCGAGGGAAAGCCTCGAGGGAAAACCACAGATCCTTTGATCCACGCGACGGGAAGCGTGACATTGCTGCTACAGCCTGGAAGGAAAGCACACGTGCATGCCCCCACTCGAAACGAGGCCTGACTCCCCTGGGGAGACTCCAGAAGTACCCAAAGATCCATGTCAGCCCCTGAGAGGAATCCTCTGTTCCGGCCGTGATTCCACACAAGGTTTTTGGCCCCGGTATCGACGGGAGAGGAATCCCGAGAGGCCCCCTAGCAACTCGCATGGGGACTGGCCTCTCCTGAGGCCACCAGGGCGGGTCCCTGAGGTCCCCGTCGTAACTCGAGAACACCTGCCGCAACTCGAGAAAATCCAGGAAGTTCTCCCTTCCAGGCGAGATGAGGCCTATTTCTGATGAGGCGTCTGGAGACTAATGACACCTAACCTCTGGAACTTCGAAAGGGTCTTTCACACCCTTGCTGCAACTCAAGAAGTTTACCGCCATACCCGTCTCCACACGAGAGAAAGCACGATGGTCCCGCCCACATACAGAGGAGCCACGTTTCCCCCTCGTAGCTTGAGATGAGGGATCCTTTCCCTGCTTTCAACGGGAAAGAATTCCCGGCATTCCCGTCGCATCTCAAATGGAGGCACTCTCAACAGGAAAGGCGAGAGGAACTCCATGGTCGTACCACCATTCCAAGAGTCCCCCAGATGTCTCAGTCCATTCCAGAGGAACCTCTTTGCCCTGCACTGGCTCATCTTTCACGCCGAGGATCGACTCACACCACGGTGGCACGTGGGACAGCCCTGTGCGAAAGCCTCGAGGGAAAGCCTCGAGGGAAAACCACAGATCCTTTAATCCTCGCGATGCGAAGCGTGACATTGCCGCTACAGCCTGGAAGGAAAGCGCACGTGCATGCCCCCACTCGAGACAAGGCCTGACTCCCCTGGGGAGACTCCAGAAGTACCCAAAGATCCATGTAACCCCTGAGAGGAATGCTCGGTTCCGGCCCTGACTCCACACAAGGCTTTTGGCCCCGGTATCGACGGGAGAGGAATCCCGAGAGGCCCCCTAGCAACTCGCATGGGGACTGGCCTCTCCTGAGGCCACCAGGGCGGGTCCCTGAGGTCCCCGTCGTAACTCGAGAACACCTGCCGCAACTCTAGAAAATCCAGGAAGTTCTCCCTTCCAGGCGAGATGAGGCCTATTTCCGATGAGGCGTCTGGAGACTAATGACACCTAACCTCTGGAACTTCGAAAGGGTCTTTCACACCCTTGCTGCAACTCAAGAAGTTCACCGCCATACCCGTGTCCACTCGGGAGGAAGCACGATGGTCCCGCCCACATCCAGAGGAGCCCCGTTTCCCCCTCGGAGCTCGAGATGAGGGATCCTTTCCCTGCTTTCAACGGGAAAGAATTCCCGGCGTTCCCGTCGCATCTCAAGAGGAGGCACTCTCAACAGGAAAGGCGAGAGGAACTCCATGGTCGTACCACCATTCCAAGAGTCCCCCAGATGTCTCAGTCCATTCCAGAGGAACCCCTTTGCCCTGCACTGGCTCATCTTTCACGCCGAGGATCGACTCACACCACGGTGGCACGTGGGACAGCCCTGTGGGAAAGCCTCGAGGGAAAGCCTCGAGGGAAAACCACAGATCCTTTGATCCACGCGACGGGAAGCGTGACATTACTGCTACAGCCTGGAAGGAAAGCACACGTGCTTGCCCCCACTCGAGACGAGGCCTGACTCCCCTGGGGAGACTCCAGAAGTACCCAAAGATCCATGTCACCCCTGAGAGGAATCCTCGCTTCCGGCCCTGACTCCACACAAGGTTTTTGGCCCCGGTATCGACGGGAGAGGAATCCCGAGAGGCCCCCTAGCAACTCGCATGGGGACTGGCCTCTCCTGAGGCCACCAGGGCGGGTCCCTGTGGTCCCCGTCGTAACTCGAGAACACCTGCCGCAACTCGAGAAAATCCAGGAAGTTCTCCCTTCCAGGCGAGATGAGGCCTATTTCCGATGAGGCGTCTGGAGACTAATGACACCCAACCTCTGGAACTTCGAAAGGGTCTTTCACACCCTTGCTGCAACTCAAGAAGTTCACCGACATACCCGTGTCCACTCGAGAGGAAGCACGATGGTCCCGCCCACATCCCGAGGAGCCCCGTTTCCCCCTCGTAGCTCGAGATGAGGGATCCTTTCCCTGCTTTCAACGGGAAAGAATTCCCGGCGTTCTCGTCACAACTCAAGAGGAGGCACTCTCAACAGGAAAGGCGAGAGGAACTCCATGGTCGTACCACCATTCCAAGAGTCCCCCAGATGTCTCAGTCCATTCCAGAGGAACCTCTTTGCCCTGCACTGGCTCATCTTTCACGCCGAGGATCGACTCACACCACGGTGGCACGTGGGACAGCCCTGTGGGAAAGCCTCGAGGGAAAGCCTCGAGGGAAAACCACAGATCCTTTGATCCACGCGACGGGAAGCGTGACATTGCTGCTACAGCCTGGAAGGAAAGCGCACGTGCATGCCCCCACTCGAGACGAGGCCTGACTCCCCTGGGGAGACTCCAGAAGTACCCAAAGATCCATGTCAACACCTGAGAGGAATTCTCGGTTCCGGCCCTGACTCCACACAAGGTTTTTGGCGCCGGTATCGACGGGAGAGGAATCCCGAGAGGCCCCCTAGCAACTCGCATGGGGACTGGCCTCTCCTGAGGCCATCAGGGCGGGTCCCTGTGGTACCCGTCGTAACTCGAAAACACCTGCCGCACCTCGAGAAAATCCAGGAAGTTCTCCCTTCCAGGCGAGATGAGGCCTATTTCCGATGAGGCGTCTGGAGACTAATGACACCTAACCTCTGGAACTTCGAAAGGGTCTTTCACACCCTTGTTGCAACTCAAGAAGTTTACCGCCATACCCGTCTCCACACGAGAGAAAGCACGATGGTCCCGCCCACATCCAGAGGAGCCCCGTTTCCCCCTCGTAGCTCGAGATGAGGGATCCTTTCCCTGCTTTCAACGGGAAAGAATTCCCGGCATTCCCGTCGCATCTCAAGAGGAGGCACTCTCAACAGGAAAGGCGAGAGGAACTCCATGGTCGTACCACCATTCCAAGAGTCCCCCAGATGTCTCAGTCCATTCCAGAGGAACCTCTTTGCCCTGCACTGGCTCATCTTTCACGCCGAGAATCGACTCACACCACGGTGGCACGTGGGACAGCCCTGTGGGAAAGCCTCGAGGGAAAGCCTAGAGGGAAAACCACAGATCATTTGATCCACGCGACGGGAAGCGTGACATTGCTGCTACAGCCTGGAAGGAAAGCGCACGTGCATGCCCCCACTCGAGACGAGGCCTGACTCCCCTGGGGAGACTCTAGAAGTTCCCAAAGATCCATGTCAGCCCATGAGAGGAATCCTCGGTTCTGGCCCTGACTCCACACAAGGTTTTTGGCCCCGGTATCGACTGGAGAGGAATCCCGGGAGGCCCCCTAGCAACTTGCATGGGGACTGGCCTCTCCTGAGGCCATCAGGGCGGGTCCCTGTGGTACCCGTCGTAACTCGAGAACACCTGCCGAACCTCGAGAAAATCCAGGAAGTTCTCCCTTCCAGGCTAGATGAGGCCTATTTCCGATGAGGCGTCTGGAGACTAATGACACCTAACCTCTGGAACTTCGAAAGGGTCTTTCAAACCCTTGCTGCAACTCAAGAAGTTCACCGACATACCCGTGTCCACTCGAAAGGAAGCACGATGGTCCCGCCCACATCCCGAGGAGCCCCGTTTCCCCCTCGGAGCTCGAGATGAGGGATCCTTTCCCTGCTTTCAACGGGAAAGAATTCCCGGCGTTCCCGTCGCATCTCAAGAGGAGGCACTCTCAACAGGAAAGGCGAGAGGAACTCCATGGTCGTACCACCATTCCAAGAGTCCCCCAGATGTCTCAGTCCATTCCAGAGGAACCTCTTTGCCCTGCACTGGCTCATCTTTGACGCCGAGGATCGACTCACAGCACGGTGGCACGTGGGACAGCCCTGTGGGAAAGCCTCGAGGGAAAGCCTCGAGGGAAAACCACAGATCCTTTGATCCACGCGACGGGAAGCGTGACATTGCTGCTACAGCCTGGAAGGAAAGCACACGTGCATGCCCCCACTCGAAACGAGGCCTGACTCCCCTGGGGAGACTCCAGAAGTACCCAAAGATCCATGTCAGCCCCTGAGAGGAATCCTCTGTTCCGGCCGTGATTCCACACAAGGTTTTTGGCCCCGGTATCGACGGGAGAGGAATCCCGAGAGGCCCCCTAGCAACTCGCATGGGGACTGGCCTCTCCTGAGGCCACCAGGGCGGGTCCCTGAGGTCCCCGTCGTAACTCGAGAACACCTGCCGCAACTCGAGAAAATCCAGGAAGTTCTCCCTTCCAGGCGAGATGAGGCCTATTTCTGATGAGGCGTCTGGAGACTAATGACACCTAACCTCTGGAACTTCGAAAGGGTCTTTCACACCCTTGCTGCAACTCAAGAAGTTTACCGCCATACCCGTCTCCACACGAGAGAAAGCACGATGGTCCCGCCCACATACAGAGGAGCCACGTTTCCCCCTCGTAGCTTGAGATGAGGGATCCTTTCCCTGCTTTCAACGGGAAAGAATTCCCGGCATTCCCGTCGCATCTCAAGAGGAGGCACTCTCAACAGGAAAGGCGAGAGGAACTCCATGGTCGTACCACCATTCCAAGAGTCCCCCAGATGTCTCAGTCCATTCCAGAGGAACCTCTTTGCCCTGCACTGGCTCATCTTTCACGCCGAGGATCGACTCACACCACGGTGGCACGTGGGACAGCCCTGTGCGAAAGCCTCGAGGGAAAGCCTCGAGGGAAAACCACAGATCCTTTAATCCTCGCGATGCGAAGCGTGACATTGCCGCTACAGCCTGGAAGGAAAGCGCACGTGCATGCCTCCACTCGAGACAAGGCCTGACTCCCCTGGGGAGACTCCAGAAGTACCCAAAGATCCATGTAACCCCTGAGAGGAATGCTCGGTTCCGGCCCTGACTCCACACAAGGCTTTTGGCCCCGGTATCGACGGGAGAGGAATCCCGAGAGGCCCCCTAGCAACTCGCATGGGGACTGGCCTCTCCTGAGGCCTCCAGGGCGGGTCCCTGAGGTCCCCGTCGTAACTCGAGAACACCTGCCGCAACTCTAGAAAATCCAGGAAGTTCTCCCTTCCAGGCGAGATGAGGCCTATTTCCGATGAGGCGTCTGGAGACTAATGACACCTAACCTCTGGAACTTCGAAAGGGCCTTTCACACCCTTGCTGCAACTCAAGAAGTTCACCGCCATACCCGTGTCCACTCGGGAGGAAGCACGATGGTCCCGCCCACATCCAGAGGAGCCCCGTTTCCCCCTCGGAGCTCGAGATGAGGGATCCTTTCCCTGCTTTCAACGGGAAAGAATTCCCGGCGTTCCCGTCGCATCTCAAGAGGAGGCACTCTCAACAGGAAAGGCGAGAGGAACTCCATGGTCGTACCACCATTCCAAGAGTCCCCCAGATGTCTCAGTCCATTCCAGAGGAACCCCTTTGCCCTGCACTGGCTCATCTTTCACGCCGAGGATCGACTCACACCACGGTGGCACGTGGGACAGCCCTGTGGGAAAGCCTCGAGGGAAAACCACAGATCCTTTGATCCACGCGACGGGAAGCGTGACATTGCTGCTACAGCCTGGAAGGAAAGCACACGTGCATGCCCCCACTCGAGACGAGGCCTGACTCCCCTGGGGAGACTCCAGAAGTACCCAAAGATCCATGTCACCCCTGAGAGGAATCCTCGCTTCCGGCCCTGACTCCACACAAGGTTTTTGGCCCCGGTATCGACGGGAGAGGAATCCCGAGAGGCCCCCTAGCAACTCGCATGGGGACTGGCCTCTCCTGAGGCCACCAGGGCGGGTCCCTGAGGTCCCCGTCGTAACTCGAGAACACCTGCCGCAACTCGAGAAAATCCAGGAAGTTCTCCCTTCCAGGCGAGATGAGGCCTATTTCCGATGAGGCGTCTGGAGACTAATGACACCCAACCTCTGGAACTTCGAAAGGGTCTTTCACACCCTTGCTGCAACTCAAGAAGTTCACCGACATACCCGTGTCCACTCGAGAGGAAGCACGATGGTCCCGCCCACATCCCGAGGAGCCCCGTTTCCCCCTCGTAGCTCGAGATGAGGGATCCTTTCCCTGCTTTCAACGGGAAAGAATTCCCGGCGTTCTCGTCACAACTCAAGAGGAGGCACTCTCAACAGGAAAGGCGAGAGGAACTCCATGGTCGTACCACCATTCCAAGAGTCCCCCAGATGTCTCAGTCCATTCCAGAGGAACCTCTTTGCCCTGCACTGGCTCATCTTTCACGCCGAGGATCGACTCACACCACGGTGGCACGTGGGACAGCCCTGTGGGAAAGCCTCGAGGGAAAGGCTCGAGGGAAAACCACAGATCCTTTGATCCACGCGACGGGAAGCGTGACATTGCTGCTACAGCCTGGAAGGAAAGCGCACGTGCATGCCCCCACTCGAGACGAGGCCTGACTCCCCTGGGGAGACTCCAGAAGTACCCAAAGATCCATGTCAGCCCCTGAGAGGAATCCTCGGTTCTGGCCCTGACTCCACACAAGGTTTTTGGCGCCGGTATCGACGGGAGAGGAATCCCGAGAGGCCCCCTAGCAACTCGCATGGGGACTAGCCTCTCCTGAGGCCATCAGGGCGGGTCCCTGTGGTACCCGTCGTAACTCGAAAACACCTGCCGCACCTCGAGAAAATCCAGGAAGTTCTCCCTTCCAGGCGAGATGAGGCCTATTTCCGATGAGGCGTCTGGAGACTAATGACACCTAACCTCTGGAACTTCGGAAGGGTCTTTCACACCCTTGCTGCAACTCAAGAAGTTCAGCGACATACCCGTGTCCACTCGAGAGGAAGCACGATGGTCCCGCCCACATCCCGAGGAGCCCCGTTTCCCCCTCGGAGCTCGAGATGAGGGATCCTTTCCCTGCTTTCAACGGGAAAGAATTCCCGGCGTTCCCGTCGCATCTCAAAAGGAGGCACTCTCAACAGGAAAGGCGAGAGGAACTCCATGGTCGTACCACCATTCCAAGAGTCCCCCAGATGTCTCAGTCCATTACAGAGGAACCTCTTTGCCCTGCACTGGCTCATCTTTCACGCCGAGGATCGACTCACACCACGGTGGCACGTGGGACAGCCCTGTGGGAAAGCCTCGAGGGAAAGCCTCGAGGGAAAACCACAGATCCTTTGATCCACGCGACGGGAAGCGTGACATTGCTGCTACAGCCTGGAAGGAAAGCACACTTGCATGCCCCCACTCGAGACGAGGCCTGACTCCCCTGGGGAGACTCCAGAAGTACCCAAAGATCCATGTCAGCCCCTGAGAGGAATCCTCGGTTCCGGCCCTGACTCCACACAAGGTTTTTGGCCCCGGTATCGACGGGAGAGGAATCCCGAGAGGCCCCCTAGCAACTCGCATGGGGACTGGCCTCTCCTGAGGCCACCAGGGCGGGTCCCTGAGGTCCCCGTCGTAACTCGAGAACACCTGCCGCAACTCGAGACAATCCCGGAAGTTCTCCCTTCCAGGCGAGATGAGGCCTATTTCCGATGAGGCGTCTGGAGACTAATGACACCCAAACTCTGGAACTTCGAAAGGGTCTTTCACACCCTTGCTGCAACTCAAGAAGTTTACCGCCATACCCGTCTCCACACGAGAGAAAGCACGATGGTCCCGCCCACATCCAGAGGAGCCCCGTTTCCCCCTCGTAGCTCGAGATGAGGGATCCTTTCCCTGCTTTCAACGGGAAAGAATTCCCGGCATTCCCGTCGCATCTCAAGAGGAGGCATTCTCAACAGGAAAGGCGAGAGGAACTCCATGGTCGTACCACCATTCCAAGAGTCCCCCAGATGTCTCAGTCCATTCCAGAGGAACCTCTTTGCCCTGCACTGGCTCATCTTTCACGCCGAGGATCGACTCACACCACGGTGGCACGTGGGACAGCCCTGTGGGAAAGCCTCGAGGGAAAGCCTCGAGGGAAAACCACAGATCCTTTGATCCACGCGACGGGAAGCGTGACATTGCTGCTACAGCCTGGAAGGAAAGCACACGTGCATGCCCCCACTCGAGACGAGGCCTGACTCCCCTGGGGAGACTCCAGAAGTACCCAAAGATCCATGTCAACCCCTGAGAGGAATCCTCCGTTCCGGCCCTGACTCCACACAATTTTTTGGCGCCGGTATCGACGGGAGAGGAATCCCGAGAGGCCCCCTAGCAACTCGCATGGGGACTGGCCTCTCCTGAGGCCATCAGGGCGGGTCCCTGTGGTACCCGTCGTAACTCGAAAACACCTGCCGCACCTCGAGAAAATCCAGGAAGTTCTCCCTTCCAGGCGAGATGAGGCCTATTTCCGATGAGGCGTCTGGAGACTAATGACACCTAACCTCTGGAACTTCGAAAGGGTCTTTCACACCCTTGCTGCAACTCAAGAAGTTTACCGCCATACCCGTCTCCACACGAGAGAAAGCACGATGGTCCCGCCCACATCCAGAGGAGCCCCGTTTCCCCCTCGTAGCTCGAGATGAGGGATCCTTTCCCTGCTTTAAACGGGAAAGAATTCCCGGCATTCCCGTCGCATCTCAAGAGGAGGCACTCTCAACAGGAAAGGCGAGAGGAACTCCATGGTCGTACCACCATTCCAAGAGTCCCCCAGATGTCTCAGTCCATTCCAGAGGAACCTCTTTGCCCTGCACTGGCTCATCTTTCACGCCGAGAATCGACTCACACCACGGTGGCACGTGGGACAGCCCTGTGGGAAAGCCTCGAGGGAAAGCCTAGAGGGAAAACCACAGATCATTTGATCCACGCGACGGGAAGCGTGACATTGCTGCTACAGCCTGGAAGGAAAGCGCACGTGCATGCCCCCACTCGAGACGAGGCCTGACTCCCCTGGGGAGACTCTAGAAGTACCCAGAGATCCATGTCAGCCCATGAGAGGAATCCTCGGTTCTGGCCCTGACTCCACACAAGGTTTTTGGCCCCGGTATCGACTGGAGAGGAATCCCAGGAGGCCCCCTAGCAACTTGCATGGGGACTGGCCTCTCCTGAGGCCATCAGGGCGGGTCCCTGTGGTACCCATCGTAACTCGAGAACACCTGCCGCACCTCGAGAAAATCCAGGAAGTTCTCCCTTCCAGGCTAGATGAGGCCTATTTCCGATGAGGCGTCTGGAGACTAATGACACCTAACCTCTGGAACTTCGAAAGGGTCTTTCAAACCCTTGCTGCAACTCAAGAAGTTCACCGACATACCCGTGTCCACTCGAGAGGAAGCACGATGGTCCCGCCCACATCCCGAGGAGCCCCGTTTCCCCCTCGTAGCTCGAGATGAGGGATCCTTTCCCTGCTTTCAACGGGAAAGAATTCCCGGCATTCCCGTCACAACTCAAGAGGAGGCACTCTCAACAGGAAAGGCGAGAGGAACTCCATGGTCGTACCACCATTCCAAGAGTCCCCCAGATGTCTCAGTCCATTCCAGAGGAACCTCTTTGCCCTGCACTGGCTCATCTTTCACGCCGAGGATCGACTCACACCACGGTGGCACGTGGGACAGCCCTGTGGGAAAGCCTCGAGGGAAAGCCTCGAGGGAAAACCACAGATCCTTTGATCCACGCGACGGGAAGCGTGACATTGCTGCTACAGCCTGGTAGGAAAGCGCACGTGCATGCCCCCACTCGTGACGAGGCCTGACTCCCCTGGGGAGACTCCAGAAGTACCCAAAGATCCATGTCAGCCACTGAGAGGAATCCTCGGTTCTGGCCCTGACTCCACACAAGGTTTTTGGCGCCGGTATCGACGGGAGAGGAATCCCGAGAGGCCCCCTAGCAACTCGCATGGGGACTGGCCTCTCCTGAGGCCACCAGGGCGGGTCCCTGTGGTACCCGTCGTAACTCGAAAACACCTGCCGCACCTCGAGAAAATCCAGGAAGTTCTCCCTTCCAGGCGAGATGAGGCCTATTTCCGATGAGGCGTCTGGAGACTAATGACACCTAACCTCTGGAACTTCGAAAGGGTCTTTCACACCCTTGCTGCAACTCAAGAAGTTCAGCGACATACCCGTGTCCACTCGAGAGGAAGCACGATGGTCCCGCCCACATCCCGAGGAGCCCCGTTTCCCCCTCGTAGCTCGAGATGAGGGATCCTTTCCCTGCTTTCAACGGGAAAGAATTCCCGGCGTTCCCGTCGCATCTCAAGAGGAGGCACTCTCAACAGGAAAGGCGAGAGGAACTCCATGGTCGTACCACCATTCCAAGAGTCCCCCAGATGTCTCAGTCCATTCCAGAGGAACCTCTTTGCCCTGCACTGGCTCATCTTTCACGCCGAGGATCGACTCACACCACGGTGGCACGTGGGACAGCCCTGTGGGAAAGCCTCGAGGGAAAGCCTCGAGGGAAAATCACAGATCCTTTGATCCACGCGACGGGAAGCGTGACATTGCTGCTACAGCCTGGAAGGAAAGCACACGTGCATGCCCCCACTCGAGACGAGGCCTGACTCCCCTGGGGAGACTCCAGAAGTACCCAAAGATCCATGTCAGACCCTGAGAGGAATCCTCGGTTCCGGCCGTGATTCCACACAAGGTTTTTGGCCCCGGTATCGACGGGAGAGGAATACCGAGAGGCCCCCTAGCAACTCGCATGGGGACTGGCCTCTCCTGAGGCCACCAGGGCGGGTCCCTGAGGTCCCCGTCATAACTCGAGAACACCTGCCGCAACTCGAGAAAATCCAGGAAGTTCTCCCTTCCAGGCGAGATGAGGCCTATTTCTGATGAGGCGTCTGGAGACTAATGACACCTAACCTCTGGAACTTCGAAAGGGTCTTTCACACCCTTGCTGCAACTCAAGAAGTTTACCGCCATACCCGTCTCCACACGAGAGAAAGCACGATGGTCCCGCCCACATACAGAGGAGCCACGTTTCCCCCTCGTAGCTTGAGATGAGGGATCCTTTCCCTGCTTTCAACGGGAAAGAATTCCCGGCATTCCTGTCGCATCTCAAGAGGAGGCACTCTCAACAGGAAAGGCGAGAGGAACTCCATGGTCGTACCACCATTCCAAGAGTCCCACAGATGTCTCAGTCCATTCCAGAGGAAACTCTTTGCCCTGCACTGGCTCATCTTTCACGCCGAGGATCGACTCACACCACGGTGGCACGTGGGACAGCCCTGTGCGAAAGCCTCGAGGGAAAGCCTCGAGGGAAAACCACAGATCCTTTAATCCTCGCGATGCGAAGCGTGACATTGCCGCTACAGCCTGGAAGGAAAGCGCACGTGCATGCCCCCACTCGAGACGAGGCCTGACTCCCCTGGGGAGACTCCAGAAGTACGCAAAGATCCATGTAACCCCTGAGAGGAATGCTCGGTTCCGGCCCTGACTCCACACAAGGCTTTTGGCCCCGGTATCGACGGGAGAGGAATCCCGAGAGGCCCCCTAGCAACTCGCATGGGGACTGGCCTCTCCTGAGGCCACCAGGGCGGGTCCCTGAGGTCCCCGTCGTAACTCGAGAACACCTGCCGCAACTCGAGAAAATCCAGGAAGTTCTCCCTTCCAGGCGAGATGAGGCCTATTTCCGATGAGGCGTCTGGAGACTAATGACACCTAACCTCTGGAACTTCGAAAGGGTCTTTCACACCCTTGCTGCAACTCAAGAAGTTCACCGCCATACCCGTGTCCACTCGGGAGGAAGCACGATGGTCCCGCCCACATCCAGAGGAGCCCCGTTTCCCCCTCGGAGCTCGAGATGAGGGATCCTTTCCCTGCTTTCAACGGGAAAGAATTCCCGGCGTTCCCGTCGCATCTCAAGAGGAGGCACTCTCAACAGGAAAGGCGAGAGGAACTCCATGGTCGTACCACCATTCCAAGAGTCCCCCAGATGTCTCAGTCCATTCCAGAGGAACCCCTTTGCCCTGCACTGGCTCATCTTTCACGCCGAGGATCGACTCACACCACGGTGGCACGTGGGACAGCCCTGTGGGAAAGCCTCGAGGGAAAGCCTCGAGGGAAAACCACAGATCCTTTGATCCACGCGACGGGAAGCGTGACATTGCTGCTACAGCCTGGAAGGAAAGCACACGTGCATGCCCCCACTCGAGACGAGGCCTGACTCCCCTGGGGAGACTCCAGAAGTACCCAAAGATCCATGTCAGCCCCTGAGAGGAATCCTCGCTTCCGTCCCTGACTCCACAGAAGGTTTTTGGCCCCGGTATCGACGGGAGAGGAATCCCGAGAGGCCCCCTAGCAACTGGCATGGGGACTGGCCTCTCCTGAGGCCACAAGGGCGGGTCCCTGAGGTCCCCGTCGTAACTCGAGAACACCTGCCGCAACTCGAGAAAATCCAGGAAGTTCTCCCTTCCAGGCGAGATGAGGCCTATTTCCGATGAGGCGTCTGGAGACTAATGACACCCAACCTCTGGAACTTCGAAAGGGTCTTTCACACCCTTGCTGCAACTCAAGAAGTTCACCGACATACCCGTGTCCACTCGAGAGGAAGCACGATGGTCCCGCCCACATCCCGAGGAGCCCTGTTTCCCCCTCGTAGCTCGAGATGAGGGATCCTTTCCCTGCTTTCAACGGGAAAGAATTCCCGGAGTTCCCGTCACAACTCAAGAGGAGGCACTCTCAACAGGAAAGGCGAGAGGAACTCCATGGTCGTACCACCATTCCAAGAGTCCCCCAGATGTCTCAGTCCATTCCAGAGGAACCTCTTTGCCCTGCACTGGCTCATCTTTCACGCCGAGGATCGACTCACACCACGGTGGCACGTGGGAGAGCCCTGTGGGAAAGCCTCGAGGGAAAGCCTCGAGGGAAAACCACAGATCCTTTGATCCACGCGACGGGAAGCGTGACATTGCTGCTACAGCCTGGAAGGAAAGCACACGTGCATGCCCCCACTCGAGACGAGGCCTGACTCCCCTGGGGAGACTCCAGAAGTACCCAAAGATCCATGTCAGCCCCTGAGAGGAATCCTCGGTTCCGGCCCTGACTCCACACAAGGTTTTTTGCCCCGGTATCGACGGGAGAGGAATCCCGAGAGGCCCCCTAGCAACTCGCATGGGGACTGGCCTCTCCTGAGGCCACCAGGGCGGGTCCCTGAGGTCCCCGTCGTAACTCGGGAACACCTGCCGCAACTCGAGAAAATCCAGGAAGTTCTCCCTTCCAGGCGAGATGAGGTCTATTTCCGATGAGGCGTCTGGAGACTGACACGTAACCTCTGGAACTTCGAAAGGGTCTTTCACACCCTTGCTGCAACTCAAGAAGTTCACCGCCATAACCGTCTCCACTCGAGAGGAAGCACGATAGTCCCGCCCACATCCAGAGGAGCCCCGTTTCCCCCTCGTAGCTCGAGATGAGGGATCCTTTCCCTGCTTTCAACGGGAAAGTATTCCCAGCGATCCCGTCGCATCTCAAGAGGAGGCACTCTCAACAGGAAAGGCGAGAGGAACTCCATGGTCGTACCACCATTCCAAGAGTCCCTCAGATGCCTCAGTCCATTCCAGAGGAACCTCTTTGCCCTGCATTGGCTCATCTTTCACGCCGAGGATCGACTCACAGAAAGGTGGCACGTGGGACAGCCCTGTGGGAAAGCCTCTAGGGAAAGCCTCGAGGGAAAACCACAGATCCTTTGATGCACGTGACGGGAAGCGTGACATTGCTGCTACAGCCTGGAAGGAAAGCACACGTGCATGCCCCCACTCGAGACGAGGCCTGACTCCCCTGGGGAGACTCCAGAAGTACCACAAGATCCATGTCAGCCCCTGAGAGGAATCCTCGGTTCCAGCCCTGACTCCACACAAGGTTTTTGGCCCCGGTATCGACGGGAGAGGAATCCCGAGAGGCCCCCTGGCAACTCGCATGGGGACTGGCCTCTCCTGAGGCCACCAGGGCGGGTCCCTGAGGTCCCCGTCGTAACTCGAGAACACCTGCCGCAACTCGAGAAAATCCAGGAAGTTCTCCCTTCCAGGCGAGATCAGGCCTATTTCCGATGAGGCGTCTGGAGACTAATGACACCCAACCTCTGGAACTTCGAAAGGGTCTTTCACACCCTTGCTGCAACTCAAGAAGTTCACCGACATACCCGTGTCCACTCGAGAGGAAGCACGATGGTCCCGCCCACATCCCGAGGAGCCCCGTTTCCCCCTCGTAGCTCGAGATGAGGGATCCTTTCCCTGCTTTCAACGGGAAAGAATTCCCGGAGTTCCCGTCACAACTCAAGAGGAGGCACTCTCAACAGGAAAGGCGAGAGGAACTCCATGGTCGTACCACCATTCCAAGAGTCCCCCAGATGTCTCAGTCCATTCCAGAGGAACCTCTTTGCCCTGCACTGGCTCATCTTTCACGCCGAGGATCGACTCACACCACGGTGGCACGTGGGACAGCCCTGTGGGAAAGCCTCGAGGGAAAGCCTCGAGGGAAAACCACAGATCCTTTGATCCACGCGACGGGAAGCGTGACATTGCTGCTACAGCCTGGAAGGAAAGCGCACGTGCATGCCCCCACTCGAGACGAGGCCTGACTCCCCTGGGGAGACTCCAGAAGTACCGAAAGATCCATGTCAGCCCCTGAGAGGAATCCTCGGTTCCGGCCCTGACTCCACACAAGGTTTTTGGCCCCGGTATCGACGGGAGAGGAATCCCGAGAGGCCCCCTAGCAACTCGCATGGGGACTGTCCTCTCCTGAGGCCACCAGGGCGGGTCCCTGAGGTCCCCGTCGTAACTCGGGAACACCTGCCGCAACTCGAGAAAATCCAGGAAGTTCTCCCTTCCAGGCGAGATGAGGCCTATTTCCGATGAGGCGTCTGGAGACTAATGACACCTAACCTCTGGAACTTCGAAAGGGTCTTTCACACCCTTGCTGCAACTCAAGAAGTTTACCGCCATACCTGTCTCCACACGAGAGAAAGCACGATGGTCCCGCCCACATACAGAGGAGCCCCGTTTCCCCCTCGTAGCTCGAGATGAGGGATCCTTTCCCTGCTTTCAACGGGAAAGAATTCCCGGCATTCCCGTCGCATCTCAAGAGGAGGCACTCTCAACAGGAAAGGCGAGAGGAACTCCATGGTCGTACCACCATTCCAAGAGTCCCCCAGATGTCTCAGTCCATTCCAGAGGAACCTCTTTGCCCTGCACTGGCTCATCTTTCACGCCGAGGATCGACTCACACCACGGTGGCACGTGGGACAGCCCTGTGGGAAAGCCTCGAGGGAAAGCCTAGAGGGAAAACCACAGATCATTTGATCCACGCGACGGGAAGCGTGACATTGCTGCTACAGCCTGGAAGGAAAGCGCACGTGCATGCCCCCACTCGAGACGAGGCCTGACTCCCCTGGGGAGACTCCAGAAGTACCCAAAGATCCATGTCAGCCCATGAGAGGAATCCTCGGTTCTGGCCCTGACTCCACACAAGGTTTTTGGCCCCGGTATCGACTGGAGAGGAATCCCGGGAGGCCCCCTAGCAACTTGCATGGGGACTGGCCTCTCCTGAGGCCATCAGGGCGGGTCCCTGTGGTACCCGTCGTAACTCGAGAACACCTGCCGCACCTCGAGAAAATCCAGGAAGTTCTCCCTTCCAGGCTAGATGAGGCCTATTTCCGATGAGGCGTCTGGAGACTAATGACACCTAACCTCTGGAACTTCGAAAGGGTCTTTCAAACCCTTGCTGCAACTCAAGAAGTTCACCGACATACCCGTGTCCACTCGAGAGGAAGCACGATGGTCCCGCCCACATCCCGAGGAGCCCCGTTTCCCCCTCGTAGCTCGAGATGAGGGATCCTTTCCCTGCTTTCAACGGGAAAGAATTCCCGGCGTTCCCGTCACAACTCAAGAGGAGGCACTCTCAACAGGAAATGCGAGAGGAACTACATGGTCGTACCACCATTCCAAGAGTCCCCCAGATGTCTCAGTCCATTCCAGAGGAACCTCTTTGCCCTGCACTGGCTCATCTTTGACGCCGAGGATCGACTCACACCACGGTGGCACGTGGGACAGCCCTGTGGGAAAGCCTCGAGGGAAAGCCTCCAGGGAAAACCACAGATCCTTTGATCCACGCGACGGGAAGCGTGACATTGCTGCTACAGCCTGGAAGGAAAGCACACGTGCATGCCCCCACTCGAGACGAGGCCTGACTCCCCTGGGGAGACTCCAGAAGTACCCAAAGATCCATGTCAGCCCCTGAGAGGAATCCTCGCTTCCGTCCCTGACTCCACACAAGGTTTTTGGCCCCGGTATCGACGGGAGAGGAATCCCGAGAGGCCCCCTAGCAACTGGCATGGGGACTGGCCTCTCCTGAGGCCACCAGGGCGGGTCCCTGAGGTCCCCGTCGTAACTCGAGAACACCTGCCGCAACTCGAGAAAATCCAGGAAGTTCTCCCTTCCAGGCGAGATGAGGCCTATTTCCGATGAGGCGTCTGGAGACTAATGACACCCAACCTCTGGAACTTCGAAAGGGTCTTTCACACCCTTGCTGCAACTCAAGAAGTTCACCGACATACCCGTGTCCACTCGAGAGGAAGCACGATGGTCCCGCCCACATCCCGAGGAGCCCTGTTTCCCCCTCGTAGCTCGAGATGAGGGATCCTTTCCCTGCTTTCAACGGGAAAGAATTCCCGGAGTTCCCGTCACAACTCAAGAGGAGGCACTCTCAACAGGAAAGGCGAGAGGAACTCCATGGTCGTACCACCATTCCAAGAGTCCCCCAGATGTCTCAGTCCATTCCAGAGGAACCTCTTTGCCCTGCACTGGCTCATCTTTCACGCCGAGGATCGACTCACACCACGGTGGCACGTGGGAGAGCCCTGTGGGAAAGCCTCGAGGGAAAGCCTCGAGGGAAAACCACAGATCCTTTGATCCACGCGACGGGAAGCGTGACATTGCTGCTACAGCCTGGAAGGAAAGCACACGTGCATGCCCCCACTCGAGACGAGGCCTGACTCCCCTGGGGAGACTCCAGAAGTACCCAAAGATCCATGTCAGCCCCTGAGAGGAATCCTCGGTTCCGGCCCTGACTCCACACAAGGTTTTTGGCCCCGGTATCGACGGGAGAGGAATCCCGAGAGGCCCCCTAGCAACTCGCATGGGGACTGGCCTCTCCTGAGGCCACCAGGGCGGGTCCCTGAGGTCCCCGTCGTAACTCGGGAACACCTGCCGCAACTCGAGAAAATCCAGGAAGTTCTCCCTTCCAGGCGAGATGAGGTCTATTTCCGATGAGGCGTCTGGAGACTGACACGTAACATCTGGAACTTCGAAAGGGTCTTTCACACCCTTGCTGCAACTCAAGAAGTTCACCGCCATAACCGTCTCCACTCGAGAGGAAGCACGATAGTCCCGCCCACATCCAGAGGAGCCCCGTTTCCCCCTCGTAGCTCGAGATGAGGGATCCTTTCCCTGCTTTCAACGGGAAAGTATTCCCAGCGATCCCGTCGCATCTCAAGAGGAAGCACTCTCAACAGGAAAGGCGAGAGGAACTCCATGGTCGTACCACCATTCCAAGAGTCCCTCAGATGCCTCAGTCCATTCCAGAGGAACCTCTTTGCCCTGCACTGGCTCATCTTTCACTCCGAGGATCGACTCACACCACGGTGGCACGTGGGACAGCCCTGTGGGAAAGCCTCGAGAGAAAACCACAGATCATTTGATCCACGCGACGGGAAGCGTGACATTGCTGCTACAGCCTGGAAGGAAAGCGCACGTCCATGCCCCCACTCAAGACCAGGCCTGACTCCCCTGGGGAGACTCTAGAAGTACCCAAAGATCCATGTCAGCCCCTGAGAGGAATCCTCGGTTCTGGCCCTGACTCCACACAAGGTTTTTGGCCCCGGTATCGACGGGAGAGGAATCCCGAGAGGCCCCCTAGCAACTCGCATGGGGACTGGCCTCTCCTGAGGCCATCAGGGCGGGTCCCTGTGGTACCCGTCGTAACTGGAGAACACCTGCCGCACCTCGAGAAAATCCAGGAAGTTCTCCCTTCCAGGCGAGATGAGGCCTATTTCCGATGAGGCGTCTGGAGACTAATGACACCTAACATCTGGAACTTCGAAAGGGTCTTTCACACCCTTGCTGCAACTCAAGAAGTTCACCGACATACCCGTGTCCACTCGAGAGGAAGCACGATGGTCCTGCCCACATCCCGAGGAGCCCCGTTTCCCCCTCGTAGCTCGAGATGAGGGATCCTTTCCCTGCTTTCAACGGGAAAGAATTCCCGGCGTTCCCATCGCATCTCAAGAGGAGGCACTCTCAACAGGAAAGGCGAGAGGAACTCCATGGTCGTACCACCATTCCAAGAGTCCCCCAGATGTCTCAGTCCATTCCAGAGGAACCTCTTTGCCCTGCACTGGCTCATCTTTCACGCCGAGGATCGACTCACAGAAAGGTGGCACGTGGGACAGCCCTGTGGGAAAGCCTCGAGGGAAAGCCTCGAGGGAAAACCACAGATCCTTTGATGCACGCGACGGGAAGCGTGACATTGCTGCTACAGCCTGGAAGGAAAGCACACGTGCATGCCCCCACTCGAGACGAGGCCTGACTCCCCTGGGGAGACTCCAGAAGTACCACAAGATCCATGTCAGCCCCTGAGAGGAATCCTCGGTTCCAGCCCTGACTCCACACAAGGTTTTTGGCCCCGGTATCGACGGGAGAGGAATCCCGAGAGGCCCCCTGGCAACTCGCATGGGGACTGGCCTCTCCTGAGGCCACCAGGGCGGGTCCCTGAGGTCCCCGTCGTAACTCGAGAACACCTGCCGCAACTCGAGAAAATCCAGGAAGTTCTCCCTTCCAGGCGAGATCAGGCCTATTTCCGATGAGGCGTCTGGAGACTAATGACACCCAACCTCTGGAACTTCGAAAGGGTCTTTCACACCCTTGCTGCAACTCAAGAAGTTCACCGACATACCCGTGTCCACTCGAGAGGAAGCACGATGGTCCCGCCCACATCCCGAGGAGCACCGTTTCCCCCTCGTAGCTCGAGATGAGGGATCCTTTCCCTGCTTTCAACGGGAAAGAATTCCCGGAGTTCCCGTCACAACTCAAGAGGAGGCACTCTCAACAGGAAAGGCGAGAGGAACTCCATGGTCGTACCACTATTCCAAGAGTCCCCCAGATGTCTCAGTCCATTCCAGAGGAACCTCTTTGCCCTGCACTGGCTCATCTTTCACGCCGAGGATCGACTCACACCACGGTGGCACGTGGGACAGCCCTGTGGGAAAGCCTCGAGGGAAAGCCTCGAGGGAAAACCACAGATCCTTTGATCCACGCGACGGGAAGCGTGACATTGCTGCTACAGCCTGGAAGGAAAGCGCACGTGCATGCCCCCACTCGAGACGAGGCCTGACTCCCCTGGGGAGACTCCAGAAGTACCCAAAGATCCATGTCAGCCCCTGAGAGGAATCCTCGGTTCCGGCCCTGACTCCACACAAGGTTTTTGGCCCCGGTATCGACGGGAGAGGAATCCCGAGAGGCCCCCTAGCAACTCGCATGGGGACTGGCCTCTCCTGAGGCCACCAGGGCGGGTCCCTGAGGTCCCCGTCGTAACTCGGGAACACCTGCCGCAACTCGAGAAAATCCAGGAAGTTCTCCCTTCCAGGCGAGATGAGGCCTATTTCCGATGAGGCGTCTGGAGACTAATGACACCTAACCTCTGGAACTTCGAAAGGGTCTTTCACACCCTTGCTGCAACTCAAGAAGTTTACCGCCATACCTGTCTCCACAGGAGAGAAAGCACGATGGTCCCGCCCACATACAGAGGAGCCCCGTTTCCCCCTCGTAGCTCGAGATGAGGGATCCTTTCCCTGCTTTCAACGGGAAAGAATTCCCGGCATTCCCGTCGCATCTCAAGAGGAGGCACTCTCAACAGGAAAGGCGAGAGGAACTCCATGGTCGTACCACCATTCCAAGAGTCCCCCAGATGTCTCAGTCCATTCCAGAGGAACCTCTTTGCCCTGCACTGGCTCATCTTTCACGCCGAGGATCGACTCACACCACGGTGGCACGTGGGACAGCCCTGTGGGAAAGCCTCGAGGGAAAGCCTAGAGGGAAAACCACAGATCATTTGATCCACGCGACGGGAAGCGTGACATTGCTGCTACAGCCTGGAAGGAAAGCGCACGTGCATGCCCCCACTCGAGACGAGGCCTGACTCCCCTGGGGAGACTCCAGAAGTACCCAAAGATCCATGTCAGCCCATGAGAGGAATCCTCGGTTCTGGCCCTGACTCCACACAAGGTTTTTGGCCCCGGTATCGACTGGAGAGGAATCCCGGGAGGCCCCCTAGCAACTTGCATGGGGACTGGCCTCTCCTGAGGCCATCAGGGCGGGTCCCTGTGGTACCCGTCGTAACTCGAGAACACCTGCCGCACCTCGAGAAAATCCAGGAAGTTCTCCCTTCCAGGCTAGATGAGGCCTATTTCCGATGAGGCGTCTGGAGACTAATGACACCTAACCTCTGGAACTTCGAAAGGGTCTTTCAAACCCTTGCTGCAACTCAAGAAGTTCACCGACATACCCGTGTCCACTCGAGAGGAAGCACGATGGTCCCGCCCACATCCCGAGGAGCCCCGTTTCCCCCTCGTAGCTCGAGATGAGGGATCCTTTCCCTGCTTTCAACGGGAAAGAATTCCCGGCGTTCCCGTCACAACTCAAGAGGAGGCACTCTCAACAGGAAATGCGAGAGGAACTACATGGTCGTACCACCATTCCAAGAGTCCCCCAGATGTCTCAGTCCATTCCAGAGGAACCTCTTTGCCCTGCACTGGCTCATCTTTGACGCCGAGGATCGACTCACACCACGGTGGCACGTGGGACAGCCCTGTGGGAAAGCCTCGAGGGAAAGCCTCGAGGGAAAACCACAGATCCTTTGATCCACGCGACGGGAAGCGTGACATTGCTGCTACAGCCTGGAAGGAAAGCGCACGTGCATGCCCCCACTCGAGACGAGGCCTGACTCCCCTGGGGAGACTCCAGAAGTACCCAAAGATCCATGTCAGCCCCTGAGAGGAATCCTCGGTTCTGGCCCTGACTCCACACAAGGTTTTTGGCGCCGGTATCGACGGGAGAGGAATCCCGAGAGGCCCCCTAGCAACTCGCATGGGGACTGGCCTCTCCTGAGGCCATCAGGGCGGGTCCCTGTGGTACCCGTCGTAACTCGAAAACACCTGCCGCACCTCGAGAAAATCCAGGAAGTTCTCCTTTCCAGGCGAGATGAGGCCTATTTCCGATGAGGCGTCTGGAGACTAATGACACCTAACCTCTGGAACTTCGAAAGGGTCTTTCACACCCTTGCTGCAACTCAAGAAGTTCAACGACATACCCGTGTCCACTCGAGAGGAAGCACGATGGTCCCGCCCACATCCCGAGGAGCCCCGTTTCCCCCTCGTAGCTCGAGATGAGGGATCCTTTCCCTGCTTTCAACGGGAAAGAATTCCCGGCGTTCCCGTCGCATCTCAAGAGGAGGCACTCTCAACAGGAAAGGCGAGAGGAACTCCATGGTCGTACCACCATTCCAAGAGTCCCCCAGATGTCTCAGTCCATTCCAGAGGAACCTCTTTGCCCTGCACTGGCTCATCTTTGACGCCGAGGATCGACTCACACCACGTTGGCACGTGGGACAGCCCTGTGGGAAAGCCTCGAGGGAAAGCCTCGAGGGAAAACCACAGATCCTTTGATGCACGCGACGGGAAGCGTGACATTGCTGCTACAGCCTGGAAGGAAAGCACACGTGCATGCCCCCACTCGAGACGAGGCCTGACTCCCCTGTGGAGACTCCAGAAGTACCCAAAGATCCATGTCAGCCCCTGAGAGGAATCCTCGGTTCCGGCCGTGATTCCACACAAGGTTTTTGGCCCCGGTATCGACGGGAGAGGAATCCCGAGAGGCCCCCTAGCAACTCGCATGGGGACTGGCCTCTCCTGAGGCCATCAGGGCGGGTTCCTGAGGTCCCCGTCGTAACTCGAGAACACCTGCCGCAACTCGAGAAAATCCAGGAAGTTCTCCCTTCCAGGCGAGACGAGGCCTATTTCTGATGAGGCGTCTGGAGACTAATGACACCTAACCTCTGGAACTTCGAAAGGGTCTTTCACACCCTTGCTGCAACTCAAGAAGTTTACCGCCATACCCGTCTCCACACGAGAGAAAGCACGATGGTCCCGCCCACATACAGAGGAGCCACGTTTCCCCCTCGTAGCTTGAGATGAGGGATCCTTTCCCTGCTTTCAACGGGAAAGAATTCCCGGCATTCCCGTCGCATCTCAAGAGGAGGCACTCTCAACAGGAAAGGCGAGAGGAACTCCATGGTCGTACCACCATTCCAAGAGTCCCCCAGATGTCTCAGTCCATTCCAGAGGAACCTCTTTGCCCTGCACTGGCTCATCTTTCACGCCGAGGATCGACTCACACCACGGTGGCACGTGGGACAGCCCTGTGGGAAAGCCTCGAGGGAAAGCCTCGAGGGAAAACCACAGATCCTTTAATCCTCGCGATGCGAAGCGTGACATTGCCGCTACAGCCTGGAAGGAAAGCGCACGTGCATGCCCCCACTCGAGACGAGGCCTGACTCCCCTGGGGAGACTCCAGAAGTACCCAAAGATCCATGTAACCCCTGAGAGGAATCCTAGGTTCCGGCCCTGACTCCACACAAGGCTTTTGGCCCCGGTATCGACGGGAGAGGAATCCCGAGAGGCCCCCTAGCAACTCGCATGGGGACTGGCCTCTCCTGAGGCCACCAGGGCGGGTCCCTGAGGTCCCCGTCGTAACTCGAGAACACCTGCCGCAACTCGAGAAAATCCAGGAAGTTCTCCCTTCCAGGCGAGATGAGGCCTATTTCCGATGAGGCGTCTGGAGACTAATGACACCTAACCTCTGGAACTTCGAAAGGGTCTTTCACACCCTTGCTGCAACTCAAGAAGTTCACCGCCATACCCGTGTATACTCGGGAGGAAGCACGATGGTCCCGCCCACATCCAGAGGAGCCCCGTTTCCCCCTCGGAGCTCGAGATGAGGGATCCTTTCCCTGCTTTCAACGGGAAAGAATTCCCGGCGTTCCCGTCGCATCTCAAGAGGAGGCACTCTCAACAGGAAAGGCGAGAGGAACTCCATGGTCGTACCAACATTCCAAGAGTCCCCCAGATGTCTCAGTCCATTCCAGAGGAACCCCTTTGCCCTGCACTGGCTCATCTTTCACGCCGAGGATCGACTCACACCACGGTGGCACGTGGGACAGCCCTGTGGGAAAGCCTCGAGGGAAAGCCTCGAGGGAAAACCACAGATCATTTGATCCACGCGACGGGAAGCGTGACATTGCTGCTACAGCCTGAAAGGAAAGCGCACGTGCATGCCCCCTCTCGAGACGAGGCCTGACTCTCCTGGGGAGACTCTAGAAGTACCCAAAGATCCATGTCAGCCCCTGAGAGGAATCCTCGGTTCCGGCCCTGAATCCACACAAGGATTTTGGCCCCGGTATCGACGGGAGAGGAATCCCGAGAGGCCCCCTAGCAACTCGCATGGGGACTGGCCTCTCCTGAGGCCACCAGGGCGGGTCCCTGAGGTCCCCGTCGTAACTCGAGAACACCTGCCGCAACTCGAGAAAATCCAGGAAGTTCTCCCTTCCAGGCGAGATGAGGCCTATTTCCGATGAGGCGTCTGGAGACTAATGACACCTAACCTCTGGAACTTCGAAAGGGTCTTTCACACACTTGCAGCAACTCAAGAAGTTTACCGCCATACCCGTCTCCACACGAGAGGAAGCACGATTGTCCCGCCCACATCCAGAGGAGACCCGTTTCCCCCTCGTAGCTCGAGATGAGGGATCCTTTCCCTGCTTTCAACGGGAAAGTATTCCCAGCGATCCCGTCGCATCTCAAGAGGAGGCACTCTCAACAGGAAAGGCGAGAGGAACTCCATGGTCGTACCACCATTCCAAGAGTCCCTCAGATGTCTCAGTCCATTCCAGAGGAACCTCTTTGCCCTGCACTGGCTCATCTTTCACTCCGAGGATCGACTCACACCACGGTGGCACGTGGGACAGCCCTGTGGGAAAGCCTCGAGAGAAAACCACAGATCATTTGATCCACGCGACGGGAAGCGTGACATTGCTGCTACAGCCTGGAAGGAAAGCACGCGTGCATGCCCCCACTCGAGACGAGGCCTGACTCGCCTGGGGAGACTCCAGAAGTACCCAAAGATCCATGTCAGCCCCTGAGAGGACTCGTCGGTTCCGGCCCTGACTCCACACAAGGTTTTTGCCCCGGTATCGACGGGAGAGGAATCCCGAGAGGCCCCCTAGCAACTCGCATGGGGACTGGCCTCTCCTGAGGCCACCAGGGCGGGTCCCTGAGGTCCCCGTCGTAACTCGAGAACACCTGCCGCAACTCGAGAAAATCCAGGAAGTTCTCCCTTCCAGGCGAGATGAGGCCTATTTCCGATGAGGCGTCTGGAGACTAATGACACCTAACCTCTGGAACTTCGAAAGGGTCTTTCACACCCTTGCTGCAACTCAAGAAGTTCACCGCCATACCCGTGTCCACTCGAGAGGAAGCACGATGGTCCCGCCCACATCCAGAGGAGCCCCGTTTCCCCCTGGTAGCTCGAGATGAGGGATCCTTTCCCTGCTTTCAACGGGAAAGAATTCCCGGCATTCCCGTCGCATCTCAAGAGGAGGCACTCTCAACAGGAAAGGCGAGAGGAACTCCATGGTCGTACCACCATTCCAAGAGTCCCTCAGATGTCTCAGTCCATTCCAGAGGAACCTCTTTGCCCTGCACTGGCTCATCTTTCACGCCGAGGATCGACTCACACCACGGTGGCACGTGGGACAGCCCTGTGGGAAAGCCTCGAGGGAAAGCCTCGAGAGAAAACCACAGATCATTTGATCCTCGCGACGGGAAGCGTGACATTGCTGCTACAGCCTGGAAGGAAAGCGCACGTGCATGCCCCCACTCGAGACGAGGCCTGACTCCCCTGGGGAGACTCTAGAAGTACCCAAAGATCCATGTCAGCCCCTGAGAGGAATCCTCGGTTCTGGCCCTGACTCCACACAAGGTTTTTGGCCCCGGTGTCGACGGGAGAGGAATCCCGAGAGGCCCCCTAGCAACTCGCATGGGGACTGGCCTCTCCTGAGGCCATCAGGGCGGGTCCCTGTGGTACCCGTCGTAACTCGAGAACACCTGCCGCACCTCGAGAAAATCCAGGAAGTTCTCCCTTCCAGGCTCGATGAGGCCTATTTCCGATGAGGCGTCTGGAGACTAATGACACCTAACTTCTGGAATTTCGAAAGGGTCTTTCACACCCTTGCTGCAACTCAAGAAGTTCACCGACATACCCGTGTCCACTCGAGAGGAAGCACGATGGTCCCTCCCACATCCCGAGGAGCCCCGTTTCCCCCTCGTAGCTCGAGATGAGGGATCCTTTCCCTGCTTTCAACGGGAAAGAATTCCCGGCGTTCCCGTCGAATCTCAAGAGGAGTCACTCTCAACAGGAATGGCCAGAGGAACTCCATGGTCGTACCACCATTCCAAGAGTCCCCCAGATGTCTCAGTCCATTCCAGAGGAACCTCTTTGCCCTGCACTGGCTCATCTTTCAAGCCGAGGATCGACTCACACCACGGTGGCACGTGGGACAGCCCTGTGGGAAAGCCTCGAGGGAAAGCCTCGAGGGAAAACCACAGATCCTTTGATGCACGCGACGGGAAGCGTGACATTGCTGCTACAGCCTGGAAGGAAAGCACACGTGCATGCCCCCACTCGAGACGAGGCCTGACTCCCCTGGGGAGACTCCAGAAGTACCCAAAGATCCATGTCAGCCCCTGAGAGGAATCCTCGGTTCCGGCCCTGACTCCACACAAGGTTTTTGGCCCCGGTATCGACGGGAGAGGAATCCCGAGAGGCCCCCTAGCAACTCGCATGGAGACTGGCCTCTCCTGAGGCCACCAGGGCGGGTCCCTGAGGTCCCCGTCGTAACTCGAGAACACCTGCCGCAACTCGAGAAAATCCAGGAAGTTCTCCCTTCCAGGCGAGATGAGGCCTATTTCCGATGAGGCGTCTGGAGACTAATGACACCTAACCTCTGGAACTTCGAAAGGATCTTTCACACCCTTGCTGCAACTCAAGAAGTTCACCGACATACCCGTCTCCACTCGAGAGGAAGCACGATGGTCCCGCCCACATCCAGAGGAGCCCCGTTTCCCCCTCGTAGCTCGAGATGAGGGATCCTTTCCCTGCTTTCAACGGGAAAGAATTCCCAGCGTTCCCGTCGCATCTCAAGAGGAGGCACTCTCAACAGGAAAGGCGAGAGGAACTCCATGGTCGTACCACCGTTCCAAGAGTCCCCCAGATGTCTCAGTCCATTCCAGAGGAACCTCTTTGCCCTGCACTGGCTCATCTTTCATGCCGAGGATCGACTCACACCACGGTGGCACGTGGGACAGCCCTGTGGGAAAGCCTCGAGGGAAAGCCTCGAGGGAAAACCACAGATCCTTTGATCCACGCGACGGGAAGCGTGACATTGCTGCTACAGCCTGGAAGGAAAGCGCACGTGCATGCCCCCACTCGAGACGAGGCCTGACTCCCCTGGGGAGACTCCAGAAATACCCAAAGTTCCATGTCACCCCTGAGAGAAAACCTCGGTTCCGGCCCTGACTCCACACAAGGTTTTTGGCCCCGGTATCGACGGGAGAGGAATCCTGAGAGGCCCCCTAGCAACTCGCATGGGGACTGGCCTTTTCTGAGGCCACCATGGCGGGTCCCTGAGGTCCCCATCGTAACTCGAGAACATCTGCCGCAACTCGAGAAAATCCAGGAAGTTCTCCCTTCCAGGCGAGATGAGGCCTATTTCCTATGAGGCGTCTGGAGACTAATGACACCTAACCTCTGGAACTTCGAAAGGGTCTTTCACACCCTTGCTGCAACTCAAGAAGTTCACCGCCATACCCGTCTCCACTCGAGAGGAAGCACGATGGTCCCGCCCATATCCAGAGGAGCCCCGTTTCCCCCTCGTAGCTCGAGATGAGGGATCCTTTCCCTGCTTTCAACGGGAAAGAATTCCCGGCAGTCCCCTCGCATCTCAAGAGGAGGCACTCTCAACAGGAAAGGCGAGAGGAACTCTATGGTCGTACCACCATTCCAAGAATCCCCCAGATGTCTCAGTCCATTCCAGAGGAACCTCTTTGCCCTGCACTGGCTCATCTTTCACGCCGAGGATCGACTCACACCACGGTGGCAAGTGGGACAGCCCTGTGGGAAAGCCTCGAGGGAAAGCCTCGAGGGAAAACCACAGATCCTTTGATCCACGCGACGGGAAGCGTGACATTGCTGCTACAGCCTGGAAGGAAAGCGCACGTGCATGCCCCCACTCGAGACGAGGCCTGACTCCCCTGGGGAGACTCCAGAAATACCCAAAGTTCCATGTCACCCCTGAGAGAAAACCTCGGTTCCGGCCCTGACTTCACAGAAGGTTTTTGGCCCCGGTATCGACGGGAGAGGAATCCTGAGAGGCCCCCTAGCAACTCGCATGGGGACTGGCCTTTCCTGAGGCCACCATGGCGGGTCCATGAGGTCCCCGTCGTAACTCGAGAACACCTGCCGCAACTCGAGAAAATCCAGGAAGTTCTCCCTTCCAGGCGAGATGAGGCCTACTTCCAATGAGCCGTCTGGAGACTAATGACACCTAACCTCTGGAACTTCAAAAGGGTCATTCACACCCTTGCTGCAACTCAAGAAGTTCACCGCCATACCCGTCTCCACTCGAGAGGAAGCACGATGGTCCCGCCCACATCCAGAGGAGCCCCGTTTCCCCCTCGTAGCTCGAGATGAGGGATCCTTTCCCTGCTTTCAACGGGAAAGAATTCCCGGCGTTCCCGTCGCATCTCAAGAGGAGGCACTCTCAACAGGAAAGGCGAGAGGAACTCCATGGTCGTACCACCATTCCAAGAGTCCCCCAGATGTCTCAGTCCATTCCAGAGGAACCTCTTTGCCCTGCACTGGCTCATCTTTCACGCCGAGGATCGACTCACACCACGGTGGCACGTGGGACAGCCCTGTGGGAAAGCCTCGAGGGAAAACCACAGATCCTTTGATCCACGCGACGGGAAGCGTGACATTGCTGCTACAGCCTGGAAGGAAAGCGCACGTGCATGCCCCCACTCGAGAGGAGGCCTGACTCCCCTGGGGAGACTCCAGAAGTACCCAAAGATCCTTGTCACCCCTGAGAGGAATCCTCGGTCCCGGCCCTGACTCCACACAAGGTTTTTGGCCCCGGTATCGACGGGAGAGGAATCCCGAGAGGCCTCCTAGCAACTCGCATGGGGACTGGCCTCTCTTGAGGCCACCCGGGCGGGTCCCTGAGGTCCCCGTCGTAACTCGAGAACACCTGCCGCAACTCAAGAAAATCCAGGAAGTTCTCCCTTCCAGGCGAGATGAGGCCTATTTCCGATGAGGCGTCTGGAGACTAATGACACCTAACCTCTGGAACTTCGAAAGGGTCTTTCACACCCTTGCTGCAACTCAAGAAGTTCACCGCCATACCCGTCTCCACTCGAGAGGAAGTACGATGGTCCCGCCCACATCCAGAGGAGACCCGTTTCCCCCTCGGAGCTTGAGATGAGGGATCCTTTCCCTGCTTTCAACGGGAAAGAATTCCCGGCGTTCCCGTCGCATCTCAAGAGGAGGCACTCTCAACAGGAAAGGCGAGAGGAACTCCATGGTCGTACCACCATTCCAAGACTCCCCCAGATGTCTCAGTCCATTCCAGAGGAACCTCTTTGCCCTGCACTGGCTCATTTTTCACGCCGAGGATCGACTCACACCACGGTGGCACGTGGGACAGCCCTGTGGGAAAGCCTCGAGGGAAAGCCTCGAGGGAAAACCACAGATCCTTTGATCCACGCGACGGGAAGCGTGACATTGCTGCTACAGCCTGGAAGGAAAGCACACGTGCATGCCCCCACTCGAGACGAGGCTGACTCCCCTGGGGAGAATCCAGAAATACCCAAAGATCCATGTCAGCCCCTGAGAGGAATCCTCGGTTCGGGCCCTGACTCCACACAAGGTTCTTGGCCCCGGTATCGACGGGAGAGGAATCCTGAGAGGCCCCCTAGCAACTCGCATGGGGACTGGCCTTTCCTGAGGCCACCATGGCGGGTCCCTGAGGTCCCCATCGTAACTCGAGAACATCTGCCGCAACTCGAGAAAATCCAGGAAGTTCTCCCTTCCAGGCGAGATGAGGCCTATTTCCTATGAGGCGTCTGGAGACTAATGACACCTAACCTCTGGAACTTCGAAAGGGTCTTTCACACCCTTGCTGCAACTCAAGAAGTTCACCGCCATACCCGTCTCCACTCGAGAGGAAGCACGATGGTCCCGCCCATATCCAGAGGAGCCCCGTTTCCCCCTCGTAGCTCGAGATGAGGGATCCTTTCCCTGCTTTCAACGGGAAAGAATTCCCGGCAGTCCCCTCGCATCTCAAGAGGAGGCACTCTCAACAGGAAAGGCGAGAGGAACTCTATGGTCGTACCACCATTCCAAGAATCCCCCAGATGTCTCAGTCCATTCCAGAGGAACCTCTTTGCCCTGCACTGGCTCATCTTTCACGCCGAGGATCGACTCACACCACGGTGGCAAGTGGGACAGCCCTGTGGGAAAGCCTCGAGGGAAAGCCTCGAGGGAAAACCACAGATCCTTTGATCCACGCGACGGGAAGCGTGACATTGCTGCTACAGCCTGGAAGGAAAGCGCACGTGCATGCCCCCACTCGAGACGAGGCCTGACTCCCCTGGGGAGACTCCAGAAATACCCAAAGTTCCATGTCACCCCTGAGAGAAAACCTCGGTTCCGGCCCTGACTTCACAGAAGGTTTTTGGCCCCGGTATCGACGGGAGAGGAATCCTGAGAGGCCCCCTAGCAACTCGCATGGGGACTGGCCTTTCCTGAGGCCACCATGGCGGGTCCATGAGGTCCCCGTCGTAACTCGAGAACACCTGCCGCAACTCGAGAAAATCCAGGAAGTTCTCCCTTCCAGGCGAGATGAGGCCTACTTCCAATGAGCCGTCTGGAGACTAATGACACCTAACCTCTGGAACTTCAAAAGGGTCATTCACACCCTTGCTGCAACTCAAGAAGTTCACCGCCATACCCGTCTCCACTCGAGAGGAAGCACGATGGTCCCGCCCACATCCAGAGGAGCCCCGTTTCCCCCTCGTAGCTCGAGATGAGGGATCCTTTCCCTGCTTTCAACGGGAAAGAATTCCCGGCGTTCCCGTCGCATCTCAAGAGGAGGCACTCTCAACAGGAAAGGCGAGAGGAACTCCATGGTCGTACCACCATTCCAAGAGTCCCCCAGATGTCTCAGTCCATTCCAGAGGAACCTCTTTGCCCTGCACTGGCTCATCTTTCACGCCGAGGATCGACTCACACCACGGTGGCACGTGGGACAGCCCTGTGGGAAAGCCTCGAGGGAAAACCACAGATCCTTTGATCCACGCGACGGGAAGCGTGACATTGCTGCTACAGCCTGGAAGGAAAGCGCACGTGCATGCCCCCACTCGAGAGGAGGCCTGACTCCCCTGGGGAGACTCCAGAAGTACCCAAAGATCCTTGTCACCCCTGAGAGGAATCCTCGGTCCCGGCCCTGACTCCACACAAGGTTTTTGGCCCCGGTATCGACGGGAGAGGAATCCCGAGAGGCCTCCTAGCAACTCGCATGGGGACTGGCCTCTCTTGAGGCCACCCGGGCGGGTCCCTGAGGTCCCCGTCGTAACTCGAGAACACCTGCCGCAACTCAAGAAAATCCAGGAAGTTCTCCCTTCCAGGCGAGATGAGGCCTATTTCCGATGAGGCGTCTGGAGACTAATGACACCTAACCTCTGGAACTTCGAAAGGGTCTTTCACACCCTTGCTGCAACTCAAGAAGTTCACCGCCATACCCGTCTCCACTCGAGAGGAAGTACGATGGTCCCGCCCACATCCAGAGGAGACCCGTTTCCCCCTCGGAGCTTGAGATGAGGGATCCTTTCCCTGCTTTCAACGGGAAAGAATTCCCGGCGTTCCCGTCGCATCTCAAGAGGAGGCACTCTCAACAGGAAAGGCGAGAGGAACTCCATGGTCGTACCACCATTCCAAGACTCCCCCAGATGTCTCAGTCCATTCCAGAGGAACCTCTTTGCCCTGCACTGGCTCATTTTTCACGCCGAGGATCGACTCACACCACGGTGGCACGTGGGACAGCCCTGTGGGAAAGCCTCGAGGGAAAGCCTCGAGGGAAAACCACAGATCCTTTGATCCACGCGACGGGAAGCGTGACATTGCTGCTACAGCCTGGAAGGAAAGCACACGTGCATGCCCCCACTCGAGACGAGGCTGACTCCCCTGGGGAGAATCCAGAAATACCCAAAGATCCATGTCAGCCCCTGAGAGGAATCCTCGGTTCGGGCCCTGACTCCACACAAGGTTCTTGGCCCCGGTATCGACGGGAGAGGAATCCTGAGAGGCCCCCTAGCAACTCGCATGGGGACTGGCCTTTCCTGAGGCCACCATGGCGGGTCCCTGAGGTCCCCATCGTAACTCGAGAACATCTGCCGCAACTCGAGAAAATCCAGGAAGTTCTCCCTTCCAGGCGAGATGAGGCCTATTTCCTATGAGGCGTCTGGAGACTAATGACACCTAACCTCTGGAACTTCGAAAGGGTCTTTCACACCCTTGCTGCAACTCAAGAAGTTCACCGCCATACCCGTCTCCACTCGAGAGGAAGCACGATGGTCCCGCCCATATCCAGAGGAGCCCCGTTTCCCCCTCGTAGCTCGAGATGAGGGATCCTTTCCCTGCTTTCAACGGGAAAGAATTCCCGGCAGTCCCCTCGCATCTCAAGAGGAGGCACTCTCAACAGGAAAGGCGAGAGGAACTCTATGGTCGTACCACCATTCCAAGAATCCCCCAGATGTCTCAGTCCATTCCAGAGGAACCTCTTTGCCCTGCACTGGCTCATCTTTCACGCCGAGGATCGACTCACACCACGGTGGCAAGTGGGACAGCCCTGTGGGAAAGCCTCGAGGGAAAGCCTCGAGGGAAAACCACAGATCCTTTGATCCACGCGACGGGAAGCGTGACATTGCTGCTACAGCCTGGAAGGAAAGCGCACGTGCATGCCCCCACTCGAGACGAGGCCTGACTCCCCTGGGGAGACTCCAGAAATACCCAAAGTTCCATGTCACCCCTGAGAGAAAACCTCGGTTCCGGCCCTGACTTCACAGAAGGTTTTTGGCCCCGGTATCGACGGGAGAGGAATCCTGAGAGGCCCCCTAGCAACTCGCATGGGGACTGGCCTTTCCTGAGGCCACCATGGCGGGTCCATGAGGTCCCCGTCGTAACTCGAGAACACCTGCCGCAACTCGAGAAAATCCAGGAAGTTCTCCCTTCCAGGCGAGATGAGGCCTACTTCCAATGAGCCGTCTGGAGACTAATGACACCTAACCTCTGGAACTTCAAAAGGGTCATTCACACCCTTGCTGCAACTCAAGAAGTTCACCGCCATACCCGTCTCCACTCGAGAGGAAGCACGATGGTCCCGCCCACATCCAGAGGAGCCCCGTTTCCCCCTCGTAGCTCGAGATGAGGGATCCTTTCCCTGCTTTCAACGGGAAAGAATTCCCGGCGTTCCCGTCGCATCTCAAGAGGAGGCACTCTCAACAGGAAAGGCGAGAGGAACTCCATGGTCGTACCACCATTCCAAGAGTCCCCCAGATGTCTCAGTCCATTCCAGAGGAACCTCTTTGCCCTGCACTGGCTCATCTTTCACGCCGAGGATCGACTCACACCACGGTGGCACGTGGGACAGCCCTGTGGGAAAGCCTCGAGGGAAAACCACAGATCCTTTGATCCACGCGACGGGAAGCGTGACATTGCTGCTACAGCCTGGAAGGAAAGCGCACGTGCATGCCCCCACTCGAGAGGAGGCCTGACTCCCCTGGGGAGACTCCAGAAGTACCCAAAGATCCTTGTCACCCCTGAGAGGAATCCTCGGTCCCGGCCCTGACTCCACACAAGGTTTTTGGCCCCGGTATCGACGGGAGAGGAATCCCGAGAGGCCTCCTAGCAACTCGCATGGGGACTGGCCTCTCTTGAGGCCACCCGGGCGGGTCCCTGAGGTCCCCGTCGTAACTCGAGAACACCTGCCGCAACTCAAGAAAATCCAGGAAGTTCTCCCTTCCAGGCGAGATGAGGCCTATTTCCGATGAGGCGTCTGGAGACTAATGACACCTAACCTCTGGAACTTCGAAAGGGTCTTTCACACCCTTGCTGCAACTCAAGAAGTTCACCGCCATACCCGTCTCCACTCGAGAGGAAGTACGATGGTCCCGCCCACATCCAGAGGAGACCCGTTTCCCCCTCGGAGCTTGAGATGAGGGATCCTTTCCCTGCTTTCAACGGGAAAGAATTCCCGGCGTTCCCGTCGCATCTCAAGAGGAGGCACTCTCAACAGGAAAGGCGAGAGGAACTCCATGGTCGTACCACCATTCCAAGACTCCCCCAGATGTCTCAGTCCATTCCAGAGGAACCTCTTTGCCCTGCACTGGCTCATTTTTCACGCCGAGGATCGACTCACACCACGGTGGCACGTGGGACAGCCCTGTGGGAAAGCCTCGAGGGAAAGCCTCGAGGGAAAACCACAGATCCTTTGATCCACGCGACGGGAAGCGTGACATTGCTGCTACAGCCTGGAAGGAAAGCACACGTGCATGCCCCCACTCGAGACGAGGCTGACTCCCCTGGGGAGAATCCAGAAATACCCAAAGATCCATGTCAGCCCCTGAGAGGAATCCTCGGTTCGGGCCCTGACTCCACACAAGGTTCTTGGCCCCGGTATCGACGGGAGAGGAATCCCGAGAGGCCCCCTAGCAACTCGCATGGGGACTGGCCTCTCCTTAGGCCACCAGGGCGGGTCCCTGAGGTCCCCGTCGTAACTCGAGAACACCTGCCGTAACTCGAGAAAATCCAGGAAGTTCTCCCTTCCAGGCGAGATGAGGCCTATTTCCGATGAGGCGTCTGGAGACTAATGACACCTAACCTCTGGAATTTCGAAAGGGTCTTTCACACCCTTGCTGCAACTCAAGAAGTTCACCGCCATACCCGTCTCCACTCGAGATGAAGCACGATGGTCCCGCCCACATCCAGAGGAGCCCCGTTTCCCCCTCGGAGCTCGAGATGAGGGATCCTTTCCCTGCTTTCAACGGGAAAGAATTCCCGGCGTTCCCGTCGCATCTCAAGAGGAGGCACTCTCAACAAGAAAGGCGAGAGGAACTCCATGGTCGTACCACCACTCCAAGAGTCCCCCAGATGTCTCAGTCCATTCCAGAGGAACCTCTTTGCCCTGCACTGGCTCATCTTTCACGCCGAGGATCGACTCACACCACGGTGGCACGTGGGACAGCCCTGTGGGAAAGCCTCGAGGGAAAGCCTCGAGGGAAAACCACAGATCCTTTGATCCACGCGACGGGAAGTGTGACATTGCTGCTACAGTCTGGAAGGAAAGCGCACGTGCATGCCCCCACTCGAGACGAGGCCTGACTCCCCTGGGGAGACTCCAGAAGTACTCAAAGATCCATGTCAGCCCCTGAGAGGAATCCTCGGTTCGGGCCCTGACTCCACACAAGGTTTTTGGCCCCGGTATCGACAGGAGAGGAATCCCGAGAGGCCCCCTAGCAACTCGCATGGGGACTGGCCTCTCCTGAGGCCACCAGGGCGGGTCCCTGAGGTCCCCGTCGTAACTCGAGAACACCTGCCGCAACTCGAGAAAATCCAGGAAGTTCTCCCTTCCAGGTGAGATGAGGCCTATTTCCGATGAGGCGTCTGGAGACTAATAACACCTAACCTCTGGAATTTCGAAAGGGTCTTTCACACCCTTGCTGCAACTCAAGAAGTACACCGCCATACCCGTCTCCACTCGAGAGGAAGCACGATGGTCCCGCCCACATCCAGAGGAGCCCCGTTTCCCCCTCGTAGCTCGAGATGAGGGATCCTTTCCCTGCTTTCAACGGGAAAGAATTCCCAGCGTTCCCGTCGCATCTCAAGAGGAGGCACTCTCAACAGGAAAGGCGAGAGGAACTCCATGGTCGTACCACCATTCCAAGAGTCCCCCAGATGTCTCAGTCCATTCCAGAGGAACCTCTTTGCCCTGCACTGGCTCATCTTTCACGCCGAGGATCGACTCACACCACGGTGGCACGTGGGACAGCCCTGTGGGAAAGCCTCGAGGGAAAGCCTCGAGGGAAAACCACAGATCCTTTGATCCACGCGACGGGAAGTGTGACATTGCTGCTACAGTCTGGAAGGAAAGCGCACGTGCATGCCCCCACTCGAGACGAGGCCTGACTCCCCTGGGGAGACTCCAGAAGTACTCAAAGATCCATGTCAGCCCCTGAGAGGAATCCTCGGTTCGGGCCCTGACTCCACACAAGGTTATTGGCCCCGGTATCGATGGGAGAGGAATCCCGAGAGGCCCCCTAGCAACTCGCATGGGGACTGGCCTCTCCTGAGGCCACCAGGGCGGGTCCCTGAGGTTCCCGTCGTTTCTCGAGAACACCTGCCGCAACTCGAGAAAATCCAGGAAGTTCTCCCTTCCAGGCGAGATGAGGCCTATTTCCGATGAGGCGTCTGGAGACTAATGACACCTAACCTCTGGAACTTCGAAAGGGTCTTTCACACCCTTGCTGCAACTCAAGAAGTTCAGCGACATACCCGTGTCCACTCGAGAGGAAGCACGATGGTCCCGCCCACATCCCGAGGAGCCCCGTTTCCCCCTCGTAGCTCGAGATGAGGGATCCTTTCCCTGCTTTCAACGGGAAAGAATTCCCGGCGTTCCCGTCGCATCTCAAGAGGAGGCACTCTCAACAGGAAAGGCGAGAGGAACTCCATGGTCGTACCACCATTCCAAGAGTCCCCCAGATGTCTCAGTCCATTCCAGAGGAACCTCTTTGCCCTGCACTGGCTCATCTTTCACGCCGAGGATCGACTCACACCACGGTGGCACGTGGGACAGCCCTGTGGGAAAGCCTCGAGGGAAAGCCTCGAGGGAAAATCACAGATCCTTTGATCCACGCGACGGGAAGCGTGACATTGCTGCTACAGCCTGGAAGGAAAGCACACGTGCATGCCCCCACTCGAGACGAGGCCTGACTCCCCTGGGGAGACTCCAGAAGTACCCAAAGATCCATGTCAGCCCCTGAGAGGAATCCTCGGTTCCGGCCGTGATTCCACACAAGGTTTTTGGCCCCGGTATCGACGGGAGAGGAATACCGAGAGGCCCCCTAGCAACTCGCATGGGGACTGGCCTCTCCTGAGGCCACCAGGGCGGGTCCCTGAGGTCCCCGTCATAACTCGAGAACACCTGCCGCAACTCGAGAAAATCCAGGAAGTTCTCCCTTCCAGGCGAGATGAGGCCTATTTCTGATGAGGCGTCTGGAGACTAATGACACCTAACCTCTGGAACTTCGAAAGGGTCTTTCACACCCTTGCTGCAACTCAAGAAGTTTACCGCCATACCCGTCTCCACACGAGAGAAAGCACGATGGTCCCGCCCACATACAGAGGAGCCACGTTTCCCCCTCGTAGCTTGAGATGAGGGATCCTTTCCCTGCTTTCAACGGGAAAGAATTCCCGGCATTCCTGTCGCATCTCAAGAGGAGGCACTCTCAACAGGAAAGGCGAGAGGAACTCCATGGTCGTACCACCATTCCAAGAGTCCCACAGATGTCTCAGTCCATTCCAGAGGAAACTCTTTGCCCTGCACTGGCTCATCTTTCACGCCGAGGATCGACTCACACCACGGTGGCACGTGGGACAGCCCTGTGCGAAAGCCTCGAGGGAAAGCCTCGAGGGAAAACCACAGATCCTTTAATCCTCGCGATGCGAAGCGTGACATTGCCGCTACAGCCTGGAAGGAAAGCGCACGTGCATGCCCCCACTCGAGACGAGGCCTGACTCCCCTGGGGAGACTCCAGAAGTACGCAAAGATCCATGTAACCCCTGAGAGGAATGCTCGGTTCCGGCCCTGACTCCACACAAGGCTTTTGGCCCCGGTATCGACGGGAGAGGAATCCCGAGAGGCCCCCTAGCAACTCGCATGGGGACTGGCCTCTCCTGAGGCCACCAGGGCGGGTCCCTGAGGTCCCCGTCGTAACTCGAGAACACCTGCCGCAACTCGAGAAAATCCAGGAAGTTCTCCCTTCCAGGCGAGATGAGGCCTATTTCCGATGAGGCGTCTGGAGACTAATGACACCTAACCTCTGGAACTTCGAAAGGGTCTTTCACACCCTTGCTGCAACTCAAGAAGTTCACCGCCATACCCGTGTCCACTCGGGAGGAAGCACGATGGTCCCGCCCACATCCAGAGGAGCCCCGTTTCCCCCTCGGAGCTCGAGATGAGGGATCCTTTCCCTGCTTTCAACGGGAAAGAATTCCCGGAGTTCCCGTCACAACTCAAGAGGAGGCACTCTCAACAGGAAAGGCGAGAGGAACTCCATGGTCGTACCACTATTCCAAGAGTCCCCCAGATGTCTCAGTCCATTCCAGAGGAACCTCTTTGCCCTGCACTGGCTCATCTTTCACGCCGAGGATCGACTCACACCACGGTGGCACGTGGGACAGCCCTGTGGGAAAGCCTCGAGGGAAAGCCTCGAGGGAAAACCACAGATCCTTTGATCCACGCGACGGGAAGCGTGACATTGCTGCTACAGCCTGGAAGGAAAGCGCACGTGCATGCCCCCACTCGAGACGAGGCCTGACTCCCCTGGGGAGACTCCAGAAGTACCCAAAGATCCATGTCAGCCCCTGAGAGGAATCCTCGGTTCCGGCCCTGACTCCACACAAGGTTTTTGGCCCCGGTATCGACGGGAGAGGAATCCCGAGAGGCCCCCTAGCAACTCGCATGGGGACTGGCCTCTCCTGAGGCCACCAGGGCGGGTCCCTGAGGTCCCCGTCGTAACTCGGGAACACCTGCCGCAACTCGAGAAAATCCAGGAAGTTCTCCCTTCCAGGCGAGATGAGGCCTATTTCCGATGAGGCGTCTGGAGACTAATGACACCTAACCTCTGGAACTTCGAAAGGGTCTTTCACACCCTTGCTGCAACTCAAGAAGTTTACCGCCATACCTGTCTCCACACGAGAGAAAGCACGATGGTCCCGCCCACATACAGAGGAGCCCCGTTTCCCCCTCGTAGCTCGAGATGAGGGATCCTTTCCCTGCTTTCAACGGGAAAGAATTCCCGGCATTCCCGTCGCATCTCAAGAGGAGGCACTCTCAACAGGAAAGGCGAGAGGAACTCCATGGTCGTACCACCATTCCAAGAGTCCCCCAGATGTCTCAGTCCATTCCAGAGGAACCTCTTTGCCCTGCACTGGCTCATCTTTCACGCCGAGGATCGACTCACACCACGGTGGCACGTGGGACAGCCCTGTGGGAAAGCCTCGAGGGAAAGCCTAGAGGGAAAACCACAGATCATTTGATCCACGCGACGGGAAGCGTGACATTGCTGCTACAGCCTGGAAGGAAAGCGCACGTGCATGCCCCCACTCGAGACGAGGCCTGACTCCCCTGGGGAGACTCCAGAAGTACCCAAAGATCCATGTCAGCCCATGAGAGGAATCCTCGGTTCTGGCCCTGACTCCACACAAGGTTTTTGGCCCCGGTATCGACTGGAGAGGAATCCCGGGAGGCCCCCTAGCAACTTGCATGGGGACTGGCCTCTCCTGAGGCCATCAGGGCGGGTCCCTGTGGTACCCGTCGTAACTCGAGAACACCTGCCGCACCTCGAGAAAATCCAGGAAGTTCTCCCTTCCAGGCTAGATGAGGCCTATTTCCGATGAGGCGTCTGGAGACTAATGACACCTAACCTCTGGAACTTCGAAAGGGTCTTTCAAACCCTTGCTGCAACTCAAGAAGTTCACCGACATACCCGTGTCCACTCGAGAGGAAGCACGATGGTCCCGCCCACATCCCGAGGAGCCCCGTTTCCCCCTCGTAGCTCGAGATGAGGGATCCTTTCCCTGCTTTCAACGGGAAAGAATTCCCGGCGTTCCCGTCACAACTCAAGAGGAGGCACTCTCAACAGGAAATGCGAGAGGAACTACATGGTCGTACCACCATTCCAAGAGTCCCCCAGATGTCTCAGTCCATTCCAGAGGAACCTCTTTGCCCTGCACTGGCTCATCTTTGACGCCGAGGATCGACTCACACCACGGTGGCACGTGGGACAGCCCTGTGGGAAAGCCTCGAGGGAAAGCCTCGAGGGAAAACCACAGATCCTTTGATCCACGCGACGGGAAGCGTGACATTGCTGCTACAGCCTGGAAGGAAAGCGCACGTGCATGCCCCCACTCGAGACGAGGCCTGACTCCCCTGGGGAGACTCCAGAAGTACCCAAAGATCCATGTCAGCCCCTGAGAGGAATCCTCGGTTCTGGCCCTGACTCCACACAAGGTTTTTGGCGCCGGTATCGACGGGAGAGGAATCCCGAGAGGCCCCCTAGCAACTCGCATGGGGACTGGCCTCTCCTGAGGCCATCAGGGCTGGTCCCTGTGGTACCCGTCGTAACTCGAAAACACCTGCCGCACCTCGAGAAAATCCAGGAAGTTCTCCTTTCCAGGCGAGATGAGGCCTATTTCCGATGAGGCGTCTGGAGACTAATGACACCTAACCTCTGGAACTTCGAAAGGGTCTTTCACACCCTTGCTGCAACTCAAGAAGTTCAACGACATACCCGTGTCCACTCGAGAGGAAGCACGATGGTCCCGCCCACATCCCGAGGAGCCCCGTTTCCCCCTCGTAGCTCGAGATGAGGGATCCTTTCCCTGCTTTCAACGGGAAAGAATTCCCGGCGTTCCCGTCGCATCTCAAGAGGAGGCACTCTCAACAGGAAAGGCGAGAGGAACTCCATGGTCGTACCACCATTCCAAGAGTCCCCCAGATGTCTCAGTCCATTCCAGAGGAACCTCTTTGCCCTGCACTGGCTCATCTTTGACGCCGAGGATCGACTCACACCACGTTGGCACGTGGGACAGCCCTGTGGGAAAGCCTCGAGGGAAAGCCTCGAGGGAAAACCACAGATCCTTTGATGCACGCGACGGGAAGCGTGACATTGCTGCTACAGCCTGGAAGGAAAGCACACGTGCATGCCCCCACTCGAGACGAGGCCTGACTCCCCTGTGGAGACTCCAGAAGTACCCAAAGATCCATGTCAGCCCCTGAGAGGAATCCTCGGTTCCGGCCGTGATTCCACACAAGGTTTTTGGCCCCGGTATCGACGGGAGAGGAATCCCGAGAGGCCCCCTAGCAACTCGCATGGGGACTGGCCTCTCCTGAGGCCATCAGGGCGGGTCCCTGAGGTCCCCGTCGTAACTCGAGAACACCTGCCGCAACTCGAGAAAATCCAGGAAGTTCTCCCTTCCAGGCGAGACGAGGCCTATTTCTGATGAGGCGTCTGGAGACTAATGACACCTAACCTCTGGAACTTCGAAAGGGTCTTTCACACCCTTGCTGCAACTCAAGAAGTTTACCGCCATACCCGTCTCCACACGAGAGAAAGCACGATGGTCCCGCCCACATACAGAGGAGCCACGTTTCCCCCTCGTAGCTTGAGATGAGGGATCCTTTCCCTGCTTTCAACGGGAAAGAATTCCCGGCATTCCCGTCGCATCTCAAGAGGAGGCACTCTCAACAGGAAAGGCGAGAGGAACTCCATGGTCGTACCACCATTCCAAGAGTCCCCCAGATGTCTCAGTCCATTCCAGAGGAACCTCTTTGCCCTGCACTGGCTCATCTTTCACGCCGAGGATCGACTCACACCACGGTGGCACGTGGGACAGCCCTGTGGGAAAGCCTCGAGGGAAAGCCTCGAGGGAAAACCACAGATCCTTTAATCCTCGCGATGCGAAGCGTGACATTGCCGCTACAGCCTGGAAGGAAAGCGCACGTGCATGCCCCCACTCGAGACGAGGCCTGACTCCCCTGGGGAGACTCCAGAAGTACCCAAAGATCCATGTAACCCCTGAGAGGAATCCTAGGTTCCGGCCCTGACTCCACACAAGGCTTTTGGCCCCGGTATCGACGGGAGAGGAATCCCGAGAGGCCCCCTAGCAACTCGCATGGGGACTGGCCTCTCCTGAGGCCACCAGGGCGGGTCCCTGAGGTCCCCGTCGTAACTCGAGAACACCTGCCGCAACTCGAGAAAATCCAGGAAGTTCTCCCTTCCAGGCGAGATGAGGCCTATTTCCGATGAGGCGTCTGGAGACTAATGACACCTAACCTCTGGAACTTCGAAAGGGTCTTTCACACCCTTGCTGCAACTCAAGAAGTTCACCGCCATACCCGTGTATACTCGGGAGGAAGCACGATGGTCCCGCCCACATCCAGAGGAGCCCCGTTTCCCCCTCGGAGCTCGAGATGAGGGATCCTTTCCCTGCTTTCAACGGGAAAGAATTCCCGGCGTTCCCGTCGCATCTCAAGAGGAGGCACTCTCAACAGGAAAGGCGAGAGGAACTCCATGGTCGTACCAACATTCCAAGAGTCCCCCAGATGTCTCAGTCCATTCCAGAGGAACCCCTTTGCCCTGCACTGGCTCATCTTTCACGCCGAGGATCGACTCACACCACGGTGGCACGTGGGACAGCCCTGTGGGAAAGCCTCGAGGGAAAGCCTCGAGGGAAAACCACAGATCATTTGATCCACGCGACGGGAAGCGTGACATTGCTGCTACAGCCTGAAAGGAAAGCGCACGTGCATGCCCCCTCTCGAGACGAGGCCTGACTCTCCTGGGGAGACTCTAGAAGTACCCAAAGATCCATGTCAGCCCCTGAGAGGAATCCTCGGTTCCGGCCCTGAATCCACACAAGGATTTTGGCCCCGGTATCGACGGGAGAGGAATCCCGAGAGGCCCCCTAGCAACTCGCATGGGGACTGGCCTCTCCTGAGGCCACCAGGGCGGGTCCCTGAGGTCCCCGTCGTAACTCGAGAACACCTGCCGCAACTCGAGAAAATCCAGGAAGTTCTCCCTTCCAGGCGAGATGAGGCCTATTTCCGATGAGGCGTCTGGAGACTAATGACACCTAACCTCTGGAACTTCGAAAGGGTCTTTCACACACTTGCAGCAACTCAAGAAGTTTACCGCCATACCCGTCTCCACACGAGAGGAAGCACGATTGTCCCGCCCACATCCAGAGGAGACCCGTTTCCCCCTCGTAGCTCGAGATGAGGGATCCTTTCCCTGCTTTCAACGGGAAAGTATTCCCAGCGATCCCGTCGCATCTCAAGAGGAGGCACTCTCAACAGGAAAGGCGAGAGGAACTCCATGGTCGTACCACCATTCCTAGAGTCCCTCAGATGTCTCAGTCCATTCCAGAGGAACCTCTTTGCCCTGCACTGGCTCATCTTTCACTCCGAGGATCGACTCACACCACGGTGGCACGTGGGACAGCCCTGTGGGAAAGCCTCGAGAGAAAACCACAGATCATTTGATCCACGCGACGGGAAGCGTGACATTGCTGCTACAGCCTGGAAGGAAAGCACGCGTGCATGCCCCCACTCGAGACGAGGCCTGACTCGCCTGGGGAGACTCCAGAAGTACCCAAAGATCCATGTCAGCCCCTGAGAGGAATCGTCGGTTCCGGCCCTGACTCCACACAAGGTTTTTGCCCCGGTATCGACGGGAGAGGAATCCCGAGAGGCCCCCTAGCAACTCGCATGGGGACTGGCCTCTCCTGAGGCCACCAGGGCGGGTCCCTGAGGTCCCCGTCGTAACTCGAGAACACCTGCCGCAACTCGAGAAAATCCAGGAAGTTCTCCCTTCCAGGCGAGATGAGGCCTATTTCCGATGAGGCGTCTGGAGACTAATGACACCTAACCTCTGGAACTTCGAAAGGGTCTTTCACACCCTTGCTGCAACTCAAGAAGTTCACCGCCATACCCGTGTCCACTCGAGAGGAAGCACGATGGTCCCGCCCACATCCAGAGGAGCCCCGTTTCCCCCTGGTAGCTCGAGATGAGGGATCCTTTCCCTGCTTTCAACGGGAAAGAATTCCCGGCATTCCCCTCGCATCTCAAGAGGAGGCACTCTCAACAGGAAAGGCGAGAGGAACTCCATGGTCGTACCACCATTCCAAGAGTCCCTCAGATGTCTCAGTCCATTCCAGAGGAACCTCTTTGCCCTGCACTGGCTCATCTTTCACGCCGAGGATCGACTCACACCACGGTGGCACGTGGGACAGCCCTGTGGGAAAGCCTCGAGGGAAAGCCTCGAGAGAAAACCACAGATCATTTGATCCTCGCGACGGGAAGCGTGACATTGCTGCTACAGCCTGGAAGGAAAGCGCACGTGCATGCCCCCACTCGAGACGAGGCCTGACTCCCCTGGGGAGACTCTAGAAGTACCCAAAGATCCATGTCAGCCCCTGAGAGGAATCCTCGGTTCTGGCCCTGACTCCACACAAGGTTTTTGGCCCCGGTGTCGACGGGAGAGGAATCCCGAGAGGCCCCCTAGCAACTCGCATGGGGACTGGCCTCTCCTGAGGCCATCAGGGCGGGTCCCTGTGGTACCCGTCGTAACTCGAGAACACCTGCCGCACCTCGAGAAAATCCAGGAAGTTCTCCCTTCCAGGCTCGATGAGGCCTATTTCCGATGAGGCGTCTGGAGACTAATGACACCTAACTTCTGGAATTTCGAAAGGGTCTTTCACACCCTTGCTGCAACTCAAGAAGTTCACCGACATACCCGTGTCCACTCGAGAGGAAGCACGATGGTCCCGCCCACATCCCGAGGAGCCCCGTTTCCCCCTCGTAGCTCGAGATGAGGGATCCTTTCCCTGCTTTCAACGGGAAATAATTCCCGGCGTTCCCGTCGAATCTCAAGAGGAGTCACTCTCAACAGGAATGGCCAGAGGAACTCCATGGTCGTACCACCATTCCAAGAGTCCCCCAGATGTCTCAGTCCATTCCAGAGGAACCTCTTTGCCCTGCACTGGCTCATCTTTCAAGCCGAGGATCGACTCACACCACGGTGGCACGTGGGACAGCCCTGTGGGAAAGCCTCGAGGGAAAGCCTCGAGGGAAAACCACAGATCCTTTGATGCACGCGACGGGAAGCGTGACATTGCTGCTACAGCCTGGAAGGAAAGCACACGTGCATGCCCCCACTCGAGACGAGGCCTGACTCCCCTGGGGAGACTCCAGAAGTACCCAAAGATCCATGTCAGCCCCTGAGAGGAATCCTCGGTTCCGGCCCTGACTCCACACAAGGTTTTTGGCCCCGGTATCGACGGGAGAGGAATCCCGAGAGGCCCCCTAGCAACTCGCATGGAGACTGGCCTCTCCTGAGGCCACCAGGGCGGGTCCCTGAGGTCCCCGTCGTAACTCGAGAACACCTGCCGCAACTCGAGAAAATCCTGGAAGTTCTCCCTTCCAGGCGAGATGAGGCCTATTTCCGATGAGGCGTCTGGAGACTAATGACACCTAACCTCTGGAACTTCGAAAGGATCTTTCACACCCTTGCTGCAACTCAAGAAGTTCACCGACATACCCGTCTCCACTCGAGAGGAAGCACGATGGTCCCGCCCACATCCAGGGGAGCCCCGTTTCCCCCTCGTAGCTCGAGATGAGGGATCCTTTCCCTGCTTTCAACGGGAAAGAATTCCCAGCGTTCCCGTCGCATCTCAAGAGGAGGCACTCTCAACAGGAAAGGCGAGAGGAACTCCATGGTCGTACCACCGTTCCAAGAGTCCCCCAGATGTCTCAGTCCATTCCAGAGGAACCTCTTTGCCCTGCACTGGCTCATCTTTCATGCCGAGGATCGACTCACACCACGGTGGCACGTGGGACAGCCCTGTGGGAAAGCCTCGAGGGAAAGCCTCGAGGGAAAACCACAGATCCTTTGATCCACGCGACGGGAAGCGTGACATTGCTGCTACAGCCTGGAAGGAAAGCGCACGTGCATGCCCCCACTCGAGACGAGGCCTGACTCCCCTGGGGAGACTCCAGAAATACCCAAAGTTCCATGTCACCCCTGAGAGAAAACCTCGGTTCCGGCCCTGACTCCACACAAGGTTTTTGGCCCCGGTATCGACGGGAGAGGAATCCTGAGAGGCCCCCTAGCAACTCGCATGGGGACTGGCCTTTCCTGAGGCCACCATGGCGGGTCCCTGAGGTCCCCATCGTAACTCGAGAACATCTGCCGCAACTCGAGAAAATCCAGGAAGTTCTCCCTTCCAGGCGAGATGAGGCCTATTTCCTATGAGGCGTCTGGAGACTAATGACACCTAACCTCTGGAACTTCGAAAGGGTCTTTCACACCCTTGCTGCAACTCAAGAAGTTCACCGCCATACCCGTCTCCACTCGAGAGGAAGCACGATGGTCCCGCCCATATCCAGAGGAGCCCCGTTTCCCCCTCGTAGCTCGAGATGAGGGATCCTTTCCCTGCTTTCAACGGGAAAGAATTCCCGGCATTCCCCTCGCATCTCAAGAGGAGGCACTCTCAACAGGAAAGGCGAGAGGAACTCTATGGTCGTACCACCATTCCAAGAATCCCCCAGATGTCTCAGTCCATTCCAGAGGAACCTCTTTGCCCTGCACTGGCTCATCTTTCACGCCGAGGATCGACTCACACCACGGTGGCAAGTGGGACAGCCCTGTGGGAAAGCCTCGAGGGAAAGCCTCGAGGGAAAACCACAGATCCTTTGATCCACGCGACGGGAAGCGTGACATTGCTGCTACAGCCTGGAAGGAAAGCGCACGTGCATGCCCCCACTCGAGACGAGGCCTGACTCCCCTGGGGAGACTCCAGAAATACCCAAAGTTCCATGTCACCCCTGAGAGAAAACCTCGGTTCCGGCCCTGACTTCACAGAAGGTTTTTGGCCCCGGTATCGACGGGAGAGGAATCCTGAGAGGCCCCCTAGCAACTCGCATGGGGACTGGCCTTTCCTGAGGCCACCATGGCGGGTCCCTGAGGTCCCCGTCGTAACTCGAGAACACCTGCCGCAACTCGAGAAAATCCAGGAAGTTCTCCCTTCCAGGCGAGATGAGGCCTACTTCCAATGAGCCGTCTGGAGACTAATGACACCTAACCTCTGGAACTTCAAAAGGGTCATTCACACCCTTGCTGCAACTCAAGAAGTTTACCGCCATACCCGTCTCCACTCGAGAGGAAGCACGATGGTCCCGCCCACATCCAGAGGAGCCCCGTTTCCCCCTCGTAGCTCGAGATGAGGGATCCTTTCCCTGCTTTCAACGGGAAAGAATTCCCGGCGTTCCCGTCGCATCTCAAGAGGAGGCACTCTCAACAGGAAAGGCGAGAGGAACTCCATGGTCGTACCACCATTCCAAGAGTCCCCCAGATGTCTCAGTCCATTCCAGAGGAACCTCTTTGCCCTGCACTGGCTCATCTTTCACGCCGAGGATCGACTCACACCACGGTGGCACGTGGGACAGCCCTGTGGGAAAGCCTCGAGGGAAAACCACAGATCCTTTGATCCACGCGACGGGAAGCGTGACATTGCTGCTACAGCCTGGAAGGAAAGCGCACGTGCATGCCCCCACTCGAGAGGAGGCCTGACTCCCCTGGGGAGACTCCAGAAGTACCCAAAGATCCTTGTCACCCCTGAGAGGAATCCTCGGTCCCGGCCCTGACTCCACACAAGGTTTTTGGCCCCGGTATCGACGGGAGAGGAATCCCGAGAGGCCTCCTAGCAACTCGCATGGGGACTGGCCTCTCTTGAGGCCACCCGGGCGGGTCCCTGAGGTCCCCGTCGTAACTCGAGAACACCTGCCGCAACTCAAGAAAATCCAGGAAGTTCTCCCTTCCAGGCGAGATGAGGCCTATTTCCGATGAGGCGTCTGGAGACTAATGACACCTAACCTCTGGAACTTCGAAAGGGTCTTTCACACCCTTGCTGCAACTCAAGAAGTTCACCGCCATACCCGTCTCCACTCGAGAGGAAGTACGATGGTCCCGCCCACATCCAGAGGAGACCCGTTTCCCCCTCGGAGCTTGAGATGAGGGATCCTTTCCCTGCTTTCAACGGGAAAGAATTCCCGGCGTTCCCGTCGCATCTCAAGAGGAGGCACTCTCAACAGGAAAGGCGAGAGGAACTCCATGGTCGTACCACCATTCCAAGACTCCCCCAGATGTCTCAGTCCATTCCAGAGGAACCTCTTTGCCCTGCACTGGCTCATTTTTCACGCCGAGGATCGACTCACACCACGGTGGCACGTGGGACAGCCCTGTGGGAAAGCCTCGAGGGAAAGCCTCGAGGGAAAACCACAGATCCTTTGATCCACGCGACGGGAAGCGTGACATTGCTGCTACAGCCTGGAAGGAAAGCACACGTGCATGCCCCCACTCGAGACGAGGCTGACTCCCCTGGGGAGACTCCAGAAATACCCAAAGATCCATGTCAGCCCCTGAGAGGAATCCTCGGTTCGGGCCCTGACTCCACACAAGGTTCTTGGCCCCGGTATCGACGGGAGAGGAATCCCGAGAGGCCCCCTAGCAACTCGCATGGGGACTGGCCTCTCCTTAGGCCACCAGGGCGGGTCCCTGAGGTCCCCGTCGTAACTCGAGAACACCTGCCGTAACTCGAGAAAATCCAGGAAGTTCTCCCTTCCAGGCGAGATGAGGCCTATTTCCGATGAGGCGTCTGGAGACTAATGACACCTAACCTCTGGAATTTCGAAAGGGTCTTTCACACCCTTGCTGCAACTCAAGAAGTTCACCGCCATACCCGTCTCCACTCGAGATGAAGCACGATGGTCCCGCCCACATCCAGAGGAGCCCCGTTTCCCCCTCGGAGCTCGAGATGAGGGATCCTTTCCCTGCTTTCAACGGGAAAGAATTCCCGGCGTTCCCGTCGCATCTCAAGAGGAGGCACTCTCAACAAGAAAGGCGAGAGGAACTCCATGGTCGTACCACCACTCCAAGAGTCCCCCAGATGTCTCAGTCCATTCCAGAGGAACCTCTTTGCCCTGCACTGGCTCATCTTTCACGCCGAGGATCGACTCACACCACGGTGGCACGTGGGACAGCCCTGTGGGAAAGCCTCGAGGGAAAGCCTCGAGGGAAAACCACAGATCCTTTGATCCACGCGACGGGAAGTGTGACATTGCTGCTACAGTCTGGAAGGAAAGCGCACGTGCATGCCCCCACTCGAGACGAGGCCTGACTCCCCTGGGGAGACTCCAGAAGTACTCAAAGATCCATGTCAGCCCCTGAGAGGAATCCTCGGTTCGGGCCCTGACTCCACACAAGGTTATTGGCCCCGGTATCGATGGGAGAGGAATCCCGAGAGGCCCCCTAGCAACTCGCATGGGGACTGGCCTCTCCTGAGGCCACCAGGGCGGGTCCCTGAGGTTCCCGTCGTTTCTCGAGAACACCTGCCGCAACTCGAGAAAATCCAGGAAGTTCTCCCTTCCAGGTGAGATGAGGCCTATTTCCGATGAGGCGTCTGGAGACTAATGACACCTAACCTCTGGAATTTCGAAAGGGTCTTTCACACCCTTGCTGCAACTCAAGAAGTACACCGTCATACCCGTCTCCACTCGAGAGGAAGCACGATGGTCCCGCCCACATCCAGAGGAGCCCCGTTTCCCCCTCGTAGCTCGAGAAGAGGGATCCTTTCCCTGCTTTCAACGGGAAAGAATTCCCAGCGTTCCCGTCGCATCTCAAGAGGAGGCACTCTCAACAGGAAAGGCGAGAGGAACTCCATGGTCGTACCACCATTCCAAGAGTCCCCCAGATGTCTCAGTCCATTCCAGAGGAACCTCTTTGCCCTGCACTGGCTCATCTTTCACGCCGAGGATCGACTCACACCACGGTGGCACGTGGGACAGCCTTGTGGGAAAGCCTCGAGGGAAAGCCTCGAGGGAAAACCACAGATCCTTTGATCCACTCGACGGGAAGCGTGACATTGCTGCTACAGCCTGGAAGGAAAGCGCACGTGCATGCCCCCACTCGAGACGAGGCCTGACTCCCCTGGGGAGACTCCAGAAGTACCCAAAGATACATGTCACCCCTGAGAGGAATCCTCGGTTCCGGCCCTGACTCCACACAAGGTTTTTGGCCCCGGTATCGACGGGAGAGGAATCCCGAGAGGCCCCCTAGCAACTCGCATGGGGACTGGCCTCTCCTGAGGCAACCAGGGCGGGTCCCTGAGGTCCCCGTCGTAACTCGAGAACACCTGCCGCAACTCGAGAAAATCCAGGAAGTTCTCCCTTGCATGCGAGATGAGGCCTATTTCCGATGAGGCGTCTGGAGACTAATGACACCTAACCTCTGGAACTTCGAAAGGGTCTTTCACACCCTTGCTGCAACTCAAGAAGTTCACCGCCATACCCGTCTCCACTCGAGAGGAAGCACGATGGTCCCGCCCACATCCAGAGGAGCCCCGTTTCCCCCTCGTAGCTCGAGATGAGGGATCCTTTCCCTGCTTTCAACGGGAAAGAATTCCCGGCGTTCCCGTCGCATCTCAAGAGGAGGCACTCTCAACAGGAAAGGCGAGAGGAACTCCATGGTCGTACCACCATTCCAAGAGTCCCCCAGATGACTCAGTCCATTCCAGAGGAACCTGTTTGCCCTGCACTGGCTCATCTTTCACGCCGAGGATCGACTCACACCACGGTGGCACGTGGGACAGCCCTGTGGGAAAGCCTCGAGGGAAAGCCTCAAGGGAAAACCACAGATCCTTTGATCCACGCGACGGGAAGCGTGACATTGCTGCTACAGCCTGGAAGGAAAGCGCACGTGCATGCCCCCACTCGAGAGGAGGCCTGACTCCCCTGGGGAGACTCCAGAAGTACCCAAAGATCCTTGTCACCCCTGAGAGGAATACTCGGTCCCGGCCCTGACTCCACACAAGGTTTTTGGCCCCGGTATCGACGGGAGAGGAATCCCGAGAGGCCTCCTAGCAACTCGCATGGGGACTGGCCTCTCTTGAGGCCACCCGGGCGGATCCCTGAGGTCCCCGTCGTAACTCGAGAACACCTGCCGCAACTCAAGAAAATCCAGGAAGTTCTCCCTTCCAGGCGAGATGAGGCCTATTTCCGATGAGGCGTCTGGAGACTATGACACCTAACCTCTGGAACTTCGAAAGGGTCTTTCACACCCTTGCTGCAACTCAAGAAGTTCACCGCCATACCCGTCTCCACTCGAGAGGAAGTACGATGGTCCCGCCCACATCCAGAGGAGCCCCGTTTCCCCCTCGGAGCTCGAGATGAGGGATCCTTTCCCTGCTTTCAACGGGAAAGAATTCCCGGCGTTCCCGTCGCATCTCAAGAGGAGGCACTCTCAACAGGGAAGGCGAGAGGAACTCCATGGTCGTACCACCATTCCAAGACTCCCCCAGATGTCTCAGTCCATTCCAGAGGAACCTCTTTGCCCTGCACTGGCTCATCTTTCACGCCGAGGATCGACTCACACCACGGTGGCACGTGGGATAGCCCTGTGGGAAAGCCTCGAGGGAAAGCCTCGAGGGAAAACCACAGATCCTTTGATCCACGTGACGGGAAGCGTGACATTGCTGCTACAGCCTGGAAGGAAAGCGCACGTGCATGGCCCCACTCGAGAGGAGGCCTGACTCCCCTGGGGAGACTCCAGAAGTACCCAAAGATCCATGTCACCCCTGAGAGGAATCCTCGGTTCCGGCCCTGACTCCACACAAGGTTTTTGGCCCCGGTATCGACGGGAGAGGAATCCCGAGAGGCCCCCTAGCAACTCGCATGGGGACTGGCCTCTCCTGAGGCCACCAGGGCGGGTCTCTGAGGTCCCCGTCGTAACTCGAGAACACCTGCCGTAACTCGAGAAAATCCAGGAAGTTCTCCCTTCCAGGCGAGATGAGGCCTATTTCCGATGAGGCGTCTGGAGACTAATGACACCTAACCTCTGGAATTTCGAAAGGGTCTTTCACACCCTTGCTGCAACTCAAGAAGTTCACCGCCATACCCGTCTCCACTCGAGAGGAAGCACGATGGTCCCGCCCACATCCAGAGGAGCCCCGTTTCCCCCTCGTAGCTCGAGATGAGGGATCCTTTCCCTGCTTTCAACGGGAAAGAATTCCCGGCGTTCCCGTCGCATCTCAAGAGGAGGCACTCTCAACAGGAAAGGCGAGAGGAACTCCATGGTCGTACCACCATTCCAAGAGTCCCCCAGATGTCTCAGTCCATTCCAGAGGAACCTCTTTGCCCTGCACTGGCTCATCTTTCACGCCGAGGATCGACTCACACCACGGTGGCACGTGGGACAGCCCTGTGGGAAAGCCTCGAGGGAAAGCCTCGAGGGAAAACCACAGATCCTTTGATCCACGCGACGGGAAGTGTGACATTGCTGCTACAGTCTGGAAGGAAAGCGCACGTGCATGCCCCCACTCGAGACGAGGCCTGACTCCCCTGGGGAGACTCCAGAAGTACTCAAAGATCCATGTCAGCCCCTGAGAGGAATCCTCGGTTCGGGCCCTGACTCCACACAAGGTTATTGGCCCCCGTATCGACGGGAGAGGAATCCCGAGAGGCCCCCTAGCAACTCGCATGGGGACTGGCCTCTCCTGAGGCCACCAGGGCGGGTCCCTGAGGTCCCCGTCGTAACTCGAGAACACCTGCCGCAACTCGAGAAAATCCAGGAAGTTCTCCCTTCCAGGTGACATGAGGCCTATTTCCGATGAGGCGTCTGGAGACTAATGACACCTAACCTCTGGAATTTCAAAAGGGTCTTTCACACCCTTGCTGCAACTCAAGAAGTACACCGCCATACCCGTCTCCACTCGAGAGGAAGCACGATGGTCCCGCCCACATCCAGAGGAGCCCCGTTTCCCCCTCGTAGCTCGAGATGAGGGATCCTTTCCCTGCTTTCAACGGGAAAGAATTCCCAGTGTTCCCGTCGCATCTCAAGTGGAGGCACTCTCAACAGGAAAGGCGAGAGGAACTCCATGGTCGTACCACCATTCCAAGAGTCCCCCAGATGTCTCAGTCCATTCCAGAGGAACCTCTTTGCCCTGCACTGGCTCATCTTTCACGCCGAGGATCGACTCACACCACGGTGGCACGTGGGACAGCCCTGTGGGAAAGCCTCGAGGGAAAGCCTCGAGGGAAAACCACAGATCCTTTGATCCACGCGACGGGAAGTGTGACATTGCTGCTACAGTCTGGAAGGAAAGCGCACGTGCATGCCCCCACTCGAGACGAGGCCTGACTCCCCTGGGGAGACTCCAGAAGTACTCAAAGATCCATGTCAGCCCCTGAGAGGAATCCTCGGTTCGGGCCCTGACTCCACACAAGGTTATTGGCCCCCGTATCGACGGGAGAGGAATCCCGAGAGGCCCCCTAGCAACTCGCATGGGGACTGGCCTCTCCTGAGGCCACCAGGGCGGGTCCCTGAGGTCCCCGTCGTAACTCGAGAACACCTGCCGCAACTCGAGAAAATCCAGGAAGTTCTCCCTTCCAGGTGACATGAGGCCTATTTCCGATGAGGCGTCTGGAGACTAATGACACCTAACCTCTGGAATTTCAAAAGGGTCTTTCACACCCTTGCTGCAACTCAAGAAGTACACCGCCATACCCGTCTCCACTCGAGAGGAAGCACGATGGTCCCGCCCACATCCAGAGGAGCCCCGTTTCCCCCTCGTAGCTCGAGATGAGGGATCCTTTCCCTGCTTTCAACGGGAAAGAATTCCCAGTGTTCCCGTCGCATCTCAAGTGGAGGCACTCTCAACAGGAAAGGCGAGAGGAACTCCATGGTCGTACCACCATTCCAAGAGTCCCCCAGATGTCTCAGTCCATTCCAGAGGAACCTCTTTGCCCTGCACTGGCTCATCTTTCACGCCGAGGATCGACTCACACCACGGTGGCACGTGGGACAGCCCTGTGGGAAAGCCTCGAGGGAAAGCCTCGAGGAAAAACCACAGATCCTTTGATCCACGCGACGGGAAGTGTGACATTGCTGCTACAGTCTGGAAGGAAAGCGCACGTGCATGCCCCCACTCGAGACGAGGCCTGACTCCCCTGGGGAGACTCCAGAAGTACCCAAAGATACATGTCACCCCTGAGAGGAATCCTCGGTTCCGGCCCTGACTCCACACAAGGTTTTTGGCCCCGGTATCGACGGGAGAGGAATCCCGAGAGGCCCCCTAGCAACTCGCATGGGGACTGGCCTCTCCTGAGGCAACCAGGGCGGGTCCCTGAGGTCCCCGTCGTAACTCGAGAACACCTGCCGCAACTCGAGAAAATCCAGGAAGTTCTCCCTTGCAGGCGAGATGAGGCCTATTTCCGATGAGACGTCTGGAGACTAATGACACCTAACCTCTGGAACTTCGAAAGGGTCTTTCACACCCTTGCTGCAACTCAAGAAGTTCACCGCCATACCCGTCTCCACTCGAGAGGAAGCACGATGGTCCCGCCCACATCCAGAGGAGCCCCGTTTCCAACTCGTAGCTCGAGATGAGGGATCCTTTCCCTGCTTTCAACGGGAAAGAATTCCCGGCGTTCCCGTCGCATCTCAAGAGGAGGCACTCTCAACAGGAAAGGCGAGAGGAACTCCATGGTCGTACCACCATTCCAAGAGTCCCCCAGATGACTCAGTCCATTCCAGAGGAACCTCTTTGCCCTGCACTGGCTCATCTTTCACGCCGAGGATCGACTCACACCACGGTGGCACGTGGGACAGCCCTGTGGGAAAGCCTCGAGGGAAAGCCTCAAGGGAAAACCACAGATCCTTTGATCCACGCGACGGGAAGCGTGACATTGCTGCTACAGCCTGGAAGGAAAGCGCACGTGCATGCCCCCACTCGAGAGGAGGCCTGACTCCCCTGGGGAGACTCCAGAAGTACCCAAAGATCCTTGTCACCCCTGAGAGGAATCCTCTGTTCCGGCCCTGACTCCACACAAGGTTTTTGGCCCCGGTATCGACGGGAGAGGAATCCCGAGAGGCCTCCTAGCAACTCGCATGGGGACTGGCCTCTCTTGAGGCCACCCGGGCGGGTCCCTGAGGTCCCCGTCGTAACTCGAGAACACCTGCCGCAACTCAAGAAAATCCAGGAAGTTCTCCCTTCCAGGCGAGATGAGGCCTATTTCCGATGAGGCGTCTGGAGACTAATGACACCTAACCTCTGGAACTTCGAAAGGGTCTTTCACACCCTTGCTGCAACTCAAGAAGTTCACCGCCATACCCGTCTCCACTCGAGAGGAAGTACGATGGTCCCGCCCATATCCAGAGGAGCCCCGTTTCCCCCTCGGAGCTCGAGATGAGGGATCCTTTCCCTGCTTTCAACGGGAAAGAATTCCCGGCGTTCCTGTCGCATCTCAAGAGGAGGCACTCTCAACAGGAAAGGCGAGAGGAACTCCATGGTCGTACCACCATTCCAAGACTCCCCCAGATGTCTCAGTCCATTCCAGAGGAACCTCTTTGCCCTGCACTGGCTCATCTTTCACGCCGAGGATCGACTCACACCACGGTGGCACGTGGGACAGCCCTGTGGGAAAGCCTCGAGGGAAAGCCTCGAGGGAAAACCACAGATCCTTTGATCCACGCGACGGGAAGCGTGACATTGCTGCTACAGCCTGGAAGGAAAGCGCACGTGCATGGCCCCACTCGAGAGGAGGCCTGACTCCCCTGGGGAGACTCCAGAAGTACCCAAAGATCCATGTCACCCCTGAGAGGAATCCTCGGTCCCGGCCCTGACTCCACACAAGGTTTTTGGCCCCGGTATCGACGGGAGAGGAATCCCGAGAGGCCCCCTAGCAACTCGCATGGGGACTGGCCTCTCCTGAGGCCACCAGGGCGGGTCCCTGAGGTCCCCGTCGTAACTCGAGAACACCTGCCGCAACTCGAGAAAATCCAGGAAGTTCTCCCTTCCAGGCGAGATGAGGCCTATTTCCGATGAGGCGTCTGGAGACTAACGACACCTAACCTCTGGAACTTCGAAAGGGTCTTTCACACCCTTGCTGCAACTCAAGAAGTTCACCGCCATACCCGTCTCCACTCGAGAGGAAGCACGATGGTCCCGCCCACATCCAGAGGAGCCCCGTTTCCCCCTCAGAGCTCGAGATGAGGGATCCTTTCCCTGCTTTCAACGGGAACGAATTCCCGGCGTTCCCGTCGCATCTCAAGAGGAGGCACTCTCAACAGGAAAGGCGAGAGGAACTCCATGGTCGTACCACCATTCCAAGAGTCCCCCAGATGTCTCAGTCCATTCCAGAGGAACCTCTTTGCCCTGCACTGGCTCATTTTTCACGCCGAGGATCGACTCACACCACGGTGGCACGTGGGACAGCCCTGTGGGAAAGCCTCGAGGGAAAGCCTCGAGGGAAAACCACAGATCCTTTGATCCACGCGACGGGAAGCGTGACATTGCTGCTACAGCCTGGAAGGAAAGCACACGTGCATGCCCCCACTCGAGACGAGGCCTGACTCCCCTGGGGAGACTCCAGAAGTACCCAAAGATCCATGTCAGCCCCTGAGAGGAATCCTCGGTTCGGGCCCTGACTCCACACAAGGTTCTTGGCCCCGGTATCGACGGGAGAGGAATCCTGAGAGGCCCCCTAGCAACTCGCATGGGGACTGGCCTCTCCTGAGGCCACCAGGGCGGGTCCCTGAGGTCCCCGTCGTAACTCGAGAACACCTGCCGTAACTCGAGAAAATCCAGGAAGTTCTCCATTCCAGGCGAGATGAGGCCTATTTCCGATGAGGCGTCTGGAGACTAATGACACCTAACCTCTGGAATTTCGAAAGGGTCTTTCACACCCTTGCTGCAACTCAAGAAGTTCACCGCCATACCCGTCTCCACTCGAGAGGAAGCACGATGGTCCCGCCCACATCCAGAGGAGCCCCGTTTCCCCCTCGTAGCTCGAGATGAGGGATCCTTTCCCTGCTTTCAACGGGAAAGAATTCCCGGCGTTCCCGTCGCATCTCAAGAGGAGGCACTCTCAACAGGAAAGGCGAGAGGAACTCCATGGTCGTACCACCATTCCAAGAGTCCCCCAGATGTCTCAGTCCATTCCAGAGGAACCTCTTTGCCCTGAACTGGCTCATCTTTCAGGCCGAGGATCGACTCACACCACGGTGGCACGTGGGACAGCCCTGTGGGAAAGCCTCTAGGGAAAGCCTCGAGGGAAAACCACAGATCCTTTGATCCACGCTACGGGAAGTGTGACATTGCTGCTACAGTCTGGAAGGAAAGCGCACGTGCATGCCCCCACTCGAGACGAGGCCTGACTCCCCTGGGGAGACTCCAGAAGTACTCAAAGATCCATGTCAGCCCCTGAGAGGAATCCTCGGTTCGGGCCCTGACTCCACACAAGGTTATTGGCCCCGGTATCGACGGGAGAGGAACCCCGAGAGGCCCCCTAGCAACTCGTATGGGGACTGGCCTCTCCTGAGGCCACCAGGGCGGGTCCCTGAGGTCCCCGTCGTAACTCGAGAACACCTGCCGCAACTCGAGAAAATCCAGGAAGTTCTCCCTTCCAGGCGAGATGAGGCCTATTTCCGATGAGGCGTCTGGAGACTAATGACACCTAACCTCTGGAACTTCGAAAGGGTCTTTCACAACCTTGCTGCAACTCAAGAAGTTCACCGCCATACCCGTCTCCACTCGAGAGGAAGCACGATGGTCCCGCCCACATCCAGAGGAGCCCCGTTTCCCCCTCGTAGCTCGAGATGAGGGATCCTTTCCCTGCTTTCAACGGGAAAGAATTCCCGGCGTTCCCGTCGCATCTCAAGAGGAGGCACTCTCAACAGGAAAGGCGAGAGGAACTCCATGGTCGTACCACCATTCCAAGAGTCCCCCAGATGTCTCAGTCCATTCCAGAGGAACCTCTTTGCCCTGCACTGGCTCATTTTTCACGCCGAGGATCGACTCACACCACGGTGGCACGTGGGACAGCCCTGTGGGAAAGCCTCGAGGGAAAGCCTCGAGGGAAAACCACAGATCCTTTGATCCACGCGACGGGAAGCGTGACATTGCTGCTACAGCCTGGAAGGAAAGCACACGTGCATGCCCCCACTCGAGACGAGGCCTGACTCCCCTGGGGAGACTCCAGAAATACCCAAAGATCCATGTCAGCCCCTGAGAGGAATCCTCGGTTCGGGCCCTGACTCCACACAAGGTTATTGGCCCCGGTATCGACAGGAGAGGAATCCCGAGAGGCCCCCTAGCAACTCGCATGGGGACTGGCCTCTCCTGAGGCCACCAGGGCGGGTCCCTGAGGTCCCCGTCGTAACTCGAGAACACCTGCCGCAACTCGAGAAAATCCAGGAAGTTCTCCCTTCCAGGTGAGATGAGGCCTATTTCCGATGAGGCGTCTGGAGACTCATGACACCTAACCTCTGGAATTTCGAAAGGGTCTTTCACACCCTTGCTGCAACTCAAGAAGTACACCGCCATACCCGTCTCCACTCGAGAGGAAGCACGATGGTCCCGCCCACATCCAGAGGAGCCCCGTTTCCCCCTCGTAGCTCGAGATGAGGGATCCTTTCCCTGCTTTCAACGGGAAAGAATTCCCAGCGTTCCCGTCGCATCTCAAGAGGAGGCACTCTCAACAGGAAAGGCGAGAGGAACTCCATGGTCGTACCACCATTCCAAGAGTCCCCCAGATGTCTCAGTCCATTCCAGAGGAACCTCTTTGCCCTGCACTGGCTCATCTTTCAAGGCGAGGATCGACTCACACCACGGTGGCACGTGGGACAGCCCTGTGGGAAAGCCTCGAGGGAAAGCCTCGAGGAAAAACCACAGATCCTTTGATCCACGCGACGGGAAGTGTGACATTGCTGCTACAGTCTGGAAGGAAAGCGCACGTGCATGCCCCCACTCGAGACGAGGCCTGACTCCCCTGGGGAGACTCCAGAAGTACTCAAAGATCCATGTCAGCCCCTGAGAGGAATCCTCGGTTCGGGCCCTGACTCCACACAAGGTTATTGGCCCCGGTATCGACGGGAGAGGAATCCCGAGAGGCCCCCTAGCAACTCGCATGGGGACTGGCCTCTCCTGAGGCCGCCAGGGCGGGTCCCTGAGGTCCCCGTCGTAACTCGAGAACACCTGCCGCAACTCGAGAAAATCCAGGAAGTTCTCCCTTCCAGGTGAGATGAGGCCTATTTCCGATGAGGCGTCTGGAGACTAATGACACCTAACCTCTGGAATTTCGAAAGGGTCTTTCACACCCTTGCTGCAACTCAAGAAGTACACCGCCATACCCGTCTCCACTCGAGAGGAAGCACGATGGTCCCGCCCACATCCAGAGGAGCCCTGTTTCCCCCTCGTAGCTCGAGATGAGGGATCCTTTCCCTGCTTTCAACGGGAAAGAATTCCCAGCGTTCCCGTCGCATCTCAAGAGGAGGCACTCTCAACAGGAAAGGCGAGAGGAACTCCATGGTCGTACCACCATTCCAAGAGTCCCCCAGATGTCTCAGTCCATTCCAGAGGAACCTCTTTGCCCTGCACTGGCTCATCTTTCACGCCGAGGATCGACTCACACCACGGTGGCACGTGGGACAGCCTTGTGGGAAAGCCTCGAGGGAAAGCCTCGAGGGAAAACCACAGATCCTTTGATCCACTCGACGGGAAGCGTGACATTGCTGCTACAGCCTGGAAGGAAAGCGCACGTGCATGCCCCCACTCGAGACGAGGCCTGACTCCCCTGGGGAGACTCCAGAAGTACCCAAAGATACATGTCACCCCTGAGAGGAATCCTCGGTTCCGGCCCTGACTCCACACAAGGTTTTTGGCCCCGGTATCGACGGGAGAGGAATCCCGAGAGGCCCCCTAGCAACTCGCATGGGGACTGGCCTCTCCTGAGGCAACCAGGGCGGGTCCCTGAGGTCCCCGTCGTAACTCGAGAACACCTGCCGCAACTCGAGAAAATCCAGGAAGTTCTCCATTCCAGGCGAGATGAGGCCTATTTCCGATGAGGCGTCTGGAGACTAATGACACCTAACCTCTGGAACTTCGAAAGGGTCTTTCACACCCTTGCTGCAACTCAAGAAGTTCACCGCCATACCCGTCTCCACTCGAGAGGAAGCACGATGGTCCCGCCCACATCCAGAGGAGCCCCGTTTCCCCCTCGTAGCTCGAGATGAGGGATCCTTTCCCTGCTTTCAACGGGAAAGAATTCCCGGCGTTCCCGTCGCATCTCAAGAGGAGGCACTCTCAACAGGAAAGGCGAGAGGAACTCCATGGTCGTACCACCATTCCAAGAGTCCCCCAGATGACTCAGTCCATTCCAGAGGAACCTCTTTGCCCTGCACTGGCTCATCTTTCACGCCGAGGATCGACTCACACCACGGTGGCACGTGGGACAGCCCTGTGGGAAAGCCTCGAGGGAAAGCCTCAAGGGAAAACCACAGATCCTTTGATCCACGCGACGGGAAGCGTGACATTGCTGCTACAGCCTGGAAGGTAAGCGCACGTGCATGCCCCCACTCGAGAGGAGGCCTGACTCCCCTGGGGAGACTCCAGAAGTACCCAAAGATCCTTGTCACCCCTGAGAGGAATCCTCGGTCCCGGCCCTGACTCCACACAAGGTTTTTGGCCCCGGTATCGACGGGAGAGGAATCCCGAGAGGCCTCCTAGCAACTCGCATGGGGACTGGCCTCTCTTGAGGCCACCTGGGCGGGTCCCTGAGGTCCCCGTCGTAACTCGAGAACACCTGCCGCAACTCAAGAAAATCCAGGAAGTTCTCCCTTCCAGGCGAGATGAGGCCTATTTCCGATGAGGCGTCTGGAGACTAATGACACCTAACCTCTGGAACTTCGAAAGGGTCTTTCACACCCTTGCTGCAACTCAAGAAGTTCACCGCCATACCCGTCTCCACTCGAGAGGAAGTACGATGGTCCCGCCCACATCCAGAGGAGCCCCGTTTCCCCCTCGGAGCTCGAGATGAGGGATCCTTTCCCTGCTTTCAACGGGAAAGAATTCCCGGCGTTCCCGTCGCATCTCAAGAGGAGGCACTCTCAACAGGAAAGGCGAGAGGAACTCCATGGTCGTACCACCATTCCAAGACTCCCCCAGATGTCTCAGTCCATTCCAGAGGAACCTCTTTGCCCTGCACTGGCTCATCTTTCACGCCGAGGATCGACTCACACCACGGTGGCACGTGGGATAGCCCTGTGGGAAAGCCTCGAGGGAAAGCCTCGAGGGAAAACCACAGATCCTTTGATCCACGCAACGGGAAGCGTGATATTGCTGCTACAGCCTGGAAGGAAAGCGCACGTGCATGGCCCCACTCGAGAGGAGGCCTGACTCCCCTGCGGAGACTCCAGAAGTACCCAAAGATCCATGTCACCACTGAGAGGAATCCTCGGTCACGGCCCTGACTCCGCACAAGATTTTTGGCCCCGGAATCGACGGGAGAGGAATCCCGAGAGGCCACCTAGCAACTCGCATGGGGACTGGCGTCTCCTGAGGCCACCAGGGCGGGTCCCTGAGGTCCCCGTCGTAACTCGAGAACACCTGCCGCAACTCGAGAAAATCCAGGAAGTTCTCCCTTCCAGGCGAGATGAGGCCTATTTCCGATGAGGCGTCTGGAGACTAATGACACCTAACCTCTGGAACTTCGAAAGTGTCTTTCACACCCTTGCTGCAACTCAAGAAGTTCACCGCCATACCCGTCTCCACTCGAGAGGAAGCACGATGGTCCCGCCCACATCCAGAGGAGCCCCGTTTCCCCCTCGTAGCTCGAGATGAGGGATCCTTTCCCTGCTTTCAACGGGAAAGAATTCCCGGCGTTCCCGTCGCATCTCAAGAGGAGGCACTCTCAACAGGAAAGGCGAGAGGAACTCCATGGTCGTACCACCATTCCAAGAGTCCCCCAGATGTCTCAGTCCATTCCAGAGGAACCTCTTTGCCCTGCACTGGCTCATTTTTCACGCCGAGGATCGACTCACACCACGGTGGCACGTGGGACAGCCCTGTGGGAAAGCCTCGAGGGAAAGCCTCGAGGGAAAACCACAGATCCTTTGATCCACGCGACGGGAAGCGTGACATTGCTTCTACAGCCTGGAAGGAAAGCACACGTGCATGCCCCCACTCGAGACGAGGCCTGACTCCCCTGGGGAGACTCCAGAAGTACCCAAAGATCCATGTCAGCCCCTGAGAGGAATCCTCGGTTCGGGCCCTGACTCCACACAAGGTTCTTGGCCCCGGTATCGACGGGAGAGGAATCCCGAGAGGCCCCCTAGCAACTCGCATGGGGACTGGCCTCTCCTGAGGCCACCAGGGCGGGTCCCTGAGGTCCCCGTCGTAACTCGAGAACACCTGCCGTAACTCGAGAAAATCCAGGAAGTTCTCCCTTCCAGGCGAGATGAGGCCTATTTCCGATGAGGCGTCTGGAGACTAATGACACCTAACCTCTGGAATTTCGAAAGGGTCTTTCACACCCTTGCTGCAACTCAAGAAGTTCACCGCCATACCCGTCTCCACTCGAGAGGAAGCACGATGGTCCCGCCCACATCCAGAGGAGCCCCGTTTCCCCCTCGTAGCTCGAGATGAGGGATCCTTTCCCTGCTTTCAACGGGAAAGAATTCCCGGCGTTCCCGTCGCATCTCAAGAGGAGGCACTCTCAACAGGAAAGGCGAGAGGAACTCCATGGTCGTACCACCATTCCAAGAGTCCCCCAGATGTCTCAGTCCATTCCAGAGGAACCTCTTTGCCCTGCACTGGCTCATCTTTCACGCCGAGGATCGACTCACACCACGGTGGCACGTGGGACAGCCTTGTGGGAAAGCCTCGAGGGAAAGCCTCGAGGGAAAACCACAGATCCTTTGATCCACTCGACGGGAAGCGTGACATTGCTGCTACAGCCTGGAAGGAAAGCGCACGTGCATGCCCCCACTCGAGACGAGGCCTGACTCCCCTGGGGAGACTCCAGAAGTACCCAAAGATACATGTCACCCCTGAGAGGAATCCTCGGTTCCGGCCCTGACTCCACACAAGGTTTTTGGCCCCGGTATCGACGGGAGAGGAATCCCGAGAGGCCCCCTAGCAACTCGCATGGGGACTGGCCTCTCCTGAGGCAACCAGGGCGGGTCCCTGAGGTCCCCGTCGTAACTCGAGAACACCTGCCGCAACTCGAGAAAATCCAGGAAGTTCTCCCTTGCAGGCGAGATGAGGCCTATTTCCGATGAGGCGTCTGGAGACTAATGACACCTAACCTCTGGAACTTCGAAAGGGTCTTTCACACCCTTGCTGCAACTCAAGAAGTTCACCGCCATACCCGTCTCCACTCGAGAGGAAGCACGATGGTCCCGCCCACATCCCGAGGAGCCCCGTTTCCCCCTCGTAGCTCGAGATGAGGGATCCTTTCCCTGCTTTCAACGGGAAAGAATTCCCGGCGTTCCCGTCGCATCTCAAGAGGAGGCACTCTCAACAGGAAAGGCGAGAGGAACTCCATGGTCGTACCACCATTCCAAGAGTCCCCCAGATGACTCAGTCCATTCCAGAGGAACCTCTTTGCCCTGCACTGGCTCATCTTTCACGCCGAGGATCGACTCACACCACGGTGGCACGTGGGACAGCCCTGTGGGAAAGCCTCGAGGGAAAGCCTCGAGGGAAAACCACAGATCCTTTGATCCACGCGACGGGAAGCGTGACATTGCTGCTACAGCCTGGAAGGAAAGCGCACGTGCATGCCCCCACTCGAGACGAGGCCTGACTCCCCTGGGGAGACTCCAGAAGTACCCAAAGATCCTTGTCACCCCTGAGAGGAATCCTCGGTCCCGGCCCTGACACCACACAAGGTTTTTGGCCCCGGTATCGACGGGAGAGGAATACAGAGAGGCACCCTAGCAACTCGCATGGGGACTGGCCTCTCTTGAGGCCACCCGGGCGGGTCCCTGAGGTCCCCGTCGTAACTCGAGAACACCTGCCGCAACTCGAGAAAATCCAGGAAGTTCTCCCTTGCAGGCGAGATGAGGCCTATTTCCGATGAGGCGTCTGGAGACTAATGACACCTAACCTCTGGAACTTCGAAAGGGTCTTTCACACCCTTGCTGCAACTCAAGAAGTTCACCGCCATACCCGTCTCCACTCGAGAGGAAGCACGATGGTCCCGCCCACATCCAGAGGAGCCCCGTTTCCCCCTCGGAGCTCGAGATGAGGGATCCTTTCCCTGCTTTCAACGGGAAAGAATTCCCGGCGTTCCCGTCGCATCTCAAGAGGAGGCACTCTCAACAGGAAAGGCGAGAGGAACTCCATGGTCGTACCACCATTCCAAGACTCCCCCAGATGTCTCAGTCCATTCCAGAGGAACCTCTTTGCCCTGCACTGGCTCATCTTTCACGCCGAGGATCGACTCACACCACGGTGGCACGTGGGACTGCCCTGTGGGAAAGCCTCGAGGGAAAGCCTCGAGGGAAAACCACAGATCCTTTGATCCACGCGACGGGAAGCGTGACATTGCTGCTACAGCCTGGAAGGAAAGCGCACGTGCATGCCCCCACTCGAGAGGAGGCCTGACTCCCCTGGGGAGACTCCAGAAGTACCCAAAGATCCATGTCACCCCTGAGAGGAATCCTCGGTCCCGGCCCTGACTCCACACAAGGTTTTTGGCCCCGGTATCGACGGGAGAGGAATCCCGAGAGGCCCCCTAGCAACTCGCATGGGGACTGGCCTCTCCTGAGGCAACCAGGGCGGGTTCCTGAGGTCCCCGTCGTAACTCGAGAACACCTGCCGCAACTCGAGAAAATCCAGGAAGTTCTCCCTTCCAGGCGAGATGAGGCCTATTTCCGATGAGGCGTCTGGAGACTAATGACACCTAACCTCTGGAACTTCGAAAGGGTCTTTCACACCCTTGCTGCAACTCAAGAAGTTCACCGCCATACCCGTCTCCACTCGAGAGGAAGCACGATGGTCCCGCCCACATCCAGAGGAGACCCGTTTCCCCCTCGGAGCTCGAGATGAGGGATCCTTTCCCTGCTTTCAACGGGAAAGAATTCCCGGCGTTCCCGTCGCATCTCAAGAGGAGGCACTCTCAACAGGAAAGGCGAGAGGAACTCCATGGTCGTACCACCATTCCAAGAGTCCCCCAGATGTCTCAGTCCATTCCAGAGGAAACTCTTTGCCCTGCACTGGCTCATCTTTCACGCCGAGGATCGACTCACACCACGGTGGCACGTGGGACAGCCCTGTGGGAAAGCCTCGAGGGAAAGCCTCGAGGGAAAACCACAGATCCTTTGATCCACGCGACGGGAAGTGTGACATTGCTGCTACAGTCTGGAAGGAAAGCGCACGTGCATGCCCCCACTCGAGACGAGGCCTGACTCCCCTGGGGAGACTCCAGAAGTACTCAAAGATCCATGTCAGCCCCTGAGAGGAATCCTCGGTTTGGGCCCTGACTCCACACAAGGTTATTGGCCCCGGTATCGACGGGAGAGGAATCCCGAGAGGCCCCCTAGCAACTCGCATGGGCACTGGCCTCTCCTGAGGCCACCAGGGCGGGTCCCTGAGGTCCCCGTCGTAACTCGAGAACACCTGCCGCAACTCGAGAAAATCCAGGAAGTTCTCCCTTCCAGGTGAGATGAGGCCTATTTCCGATGAGGCGTCTGGAGACTAATGACACCTAACCTCTGGAATTTCGAAAGGGTCTTTCACACCCTGGCTGCAACTCAAGAAGTACACCGCCATACCCGTCTCCACTCGAGAGGAAGCACGATGGTCCCGCCCACATCCAGAGGAGCCCCGTTTCCCCCTCGTAGCTCGAGATGAGGGATCCTTTCCCTGCTTTCAACGGGAAAGAATTCCCAGCGTTCCCGTCGCATCTCAAGAGGAGGCACTCTCAACAGGAAAGGCGAGAGGAACTCCATGGTCATACCACCATTCCAAGAGTCCCCCAGATGTCTCAGTCCATTCCAGAGGAACCTCTTTGCACTGCACTGGCTCATCTTTCACGCCGAGGATCGACTCACACCACGGTGGCACGTGGGACAGCCTTGTGGGAAAGCCTCGAGGGAAAGCCTCGAGGGAAAACCACAGATCCTTTGATCCACTCGACGGGAAGCGTGACATTGCTGCTACAGCCTGGAAGGAAAGCGCACGTGCATGCCCCCACTCGAGACGAGGCCTGACTCCCCTGGGGAGACTCCAGAAGTACCCAAAGATACATGTCACCCCTGAGAGGAATCCTCGGTTCCGGCCCTGACTCCACACAAGGTTTTTGGCCCCGGTATCGACGGGAAAGGAATCCCGAGAGGCCGCCTAGAAACTCGCACGGGGAGTGGCCTCTCCTGAGGCCAGAAGGGCGGGTCCCTGACGTCCCCGTCGTAACTCGAGAACACCTGCCGCAACTCGAGAAAATCCAGGAAGTTCTCCCTTCCAGGCGAGATGAGGCCTATTTCCGATGAGGCGTCTGGAGTCTAATGACACCTAACCTCTGGAACTTCGAAAGGGTCTTTCACACCCTTGCTGCAAATCAAGAAGTTCACCGCCATACCCGTCTCCACTCGAGAGGAAGCACGATGGTCCCGCCCACATCCAGAGGAGCCCCGTTTCCCCCTCGTAGCTCGAGATGAGGGATCCTTTCCCTGCTTTCAACGGGAAAGAATTCCCGGCGTTCCCGTCGCATCTCAAGAGGAGGCACTCTCAACAGGAAAGGCGAGAGGAACTCCATGGTCGTACCACCATTCCAAGACTCCCCCAGATGTCTCAGTCCATTCCAGAGGAAACTCTTTGCCCTGCACTGGCTCATCTTTCACGCCGAGGATCGACTCACAACACGGTGGCACGTGGGACAGCCCTGTGGGAAAGCCTCGAGGGAAAGCCTCGAGGGAAAGCCACAGATCCTTTGATAAATGAGACGGGAATAGTGACATTGCTGCTACAGCCTGGAAGGAAAGCGCACGTGCATGCCCCCACTCGAGACGAGGCCTGACTCCCGTGGGGAGACTCCAGAAGTACCCAAAGATCCATGTCAGCCCCTGAGAGGAATCCTCGGTCCCGGCCCTGACTCCACACAAGGTTTTTGGCCCCGGTATCGACGGGAGAGGAATCCCGAGAGGCCGCCTAGCAACTCGCACGGGGAGTGGCCTCTCCTGAGGCCAGAAGGGCGGGTCCCTGACGTCCCCGTCGTAACTCGAGAACACCTGCTGCAACTCGAGAAAATCCAGGAAGTTCTCCCTTCCAGGCGAGATGAGGCCTATTTCCGATGAGGCGTCTGGAGTCTAATGACACCTAACCTCTGGAACTTCGAAAGGGTCTTTCACACCCTTGCTGCAACTCAAGAAGTTCACCGCCATACCCGTCTCCACTCGAGAGGAAGCACGATGGTCCCGCCCACATCCAGAGGAGCCCCGTTTCCCCCTCGTAGCTCGAGATGAGGGATCCTTTCCCTGCTTTCAACGGGAAAGAATTCCCGGCGTTCCCGTCGCATCTCAAGAGGAGGCACTCTCAACAGGAAAGGCGAGAGGAACTCCATGGTCGTACCACCATTCCAAGACTCCCCCAGATGTCTCAGTCCATTCCAGAGGAACCTTTTGCCCTGCACTGGCTCATCTTTCACGCCGAGGATCGACTCACACCACGGTGGCACGTGGGAAAGCCTTGTGGGAAAGCCTCGAGGGAAAGCCTCGAGGGAAAACCACAGATCCTTTGATCCACGCGACGGGAAGCGTGACATTGCTGCTGCAGCCTGGAAGGAAAGCGCACGTGCATGCCCCCACTCGAGACGAGTCCTGACTCCCCTGGGGAGACTCCAGAAGTACCCAAAGATACATGTCACCCCTGAGAGTAATCCTCGGTTCCGGCCCTGACTCCACACAAGGTTTTTGGCCCCGGTATCGACGGGAAAGGAATCCCGAGAGGCCGCCTAGCAACTCGCATGGGGACTGGCCTCTACTAAGGCAACCAGGGCGGGTCCCTGAGGTCCCCGTCGTAACTCGAGAACACCTGCCGCAACTCGAGAAAATCCAGGAAGTTCTCCCTTGCAGGCGAGATGAGGCCTATTTCCGATGAGGCGTCTGGAGACTAATGACACCTAACCTCTGGAACTTCGAAAGGGTCTTTCACACCCTTGCTGCAACTCAAGAAGTTCACCGCCATACCCGTCTCCACTCGAGAGGAAGCACGATGGTCCCGCCCACATCCAGAGGAGCCCCGTTTCCCCCTCGTAGCTCGAGATGAGGGATCCTTTCCCTGCTTTCAACGGGAAAGAATTCCCGGCGTTCCCGTCGCATCTCAAGAGGAGGCACTCTCAACAGGAAAGGCGAGAGGAACTCCATGGTCGTACCACCATTCCAAGAGTCCACCAGATGTCTCAGTCCATTCCAGAGGAACCTCTTTGCCCTGCACTGGCTCATATTTCACGCCGAGGATCGACTCACACCACGGTGGCACGTGGGACAGCCCTGTGGGAAAGCCTCGAGGGAAAGCCTCGAGGGAAAACCACAGATCCTTTGATCCACGCGACGGGAAGCGTGACATTGCTGGTACAGCCTGGAAGGAAAGCGCACGTGCATGCCCCTATTCGAGACGAGGCCTGACTCCCCTGGGGAGACTCCAGAAGTACCCAAAGATCCATGTCAGACCCTGAGAGGAATCCTCGGTTCCGGGCCTGACTCCACACAAGGTTTTTGGCCCCGGTATCGACGGGAGAGGAATCCCGAGAGGCCCCCTAGCAACTCGCATGGGGACTGGCCTCTCCTGAGGCCACCAGGGCGGGCCCCTGAGGTCCCCGTCGTAACTCGAGAACACCTGCCGCAACTCGAGAAAATCCAGGAAGTTCTCCCTTCCAGGCGACATGTGGCCTATTTCCGATGAGGCGTCTGGAGACTAATGACACCTAACCTCTGGAACTTCGAAAGGGTCTTTCACACCCTTGCTGCAACTCAAGAAGTTCACCGCCATACCCGTCTCCACTCGAGAGGAAGCACGATGGTCCCGCCCACATCCAGAGGAGCCCCGTTTCCCCCTCGTAGCTCGAGATGAGGTATCCTTTCCCTGCTTTCAACGGGAAAGAATTCCCAGTGTTCCCGTCGCATCTCAAGAGGAGGCATTCTCAACAGGAAAGGCGAGAGGAACTCCATGGTCGTACCACAATTCCAGGATTGCCCAGATGTCTCAGTCCATTCCAGAGGAACCTCTTTGCCCTGCACTGGCTCATCTTTCACGCCGAGGATCGACTCACACCACGGTGGCACGTGGGACAGCCCTGTGGGAAAGCCTCGAATGAAAGCCTCGAGGGAAAACCACAGATCCTTTGATCCACGCGACGGGAAGCGTGACATTGCTGCTACAGCATGGAAGGAAAGCGCACGTGCATGCCCCCACTCGAGACGAGGCCTGACTCCCCTGGGGAGACTCCAGAAGTACCCAAAGATACATGTCACCCCTGAGAGGAATCCTCGGTTCCGGCCCTGACTCCACACAAGGTTTTTGGCCCCGGTATCAACGGGAGAGGAATCCCGAGAGGCCGCCTAGCAACTCGCACGGGGAGTGGCCTCTCCTGAGGCCAGAAGGGCGGGTCCCTGAGGTCCCCGTCGTAACTCGAGAACACCTGCCGCAACTCGAGAAAATCCAGGAAGTTCTCCCTTCCAGGCGAGATGAGGCCTATTTCCGATGAGGCGTCTGGAGTCTAATGACACCTAACCTCTGGAACTTCGAAAGGGTCTTTCACACCCTTGCTGCAACTCAAGAAGTTCACCGCCATACCCGTCTCCACTCGAGAGGAAGCACGATGGTCCCGCCCACATCCAGAGGAGCCCCGTTTCCCCCTCGGAGCTCGAGATGAGGGATCCTTTCCCTGCTTTCAACGGGAAAGAATTCCCGGCGTTCCCGTCGCATCTCAAGAGGAGGCACTCTCAACAGGAAAGGCGAGAGGAACTCCATGGTCGTACCACCATTCCAAGACTCCCCCAGATGTCTCAGTCCATTCCAGAGGAAACTCTTTGCCCTGCACTGGCTCATCTTTCACGCCGAGGATCGGCTCACAACACGGTGGCACGTGGGACAGCCCTGTGGGAAAGCCTCGAGGGAAAGCCTCGAGGGAAAGCCACAGATCCTTTGATAAATGCGACGGAAATCGTGACATTGCTGCTACAGCCTGGAAGGAAAGCGCACGTGCATGCCCCCACTCGAGACGAGGCCTGACTCCCCTGGGGAGACTCCAGAAGTACCCAAAGATCCATGTCAGCCCCTGAGAGGAATCCTCGGTCCCGGCCCTGACTCCACACAAGGTTTTTGGCCCCGGTATCGACGGGAGAGGAATCCCGAGAGGCCCCCTAGCAACTCGCATGGGGACTGGCCTCTCCTGAGGCCACCAGGGCGGGTCCCTGAGGTCCCCGTCGTAACTCGAGAACACCTGCCGCAACTCGAGAAAATCCAGGAAGTTCTCCCTTCCAGGCGAGATGAGGCCTATTTCCGATGAGGCGTCTGGAGACTAATGACACCTAACCTCTGGAACTTCGAAAGGGTCTTTCACACCCTTGCTGCAACTCAAGAAGTTCACCGCCATACCCGTCTCCACTCGAGAGGAAGCACGATGGTCCCGCCCACATCCAGAGGAGCCCCGTTTCCCCCTCGTAGCTCGAGATGAGGGATCCTTTCCCTGCTTTCAACGGGAAAGAATTCCCGGCGTTCCCGTCGCATCTCAAGAGGAGGCACTCTCAACAGGAAAGGCGAGAGGAACTCCATGGTCGTACCACCATTCCAAGACTCCCCCAGATGTCTCAGTCCATTCCAGAGGAACCTTTTGCCCTGCACTGGCTCATCTTTCACGCCGAGGATCGACTCACATCACGGTGGCATGTGGGAAAGCCTTGTGGGAAAGCCTCGAGGGAAAGCCTCGAGGGAAAACCACAGATCCTTTGATCCACGCGACGGGAAGCGTGACATTGCTGCTGCAGCCTGGAAGGAAAGCGCACGTGCATGCCCCCACTCGAGACGAGTCCTGACTCCCCTGGGGAGACTCCAGAAGTACCCAAAGATCCATGTCACCCCTGAGAGTAATCCTCGGTTCCGGCCCTGACTCCACACAAGGTTTTTGGCCCCGGTATCGACGGGAGAGGAATCCCGAGAGGCCCCCTAGCAACTCGCATGGGGACTGGCCTCTCCTGAGGCCACCAGGGCGGGTCCCTGAGGTCCCCGTCGTAACTCGAGAACACCTGCCGCAACTCGAGAAAATCCAGGAAGTTCTCCCTTGCAGGCGAGATGAGGCCTATTTCCGATGAGGCGTCTGGAGACTAATGACACCTAACCTCTGGAACTTCGAAAGGGTCTTTCACACCCTTGCTGCAACTCAAGAAGTTCACCGCCATACCCGTCTCCACTCGAGAGGAAGCACGATGGTCCCGCCCACATCCAGAGGAGCCCCGTTTCCCCCTCATAGCTCGAGATGAGGGATCCTTTCCCTGCTTTCAACGGGAAAGAATTCCCGGCGTTCCCGTCGCATCTCAAGAGGAGGCACTCTCAACAGGAAAGGCGAGAGGAACTCCATGGTCGTACCACCATTCCAAGAGTCCCCCAGATGTCTCAGTCCATTCCAGAGGAACCTCTTTGCCCTGCACTGGCTCATCTTTCACGCCGAGGATCGACTCACACCACGGTGGCACGTGGGACAGCCCTGTGGGAAAGCCTCGAGGGAAAGCCTCGAGGGAAAACCACAGATCCTTTGATCCACGCGACGGGAAGCGTGACATTGCTGCTACAGCCTGGAAGGAAAGCGCACGTGCATGCCCCCACTCGAGACGAGGCCTGATTCCCGTGGGGAGACTCCAGAAGTACCCAAAGATCCATGTCAGCCCCTGAGAGGAATCCTCGGTTCCGGGCCTGACTCCACACAAGGTTTTTGGCCCCGGTATCGACGGGAGAGGAATCCCGAGAGGCCCCCTAGCAAATTGCATGGGGACTGGCCTCTCCTGAGGCCACCAGGGCCGTTCCCTGAGGTCCCCGTCGTAACTCGAGAACACCTGCCGCAACTCGAGAAAATCCAGGAAGTTCTCCCTTCCAGGCGAGATGAGGCCTATTTCCGATGAGGCGTCTGGAGACTAATGACACCTAACCTCTGGAACTTCGAAAGGGTCTTTCACACCCTTGCTGCAACTCAAGAAGTTCACCGCCATACCCGTCTCCACTCGAGAGGAAGCACGATGGTCCCGCCCACATCCAGAGGAGCCCCGTTTCCCCCTCGGAGCTAGAGATGAGGGATCCTTTCCCTGCTTTCAACGGGAAAGAATTCCCGGCGTTCCCGTCGCATCTCAAGAGGAGGCACTCTCAACAGGAAAGGCGAGAGGAACTCCATGGTCGTACCACCATTCCAAGACTCCCCCAGATGTCTCAGTCCATTCCAGAGGAACCTCTTTGCCCTGCACTGGCTCATCTTTCACGCCGAGGATCGACTCACACCACGGTGGCAAGTGGGACAGCCCTGTGGGAAAGCCTCGAGGGAAAGCTTCGAGGGAAAACCACAGATCCTTTGATCCACGCGACGGGAAGCGTGACATTGCTGCTACAGCCTGGAAGGAAAGCGCACGTGCATGCCCCCACTCGAGAGGAGGCCTGACTCCCCTGGGGAGACTCCAGAAGTACCCAAAGATCCATGTCACCCCTGAGAGGAATCCTCGGTCCCGGCCCTGACTACACACAAGGTTTTTGGCCCCGGTATCGACGGGAGAGGAATCCCGAGAGGCCCCCTAGCAACTCGAATGGGGACTGGCCTCTCCTGAGGCCACCAGGGCGGGTCCCTGAGGTCCCCGTCGTAACTCGAGAACACCTGCCGCAACTCGAGAAAATCCAGGAAGTTCTCCCTTGCAGGCGAGATGAGGCCTATTTCCGATGAGGCGTCTGGAGACTAATGACACCTAACCTCTGGAACTTCGAAAGGGTCTTTCACACCCTTGCTGCAACTCAAGAAGTTCACCGCCATACCCGTCTCCACTCGAGAGGAAGCACGATGGTCCCGCCCACATCCAGAGGAGCCCCGTTTCCCCCTCGGAGCTCGAGATGAGGGATCCTTTCCCTGCTTTCAACGGGAAAGAATTCCCGGCGTTCCCGTCGCATCTCAAGAGGAGGCACTCTCAACAGGAAAGGCGAGAGGAACTCCATGGTCGTACCACCATTCCAAGAGTCCACCAGATGTCTCAGTCCATTCCAGAGGAACCTCTTTGCCCTGCACTGGCTCATCTTTCACGCCGAGGATCGACTCACACCACGGTGGCACGTGGGACAGCCCTGTGGGAAAGCCTCGAGGGAAAGCCTCGAGGGAAAACCACAGATCCTTTGATCCACGCGACGGGAATCGTGACATTGCTGCTACAGCCTGGAAGGAAAGCGCACGTGCATGCCCCCACTCGAGACGAGGCCTGACTCCCCTGGGGAGACTCCAGAAGTACCCAAAGATCCATGTCAGCCCCTGAGAGGAATCCTCGGTCCCGGCCCTGACTCCACACAAGGTTTTTGGCCCCGGTATTGACGGGAGAGGAATCCCGAGAGGCCCCCTAGCAACTCGCATGGGGACTGGCCTCTCCTGAGGCCACCAGGGCGGGTCCCTGAGGTCCCCGTCGTAACTCGAGAACACCTGCCGCAACTCGAGAAAATCCAGGAAGTTCTCCCTTCCAGGCGAGATGAGGCCTATTTCCGATGAGGCGTCTGGAGACTAATGACACCTAACCTCTGGAACTTCGAAAGGGTCTTTCACACCCTTGCTGCAACTCAAGAAGTTCACCGCCATACCCGTCTCCACTCGAGAGGAAGCACGATGGTCCCGCCCACATCCAGAGGAGCCCCGTTTCCCCCTCGGAGCTCGAGATGAGGGATCCTTTCCCTGCTTTCAACGGGAAAGAATTCCCGGCGTTCCCGTCGCATCTCAAGAGGAGGCACTCTCAACAGGAAAGGCGAGAGGAACTCCATGGTCGTACCACCATTCCAAGACTACCCCAGATGTCTCAGTCCATTCCAGAGGAACCTTTTGCCCTGCACTGGCTCATCTTTCACGCCGAGGATCGACTCACAACACGGTGGCACGTGGGAAAGCCTTGTGGGAAAGCCTCGAGGGAAAGCCTCGAGGGAAAACCACAGATCATTTGATCCACGCGACGGGAAGCGTGACATTGCTGCTGCAGCCTGGAAGGAAAGCGCACGTGCATGCCCCCACTCGAGACGAGTCCTGACTCCCCTGGGGAGACTCCAGAAGTACCCAAAGATACATGTCACCCCTGAGAGGAATCCTCGGTTCCGGCCCTGACTCCACACAAGGTTTTTGGCCCCGGTATCGACGGGAGAGGAATCCCGAGAGGCCGCCTAGCAACTCGCACGGGGAGTGGCCTCTCCTGAGGCCAGAAGGGCGGGTCCCTGACGTCCCCGTCGTAACTCGAGAACACCTGCCGCAACTCGAGAAAATCCAGGAAGTTCTCCCTTCCAGGCGAGATGAGGCCTATTTCCGATGAGGCGTCTGGAGTCTAATGACAACTAACCTCTGGAACTTCGAAAGGGTCTTTCACACCCTTGCTGCAACTCAAGAAGTTCACCGCCATACCCGTCTCCACTCGAGAGGAAGCACGATGGTCCCGCCCACATCCAGAGGAGCCCCGTTTCCCCCTCGTAGCTCGAGATGAGGGATCCTTTCCCTGCTTTCAACGGGAAAGAATTCACGGCGTTCCCGTCGCATCTCAAGAGGAGGCACTCTCAACAGGAAAGGCGAGAGGAACTCCATGGTCGTACCACCATTCCAAGACTCCCCCAGATGTCTCAGTCCATTCCAGAGGAAACTCTTTGCCCTGCACTGGCTCATCTTTCACGCCGAGGATCGACTCACAACACGGTGGCACGTGGGACAGCCCTGTGGGAAAGCCTCGAGGGAAAGCCTCGAGGGAAAGCCACAGATCCTTTGATAAATGCGACGGGAAGCGTGACATTGCTGCTACAGCCTGGAAGGAAAGCGCACGTGCATGCCCCCACTCGAGACGAGGCCTGACTCCCGTGGGGAGACTCCAGAAGTACCCAAAGATCCATGTCAGCCCCTGAGAGGAATCCTCGGTCCCGGCCCTGACTCCACACAAGGTTTTTGGCCCCGGTATCGACGGGAGAGGAATCCCGAGAGGCCCCCTAGCAACTCGCATGGGGACTGGCCTCTCCTGAGGGCACCAGGGCGGGTCCCTGAGGTCCCCGTCGTAACTCGAGAACACCTGACGCAACTCGAGAAAATCCAGGAAGTTCTCCCTTCCAGGCGAGATGAGGCCTATTTCCAATGAGGCGTCTGGAGACTAATGACACCTAAACTCTGGAACTTCGAAAGGGTCTTTCACAACCTTGCTGCAACTCAAGAAGTTCACCGCCATACCCGTCTCCACTCGAGAGGAAGCACGATGGTCCGGCCCACATCCAGAGGAGCCCCGTTTCCCCCTCGTAGCTCGAGATGTGGGATCCTTTCCCTGCTTTCAACGGGAAAGAATTCCCAGCGTTCCCGTCGCATCTCAAGAGGAGGCACTCTCAACAGGAAAGGCGAGAGGAACTCCATGGTCGTACCACCATTCCAAGAGTCCCCCAGATGTCTCAGTCCATTCCAGAGGAACCTTTGCCCTGCACTGGCTCATCTTTCACGCCGAGGATCGACTCATACCACGGTGGCACGTGGGAAAGCCTTGTGGGAAAGCCTCGAGGGAAAGCCTTGAGGGAAAACCACAGATCCTTTGATCCACGCGACGGGAAGCGTGACATTGCTGCTGCAGCCTGGAAGGAAAGCGCACGTGCATGCCCCCACTCGAGACGAGGCCTGACTCCCCTGGGGAGACTCCAGAAGTACCCAAAGATACATGTCACCCCTGAGAGTAATCCTCGGTTCCGGCCCTGACTCCACACAAGGTTTTTGGCCCCGGTATCGACGGGAAAGGAATCCCGAGAGGCCCCCTAGCAACTCGCATGGGGACTGGCCTCTACTAAGGCAACCAGGGCGGGTCCCTGAGGTCCCCGTCGTAACTCGAGAACACCTGCCGCAACTCGAGAAAATCCAGGAAGTTCTCCCTTGCAGGCGAGATGAGGCCTATTTCCGATGAGGCGTCTGGAGACTAATGACACCTAACCTCTGGAACTTCGAAAGGGTCTTTCACACCCTTGCTGCGACTCAAGAAGTTCACCGCCATACCCGTCTCCACTCGAGAGGAAGCACGATGGTCCCGCCCACATCCAGAGGAGCCCCGTTTCCCCCTCGTAGCTCGAGATGAGGGATCCTTTCCCTGCTTTCAACGGGAAAGAATTCCCGGCGTTCCCGTCGCATCTCAAGAGGAGGCACTCTCAACAGGAAAGGCGAGAGGAACTCCATGGTCGTACCACCATTCCAAGAGTCCCCCAGATGTCTCAGTCCATTCCAGAGGAACCTCTTTGCCCTGCACTGGCTCATATTTCACGCCGAGGATCGACTCACACCACGGTGGCACGTGGGACAGCCCTGTGGGAAAGCCTCGAGGGAAAACCACAGATCCTTTGATCCACGCGACGGGAAGCGTGACATTGCTGCTACAGCCTGGAAGGAAAGCGCACGTGCATGCCCCTACTCGAGACGAGGCCTGACTCCCCTGGGGAGACTCCAGAAGTACCCAAAGATCCATGTCAGCCCCTGAGAGGAATCCTCGGTTCCGGGCCTGACTCCACACAAGGTTTTTGGCCCCGGTATCGACGGGAGAGGAATCCCGAGAGGCCCCCTAGCAAATTGCATGGGGACTGGCCTCTCCTGAGGCCACCAGGGCGGGTCCCTGAGGTCTTCGTCGTAACTCGAGAACACCTGCCGCAACTCGAGAAAATCCAGGAAGTTCTCCCTTCCAGGCGACATGTGGCCTATTTCCGATGAGGCGTCTGGAGACTAATGACACCTAACCTCTGGAACTTCGAAAGGGTCTTTCACACCCTTGCTGCAACTCAAGAAGTTCACCGCCATACCCGTCTCCACTCGAGAGGAAGCACGATGGTCCCGCCCACATCCAGAGGAGCCCCGTTTCCCCCTCGTAGCTCGAGATGAGGGATCCTTTCCCTGCTTTCAACGGGAAAGAATTCCCAGTGTTCCCGTCGCATCTCAAGAGGAGGCATTCTCAACAGGAAAGGCGAGAGGAACTCCATGGTCGTACCACCATTCCAGGATTGCCCAGATGTCTCAGTCCATTCCAGAGGAAACTCTTTGCCCTGCACTGGCTCATCTTTCACGCCGAGGATCGACTCACACCACGGTGGCACGTGGGACAGCCCTGTGGGAAAGCCTCGAATGAAAGCCTCGAGGGAAAACCACAGATCCTTTGATCCACGCGACGGGAAGCGTGACATTGCTGCTACAGCATGGAAGGAAAGCGCACGTGCATGCCCCCACTCGAGACGAGGCCTGACTCCCGTGGGGAGACTCCAGAAGTACCCAAAGATCCATGTCAGCCCCTGAGAGGAATCCTCGGTCCCGGCCCTGACTCCACACAAGGTTTTTGGCCCCGGTATCGACGGGAGAGGAATCCCGAGAGGCCCCCTAGCAACTCGCATGGGGACTGGCCTCTCCTGAGGCCACCAGGGCGGGTCCCTGAGGTCCCCGTCGTAACTCGAGAACACCTGCCGCAACTCGAGAAAATCCAGGAAGTTCTCCCTTCCAGGCGAGATGAGGCCTATTTCCGATGAGGCGTCTGGAGACTAATGACACCTAACCTCTGGAACTTCGAAAGGGTCTTTCACACCCTTGCTGCAACTCAAGAAGTTCACCGCCATACCCGTCTCCACTCGAGAGGAAGCACGATGGTCCCGCCCACATCCAGAGGAGCCCCGTTTCCCCCTCGTAGCTCGAGATGAGGGATCCTTTCACTGCTTTCAACGGGAAAGAATTCCCGGCGTTCCCGTCGCATCTCAAGAGGAGGCACTCTCAACAGGAAAGGCGAGAGGAACTCCATGGTCGTACCACCATTCCAAGACTCCCCCAGATGTCTCAGTCCATTCCAGAGGAACCTTTTGCCCTGCACTGGCTCATCTTTCACGCCGAGGATCGACTCACACCACGGTGGCACGTGGGAAAGCCTTGTGGGAAAGCCTCGAGGGAAAACCACAGATCCTTTGATCCACGCGACGGGAAGCGTGACATTGCTGCTACAGCCTGGAAGGAAAGCGCACGTGCATGCCCCCACTCGAGACGAGGCCTGACTCCCCTGGGGAGACTCCAGAAGTACCAAAAGATCCATGTCAGCCCCTGAGAGGAATCCTCGGTTCCGGGCCTGACTCCACACAAGGTTTTTGTCCCCGGTATCGACGGGAGAGGAATCCCGAGAGGCCCGCTAGCAAATTGCATGGGGAGTGGCCTCTCCTGAGGCCACCAGGGCGGTTCCCTGAGGTCCCCGTCGTAACTCGAGAACACCTGCCGCAACTCGAGAAAATCCAGGAAGTTCTCCCTTCCAGGCGACATGTGGCCTATTTCCGATGAGGCGTCTGGAGACTAATGACAGCTAACCTCTGGAACTTCGAAAGGGTCTTTCACACCCTTGCTGCAACTCAAGAAGTTCACCGCCATACCCGTCTCCACTCGAGAGGAAGCACGATGGTCCCGCCCACATCCAGAGGAGCCCCGTTTCCCCCTCGTAGCTCGAGATGAGGGATCCTTTCCCTGCTTTCAACGGGAAAGAATTCACGGCGTTCCCGTCACATCTCAAGAGGAGGCACTCTCAACAGGAAAGGCGAGAGGAACTCCATGGTCGTACCACCATTCCAAGACTCCCCCAGATGTCTCAGTCCATTCCAGAGGAAACTCTTTGCCCTGCACTGGCTCATCTTTCACGCCGAGGATCGACTCACAACACGGTGGCACGTGGGACAGCCCTGTGGGAAAGCCTCGAGGGAAAGCCTCGAGGGAAAGCCACAGATCCTTTGATAAATGCGACGGGAATCGTGACATTGCTGCTACAGCCTGGAAGGAAAGCGCACGTGCATGCCCCCACTCGAGACGAGGCCTAACTCCCGTGGGGAGACTCCAGAAGTACCCAAAGATCCATGTCAGCCCCTGAGAGGAATCCTCGGTCCCGGCCCTGACTCCACACAAGGTTTTTGGCCCCGGTATCGACCGGAGAGGAATCCCGAGAGGCCCCCTAGCAACTCGCATGGGGACTGGCCTCTCCTGAGGCCACCAGGGCGGGTCCCTGAGGTCCCCGTCGTAACTCGAGAACACCTGCCGCAACTCGAGAAAATCCAGGAAGTTCTCCCTTCCAGGCGAGATGAGGCCTATTTCCGATGAGGCGTCTGGAGACTAATGACACCTAAACTCTGGAACTTCGAAAGGGTCTTTCACACCCTTGCTGCAACTCAAGAAGTTCACCGCCATACCCGTCTCCACTCGAGAGGAAGCACGATGGTCCCGCCCACATCCAGAGGAGCCCCGTTTCCCCCTCGTAGCTCGAGATGAGGGATCCTTTCCCTGCTTTCAACGGGAAAGAATTCCCAGCGTTCCCGTCGCATCTCAAGAGGAGGCACTCTCAACAGGAAAGGCGAGAGGAACTCCATGGTCGTACCACCATTCCAAGAGTCCCCCAGATGTCTCAGTCCATTCCAGAGGAACGTTTTGCCCTGCACTGGCTCATCTTTCACGCCGAGGATCGACTCACACCACGGTGGCACGTGGGAAAGCCTTGTGGGAAAGCCTCGAGGGAAAGCCTCGAGGGAAAACCACAGATCCTTTGATCCACGCGACGGGAAGCGTGACATTGCTGCTGCAGCCTGGAAGGAAAGCGCACGTGCATGCCCCCACTCGAGACGAGTCCTGACTCCCCTGGGGAGACTCCAGAAGTACCCAAAGATACATGTCACCCCTGAGAGTAATCCTCGGTTCCGGCCCTGACTCCACACAAGGTTTTTGGCCCCGGTATCGACGGGAGAGGAATCACGAGAGGCCCCCTAGCAACTCGCATGGGGACTGGCCTCTCCTGAGGCAACCAGGGCGGGTCCCTGAGGTCCCCGTCGTAACTCGAGAACACCTGCCGCAACTCGAGAAAATCCAGGAAGTTCTCCCTTCCAGGCGAGATGAGGCCTATTTCCGATGAGGCGTCTGGAGACTAATGACACCTAACCTCTGGAACTTCGAAAGGGTCTTTCACACCCTTGCTGCAACTCAAGAAGTTCACCGCCATACCCGTCTCCACTCGAGAGGAAGCACGATGGTCCCGCCCACATCCAGAGGAGCCCCGTTTCCCCCTCGTAGCTCGAGATGAGGGATCCTTTCCCTGCTTTCAACGGGAAAGAATTCCCGGCGTTCCCGTCGCATCTCAAGAGGAGGCACTCTCAACAGGAAAGGCGAGAGGAACTCCATGGTCGTACCACCATTCCAAGAGTCCCCCAGATGTCTCAGTCCATTCCAGAGGAACCTCTTTGCCCTGCACTGGCTCATCTTTCACGCCGAGGATCGACTCACACCACGGTGGCACGTGGGACAGCCCTGTGGGAAAGCCTCGAGGGAAAGCCTCGAGGGAAAACCACAGATCCTTTGATCCACGCAACGGGAAGCGTGACATTGCTGCTACAGCCTGGAAGGAAAGCGCACGTGCATGCCCCCACTCGAGACGAGGCCTGACTCCCCTGGGGAGACTCCAGAAGTACCCAAAGATCCATGTCAGCCCCTGAGAGGAATCCTCGGTTCCGGGCCTGACTCCACACAAGGTTTTTGGCCCCGGTATCGACGGGAGAGGAATCCCGAGAGGCCCCCTAGCAAATTGCATGGGGACTGGCCTCTCCTGAGGCCACCAGGGCGGTTCCCTGAAGTCCCCGTCGTAACTCGAGAACACCTGCCGCAACTCGAGAAAATCCAGGAAGTTCTCCCTTCCAGGCGACATGTGGCCTATTTCCGATGAGGCGTCTGGAGACTAATGACACCTAACCTCTGGAACTTCGAAAGGGTCTTTCACACCCTTGCTGCAACTCAAGAAGTTCACCGCCATACCCGTCTCCACTCGAGAGGAAGCACGATGGTCCCGCCCACATCCAGAGGAGCCCCGTTTCCCCCTCGTAGCTCGAGATGAGGGATCCTTTCCCTGCTTTCAACGGGAAAGAATTCCCAGTGTTCCCGTCGCATCTCAAGAGGAGGCATTCTCAACAGGAAAGGCGAGAGGAACTCCATGGTCGTACCACCATTCCAGGATTGCCCAGATGTCTCAGTGCGTTCCAGAGGAACCTCTTTGCCCTGCACTGGCTCATCTTTCACGCCGAGGATCGACTCACACCACGGTGGCACGTGGGACAGCCCTGTGGGAAAGCCTCGAATGAAAGCCTCGAGGGAAAACCACAGATCCTTTGATCCACGCGACGGGAAGCGTGACATTGCTGCTACAGCCTGGAAGGAAAGCGCACGTGCATGCCCCCACTCGAGACGAGGCCTGACTCCCCTTTGGAGACTCCAGAAGTACCCAAAGATACATGTCACCCCTGAGAGGAATCCTCGGTTCCGGCCCTGACTCCACACAAGGTTTTTGTCCCCGGTATCGACGGGAGAGGAATCCCGAGAGGCCCCCTAGCAACTCGCATGGGGACTGGCCTCTCCTGAGGCAACCAGGGCGGGTCCCTGAGGTCCCCGTCGTAACTCGAGAACACCTGCCACAACTCGAGAAAATCCAGGAAGTTCTCCCTTGCAGGCGAGATGAGGCCTATTTCCGATGAGGCGTCTGGAGACTAATGACACCTAACCTCTGGAACTTCGAAAGGGTCTTTCACACCCTTGCTGCAACTCAAGAAGTTCACCGCCATACCCGTCTCCACTCGAGAGGAAGCACGATGGTCCCGCCCACATCCAGAGGAGCCCCGTTTCCCCCTCGTAGCTCGAGATGAGGGATCCTTTCCCTGCTTTCAACGGGAAAGAATTCCCGGCGTTCCTGTCGCATCTCAAGAAGAGGCACTCTCAACAGGAAAGGCGAGAGGAACTCCATGGTCGTACCACCATTCCTAGAGTCCGCTAGATGTCTCAGTCCATTCCAGAGGAACCTCTTGACCTGCACTGGCTCATCTTTCACGCCGAGGATCGATTCACACCACGGTGGCACGTGGGACAGCCCTGTGCGAAAGCCTCGAGGGAAAGACTCGAGGGAAAGCCACAGACCCTTTGATAAATGCGACGGGAATCGTGACATTGCTGCTACAGCCTGGAAGGAAAGCGCACGTGCATGCCCCCACTCGAGACGAGGCCTGACTCCCCTTTGGAGACTCCAGAAGTACCCAAAGATACATGTCACCCCTGAGAGGAATCCTCGGTTCCGGCCCTGACTCCACACAAGGTTTTTGTCCCCGGTATCGACGGGAGAGGAATCCCGAGAGGCCCCCTATCAACTCGCATGGGGACTAGCCTCTCCTGAGGCAACCAGGGCGGGTCCCTGAGGTCCCCGTCGTAACTCGAGAACACCTGCCGCAACTCGAGAAAATCCAGGAAGTTCTCCCTTGCAGGCGAGATGAGGCCTATTTCCGATGAGGCGTCTGGAGACTAATGACACCTAACCTCTGGAACTTCGAAAGGGTCTTTCACACCCTTGCTGCAACTCAAGAAGTTCACCGCCATACCCGTCTCCACTCGAGAGGAAGCACGATGGTCCCGCCCACATCCAGAGGAGCCCCGTTTCCCCCTCATAGCTCGAGATGAGGGATCCTTTCCCTGCTTTCAACGGGAAAGAATTCCCGGCGTTCCCGTCGCATCTCAAGAGGAGGCACTCTCAACAGGAAAGGCGAGAGGAACTCCATGGTCGTACCACCATTCCAAGAGTCCCCCAGATGTCTCAGTCCATTCCAGAGGAACCTCTTTGCCCTGCACTGGCTCATCTTTCACGCCGAGGATCGACTCACACCACGGTGGCACGTACGACAGCCCTGTGGGAAAGCCTCGAGGGAAAGACTCGAGGGAAAACCACAGATCCTTTGATCCACGCGACGGGAAGCGTGACATTGCTGCTACAGCCTGGAAGGAAAGCGCACGTGCATGCCCCCACTCGAGACGAGGCCTGACTCCCCTGGGGAGACTCCAGAAGTACCCAAAGATCCATGTCACCCCTGAGAGGAATCCTCGGTCCCGGCCCTGACTACACACAAGGTTTTTGGCCCCGGTATCGACGGGAGAGGAATCCCGAGAGGCCCCCTAGCAACTCGCATGGGGACTGGCCTCTCCTGAGGCCACCAGGGCGGGTCCCTGAGGTCCCCGTCGTAACTCGAGAACACCTGCCGCAACTCGAGAAAATCCAGGAAGTTCTCCCTTCCAGGCGAGATGAGGCCTATTTCCGATGAGGCGTCTGGAGATTAATGACACCTAACCTCTGGAACTTCGAAAGGGTCTTTCACACCCTTGCTGCAACTCAAGAAGTTCACCGCCATACCCGTCTCCACTCGAGAGGAAGCACGATGGTCCCGCCCACATCCAGAGGAGCCCCGTTTTCCCCTCGGAGCTCGAGATGAGGGATCCTTTCCCTGCTTTCAACGGGAAAGAATTCCCGGCGTTCCCGTCGCATCTCAAGAGGAGGCACTCTCAACAGGAAAGGCGAGAGGAACTCCATGGTCGTACCACCATTCCAAGAGTCCCCCAGATGTCTCAGTCCATTCCAGAGGAACCTCTTTGCCCTGCACTGGCTCATCTTTCACGCCGAGGATCGACTCACACCACGGTGGCACGTGGGACAGCCTTGTGGGAAAGCCTCGAGGGAAAGCCTCGAGGGAAAACCACAGATCCTTTGATCCACTCGACGGGAAGCGTGACATTGCTGCTACAGCCTGGAAGGAAAGCGCACGTGCATGCCCCCACTGGAGACGAGGCCTGACTCCCCTGGGGAGACTCCAGAAGTACCCAAAGATACATGTCACCCCTGAGAGTAATCCTCGGTTCCGGCCCTGACTCCACACAAGGTTTTTGGCCCCGGTATCGACGGGAGAGGAATCCCGAGAGGCCGCCTAGCAACTCGCACGGGGAGTGGCCTCTCCTGAGGCCAGAAGGGCGGGTCCCTGACGTCCCCGTCATAACTCGAGAACACCTGCCGCAACTCGAGAAATTCCTGGAAGTTCTCCCTTCCAGGCGAGATGAGGCCTATTTCCGATGAGGCGTCTGGAGACTAATGACACCTAACCTCTGGAACTTCGAAAGGGTCTTTCACACCCTTGCTGCAACTCAAGAAGTTCACCGCCATACCCGTCTCCACTCGAGAGGAAGCACGATGGTCCCGCCCACATCCAGAGGAGCCCCGTTTCCCCCTCGTAGCTCGAGATGAGGGATCCTTTCCCTGCTTTCAACGGGAAAGAATTCACGGCGTTCCCGTCGCATCTCAAGAGGAGGCACTCTCAACAGGAAAGGCGAGAGGAACTCCATGGTCGTACCACCATTCCAAGACTCCCCCAGATGTCTCAGTCCATTCCAGAGGAAACTCTTTGCCCTGCACTGGCTCATCTTTCACGCCGAGGATCGACTCACAACACGGTGGCACGTGGGACAGCCCTGTGGGAAAGCCTCGAGGGAAAGCCTCGAGGGAAAGCCACAGATCCTTTGATAAATGCGAAGGGAATCGTGACATTGCTGCTACAGCCTGGAAGGAAAGCGCACGTGCATGCCCCCACTCGAGACGAGGCCTGACTCCCGTGGGGAGACTCCAGAAGTACCCAAAGATCCATGTCAGCCCCTGAGAGGAATCCTCGGTCCCGGCCCTGACTCCACACAAGGTTTTTGGCCCCGGTATCGACGGGAGAGGAATCCCGAGAGGCCCCCTAGCAACTCGCATGGGGACTGGCCTCTCCTGAGGGCAGCAGGGCGGGTCCCTGAGGTCCCCGTCGTAACTCGAGAACACCTGACGCAACTCGAGAAAATCCAGGAAGTTCGCCCTTCCAGGCGAGATGAGGCCTATTTCCAATGAGGCGTCTGGAGACTAATGACACCTAAACTCTGGAACTTCGAAAGGGTCTTTCACAACCTTGCTGCAACTCAAGAAGTTCACCGCCATACCCGTCTCCACTCGAGAGGAAGCACGATGGTCCGGCCCACATCCAGAGGAGCCCCGTTTCCCCCTCGTAGCTCGAGATGTGGGATCCTTTCCCTGCTTTCAACGGGAAAGAATTCCCGGCGTTCCCGTCGCATCTCAAGAGGAGGCACTCTCAACAGGAAAGGCGAGAGGAACTCCATGGTCGTACCACCATTCCAAGAGTCCCCCAGATGTCTCAGTCCATTCCAGAGGAACCTTTTGCCCTGCACTGGCTCATCTTTCACGCCGAGGATCGACTCACACCACGGTGGCACGTGGGAAAGCCTTGTGGGAAAGCCTCGAGGGAAAGCCTTGAGGGAAAACCACAGATCCTTTGATCCACGCGACGGGAAGCGTGACATTGCTGCTGCAGCCTGGAAGGAAAGCGCACGTGCATGCCCCCACTCGAGACGAGGCCTGACTCCCCTGGGGAGACTCCAGAAGTACCCAAAGATACATGTCACCCCTGAGAGTAATCCTCGGTTCCGGCCCTGACTCCACACAAGGTTTTTGGCCCCGGTATCGACGGGAAAGGAATCCCGAGAGGCCCCCTAGCAACTCGCATGGGGACTGGCCTCTACTAAGGCAACCAGGGCGGGTCCCTGAGGTCCCCGTCGTAACTCGAGAACACCTGCCGCAACTCGAGAAAATCCAGGAAGTTCTCCCTTGCAGGCGAGATGAGGCCTATTTCCGATGAGGCGTCTGGAGACTAATGACACCTAACCTCTGGAACTTCGAAAGGGTCTTTAACACCCTTACTGCAACTCAAGAAGTTCACCGCCATACCCGTCTCCACTCGAGAGGAAGCACGATGGTCCCGCCCACATCCAGAGGAGCCCCGTTTCCCCCTCGTAGCTCGAGATGAGGGATCCTTTCCCTGCTTTCAACGGGAAAGAATTCCCGGCGTTCCCGTCGCATCTCAAGAGGAGGCACTCTCAACAGGAAAGGCGAGAGGAACTCCATGGTCGTACCACCATTCCAAGAGTCCCCCAGATGTCTCAGTCCATTCCAGAGGAACCTCTTTGCCCTGCACTGGCTCATATTTCACGCCGAGGATCGACTCACACCACGGTGGCACGTGGGACAGCCCTGTGTGGAAAGCCTCGAGGGAAAACCACAGATCCTTTGATCCACGCGACGGGAAGCGTGACATTGCTGCTACAGCCTGGAAGGAAAGCGCACGTGCATGCCCCTACTCGAGACGAGGCCTGACTCCCCTGGGGAGACTCCAGAAGTACCCAAAGATCCATGTCAGCCCCTGAGAGGAATCCTCGGTTCCGGGCCTGACTCCACACAAGGTTTTTGGCCCCGGTATCGACGGGAGAGGAATCCCGAGAGGCCCCCTAGCAAATTGCATGGGGACTGGCCTCTCCTGAGGCCACCAGGGCGGGTCCCTGAGGTCTTCGTCGTAACTCGAGAACACCTGCCGCAACTCGAGAAAATCCAGGAAGTTATCCCTTCCAGGCGACATGTGGCCTATTTCCGATGAGGCGTCTGGAGACTAATGACACCTAACCTCTGGAACTTCGAAAGGGTCTTTCACACCCTTGCTGCAACTCAAGAAGTTCACCGCCATACCCGTCTCCACTCGAGAGGAAGCACGATGGTCCCGCCCACATCCAGAGGAGCCCCGTTTCCCCCTCGTAGCTCGAGATGAGGGATCCTTTCCCTGCTTTCAACGGGAAAGAATTCCCAGTGTTCCCGTCGCATCTCAAGAGGAGGCACTCTCAACAGGAAAGGCGAGAGGAACTCCATGGTCGTACCACCATTCCAAGACTCCCCCAGATGTCTCAGTCCATTCCAGAGGAACCTTTTGCCCTGCACTGGCTCATCTTTCACGCCGAGGATCGACTCACACCACGGTGGCACGTGGGAAAGCCTTGTGGGAAAGCCTCGAGGGAAAGCCTCGAGGGAAAACCACAGATCCTTTGATCCACGCGACGGGAAGCGTGACATTGCTGCTGCAGCCTGGAAGGAAAGCGCACGTGCATGCCCCCACTCGAGACGAGTCCTGACTCCCCTGTGGAGACTCCAGAAGTACCCAAAGATACATGTCACCCCTGAGAGTAATCCTCGGTTCCGGCCCTGACTCCACACAAGGTTTTTGGCCCCGGTATCGACGGGAGAGGAATCCCGAGAGGCCCCCTAGCAACTCGCATGGGGACTGGCCTCTCCTGAGGCAACCAGGGCGGGTCCCTGAGGTCCCCGTCGTAACTCGAGAACACCTGCCGCAACTCGAGAAAATCCAGGAAGTTCTCCCTTGCAGGCGAGATGAGGCCTATTTCCGATGAGGCGTCTGGAGACTAATGACACCTAACCTCTGGAACTTCGAAAGGGTCTTTCACACCCTTGCTTCAACTCAAGAAGTTCACCGCCATACCCGTCTCCACTCGAGAGGAAGCACGATGGTCCCGCCCACATCCAGAGGAGCCCCGTTTCCCCCTCATAGCTCGAGATGAGGGATCCTTTCCCTGCTTTCAACGGGAAAGAATTCCCGGCGTTCCCGTCGCATCTCAAGAGGAGGCACTCTCAACAGGAATGGCGAGAGGAACTCCATGGTCGTACCACCATTCCAAGAGTCCCCCAGATGTCTCAGTCCATTCCAGAGGAACCTCTTTGCCCTGCACTGGCTCATCTTTCACGCCGAGGATCGACTCACACCACGGTGGCACGTGGGACAGCCCTGTGGGAAAGCCTCGAGGGAAAGACTCGAGGGAAAACCACAGATCCTTTGATCCACGCGACGGGAAGCGTGACATTGCTGCTACAGCCTGGAAGGAAAGCGCACGTGCATGCCCCCACTCGAGACGAGGCCTGACTCCCCTGGGGAGACTCCAGAAGTACCCAAAGATTCATGTCAGCCACTGAGAGGAATCCTCGGTTCCGGGCCTGACTCCACACAAGGTTTTTGGCCCCGGTATCGACGGGAGAGGAATCCCGAGAGGCCCCCTAGCAAATTGCATGGGGACTGGCCTCTCCTGAGGCCACCAGGGCGGTTCCCTGAGGTCCCCGTCGTAACTCGAGAACACCTGCCGCAACTCGAGAAAATCCAGGAAGTTCTCCCTTCCAGGCGACATGTGGCCTATTTCCGATGAGGCGTCTGGAGACTAATGACACCTAACCTCTGGAAATTCGAAAGGGTCTTTCACACCCTTGCTGCAACTCAAGAAGTTCACCGCCATACCCGTCTCCACTCGAGAGGAAGCACGATGGTCCCGCCCACATCCAGAGGAGCCCCGTTTCCCCCTCGTAGCTCGAGATGAGGGATCCTTTCCCTGCTTTCAACGGGAAAGAATTCACGGCGTTCCCGTCGCATCTCAATATGAGGCACTCTCAACAGGAAAGGCGAGAGGAACTCCATGGTCGTACCACCATTCCAAGACTCCCCCAGATGTCTCAGTCCATTCCAGAGGAAACTCTTTGCCCTGCACTGCCTCATCTTTCACGCCGAGGATCGACTCACAACACGGTGGCACGTGGGACAGCCCTGTGGGAAAGCCTCGAGGGAAAGCCTCGAGGGAAAGCCACAGATCCTTTGATAAATGCGACGGGAAGCGTGACATTGCTGCTACAGCCTGGAAGGAAAGCGCACGTGCATGCCCCCACTCGAGACGAGGCCTGACTCCCGTGGGGAGACTCCAGAAGTACCCAAAGATCCATGTCAGCCCCTGAGAGGAATCCTCGGTCCCGGCCCTGACTCCACACAAGGTTTTTGGCCCCGGTATCGATGGGAGAGGAATCCCGAGAGGCCCCCTAGCAACTCGCATGGGGACTGGCCTCTCCTGAGGCCACCAGGGCGGGTCCCTGAGGTCCCCGTCGTAACTCGAGAACACCTGCCGCAACTCGAGAAAATCCAGGAAGTTCTCCCTTCCAGGCGAGATGAGGCCTATTTCCGATGAGGCGTCTGGAGACTAATGACACCTAAACTCTGGAACTTCGAAAGGGTCTTTCACACCCTTGCTGCAACTCAAGAAGTTCACCGCCATACCCGTCTCCACTCGAGAGGAAGCACGATGGTCCCGCCCACATCCAGAGGAGCCCCGTTTCCCCCTCGTAGCTCGAGATGAGGGATCCTTTCCCTGCTTTCAACGGGAAAGAATTCCCAGCGTTCCCGTCGCATCTCAAGAGGAGGCACTCTCAACAGGAAAGGCGAGAGGAACTCCATGGTCGTACCACCATAACAAGACTCCCCCAGATGTCTCAGTCCATTCCAGAGGAAACTCTTTGCCCTGCACTGGCTCATCTTTCACGCCGAGGATCGACTCACAACACGGTGGCACGTGGGACAGCCCTGTGGGAAAGCCTCGAGGGAAAGCCTCGAGGGAAAGCCACAGATCCTTTGATAAATGCGACGGGAATCGTGACATTGCTGCTACAGCCTGGAAGGAAAGCGCACGTGCATGCCCCCACTCGAGACGAGGCCTGACTCCCGTGGGGAGACTCCAGAAGTACCCAAAGATCCATGTCAGCCCCTGAGAGGAATCCTCGGTCCCGGCCCTGACTCCACACAAGGTTTTTGGCCCCGGTATCGACGGGAGAGGAATCCCGAGAGGCCCCCTAGCAACTCGCATGGGGACTGGCCTCTCCTGAGGCCACCAGGGCGGGTCCCTGAGGTCCCCGTCGTAACTCGAGAACACCTGCCGCAACTCGAGAAAATCCAAGAAGTTCTCCCTTCCAGGCGAGATGAGGCCTATTTCCGATGAGGCGTCTGGAGACTAATGACACCTAACCTCTGGAACTTCGAAAGGGTCTTTCACACCCTTGCTGCAACTCAAGAAGTTCACCGCCATACCCGTCTCCACTCGAGAGGAAGCACGATGGTCCCGCCCACATCCAGAGGAGCCCCGTTTCCCCCTCGTAGCTCGAGATGAGGGATCCTTTCCCTGCTTTCAACGGGAAAGAATTCACGGCGTTCCCGTCGCATCTCAAGAGGAGGCACTCTCAACAGGAAAGGCGAGAGGAACTCCATGGTCGTACCACCATTCCAAGACTCCCCCAGATGTCTCAGTCCATTCCAGAGGAAACTCTTTGCCCTGCACTGGCTCATCTTTCACGCCGAGGATCGACTCACAACACGGTGGCACGTGGGACAGCCCTGTGGGAAAGCCTCGAGGGAAAGCCTCGAGGGAAAGCCACAGATCCTTTGATAAATGCGACGGGAATCGTGACATTGCTGCTACAGCCTGGAAGGAAAGCGCACGTGCATGCCCCCACTCGAGACGAGGCCTGACTCCCGTGGGGAGACTCCAGAAGTACCCAAAGATCCATGTCAGCCCCTGAGAGGAATCCTCGGTCCCGGCCCTGACTCCACACAAGGTTTTTGGCCCCGGTATCGAAGGGAGAGGAATCCCGAGAGGCCCCCTAGCAACTCGCATGGGGACTGGCCTCTCCTGAGGGCAGCAGGGCGGGTCCCTGAGGTCCCCGTCGTAACTCGAGAACACCTGACGCAACTCGAGAAAATCCAGGAAGTTCGCCCTTCCAGGCGAGATGAGGCCTATTTCCAATGAGGCGTCTGGAGACTAATGACACCTAAACTCTGGAACTTCGAAAGGGTCTTTCACAACCTTGCTGCAACTCAAGAAGTTCACAGCCATACCCGTCTCCACTCGAGAGGAAGCACGATGGTCCGGCCCACATCCAGAGGAGCCCCGTTTCCCCCTCGTAGCTCGAGATGTGGGATCCTTTCCCTGCTTTCAACGGGAAAGAATTCCCGGCGTTCCCATCGCATCTCAAGAGGAGGCACTCTCAACAGGAAAGGCGAGAGGAACTCCATGGTCGTACCACCATTCCAAGAGTCCCCCAGATGTCTCAGTCCATTCCAGAGGAACCTTTTGCCCTGCACTGGCTCATCTTTCACGCCGAGGATCGACTCACACCACGGTGGCACGTGGGAAAGCCTTGTGGGAAAGCCTCGAGGGAAAGCCTTGAGGGAAAACCACAGATCCTTTGATCCACGCGACGGGAAGCGTGACATTGCTGCTGCAGCCTGGAAGGAAAGCGCACGTGCATGCCCCCACTCGAGACGAGGCCTGACTCCCCTGGGGAGACTCCAGAAGTACCCAAAGATACATGTCACCCCTGAGAGTAATCCTCGGTTCCGGCCCTGACTCCACACAAGGTTTTTGGCCCCGGTATCGACGGGAAAGGAATCCCGAGAGGCCCCCTAGCAACTCGCATGGGGACTGGCCTCTACTAAGGCAACCAGGGCGGGTCCCTGAGGTCCCCGTCGTAACTCGAGAACACCTGCCGCAACTCGAGAAAATCCAGGAAGTTCTCCCTTGCAGGCGAGATGAGGCCTATTTCCGATGAGGCGTCTGGAGACTAATGACACCTAACCTCTGGAACTTCGAAAGGGTCTTTAACACCCTTACTGCAACTCAAGAAGTTCACCGCCATACCCGTCTCCACTCGAGAGGAAGCACGATGGTCCCGCCCACATCCAGAGGAGCCCCGTTTTCCCCTCGTAGCTCGAGATGAGGGATCCTTTCCCTGCTTTCAACGGGAAAGAATTCCCGGCGTTCCCGTCGCATCTCAAGAGGAGGCACTCTCAACAGGAAAGGCGAGAGGAACTCCATGGTCGTACCACCATTCCAAGAGTCCCCCAGATGTCTCAGTCCATTCCAGAGGAACCTCTTTGCCCTGCACTGGCTCATATTTCACGCCGAGGATCGACTCACACCACGGTGGCACGTGGGACAGCCCTGTGTGGAAAGCCTCGAGGGAAAACCACAGATCCTTTGATCCACGCGACGGGAAGCGTGACATTGCTGCTACAGCCTGGAAGGAAAGCGCACGTGCATGCCCCTACTCGAGACGAGGCCTGACTCCCCTGGGGAGACTCCAGAAGTACCCAAAGATCCATGTCAGCCCCTGAGAGGAATCCTCGGTTCCGGGCCTGACTCCACACAAGGTTTTTGGCCCCGGTATCGACGGGAGAGGAATCCCGAGAGGCCCCCTAGCAAATTGCATGGGGACTGGCCTCTCCTGAGGCCACCAGGGCGGGTCCCTGAGGTCTTCGTCGTAACTCGAGAACACCTGCCGCAACTCGAGAAAATCCAGGAAGTTATCCCTTCCAGGCGACATGTGGCCTATTTCCGATGAGGCGTCTGGAGACTAATGACACCTAACCTCTGGAACTTCGAAAGGGTCTTTCACACCCTTGCTGCAACTCAAGAAGTTCACCGCCATACCCGTCTCCACTCGAGAGGAAGCACGATGGTCCCGCCCACATCCAGAGGAGCCCCGTTTCCCCCTCGTAGCTCGAGATGAGGGATCCTTTCCCTGCTTTCAACGGGAAAGAATTCCCAGTGTTCCCGTCGCATCTCAAGAGGAGGCATTCTCAACAGGAAAGGCGAGAGGAACTCCATGGTCGTACCACCATTCCAGGATTGCCCAGATGTCTCAGTCCATTCCAGAGGAAACTCTTTGCCCTGCACTGGCTCATCTTTCACGCCGAGGATCGACTCACACCACGGTGGCACGTGGGACAGCCCTGTGGGAAAGCCTCGAATGAAAGCCTCGAGGGAAAACCACAGATCCTTTGATCCACGCGTCGGGAAGCGTGACATTGCTGCTACAGCATGGAAGGAAAGCGCACGTGCATGCCCCCACTCGAGACGAGGCCTGACTCCCGTGGGGAGACTCCAGAAGTACCCAAAGATCCATGTCAGCCCCTGAGAGGAATCCTCGGTTCCGGCCCTGACTCCACACAAGGTTTTTGGCCCCGGTATCGACGGGAGAGGAATCCCGAGAGGCCCCCTAGCAACTCGCATGGGGACTGGCCTCTCCTGAGGCCACCAGGGCGGGTCCCTGAGGTCCCCGTCGTAACTCGAGAACACCTGCCGCAACTCGAGAAAATCCAGGAAGTTCTCCCTTCCAGGCGAGATGAGGCCTATTTCCGATGAGGCGTCTGGAGACTAATGACACCTAACCTCTGGAACTTCGAAAGGGTCTTTCACACCCTTGCTGCAACTCAAGAAGTTCACCGCCATACCCGTCTCCACTCGAGAGGAAGCACGATGGTCCCGCCCACATCCAGAGGAGCCCCGTTTCCCCCTCGTAGCTCGAGATGAGGGATCCTTTCCCTGCTTTCAACGGGAAAGAATTCCCGGCGTTCCCTTCGCATCTCAAGAGGAGGCACTCTCAACAGGAAAGGCGAGAGGAACTCCATGGTCGTACCACCATTCCAAGACTCCCCCAGATGTCTCAGTCCATTCCAGAGGAACCTTTTGCCCTGCACTGGCTCATCTTTCACGCCGAGGATCGACTCACACCACGGTGGCACGTGGGAAAGCCTTGTGGGAAAGCCTCGAGGGAAAGCCTCGAGGGAAAACCACAGATCCTTTGATCCACGCGACGGGAAGCGTGACATTGCTGCTGCAGCCTGGAAGGAAAGCGCACGTGCATGCCCCCACTCGAGACGAGTCCTGACTCCCCTGTGGAGACTCCAGAAGTACCCAAAGATACATGTCACCCCTGAGAGTAATCCTCGGTTCCGGCCCTGACTCCACACAAGGTTTTTGGCCCCGGTATCGACGGGAGAGGAATCCCGAGAGGCCCCCTAGCAACTCGCATGGGGACTGGCCTCTCCTGAGGCAACCAGGGCGGGTCCCTGAGGTCCCCGTCGTAACTCGAGAACACCTGCCGCAACTCGAGAAAATCCAGGAAGTTCTCCCTTGCAGGCGAGATGAGGCCTATTTCCGATGAGGCGTCTGGAGACTAATGACACCTAACCTCTGGAACTTCGAAAGGGTCTTTCACACCCTTGCTTCAACTCAAGAAGTTCACCGCCATACCCGTCTCCACTCGAGAGGAAGCACGATGGTCCCGCCCACATCCAGAGGAGCCCCGTTTCCCCCTCATAGCTCGAGATGAGGGATCCTTTCCCTGCTTTCAACGGGAAAGAATTCCCGGCGTTCCCGTCGCATCTCAAGAGGAGGCACTCTCAACAGGAATGGCGAGAGGAACTCCATGGTCGTACCACCATTCCAAGAGTCCCCCAGATGTCTCAGTCCATTCCAGAGGAACCTCTTTGCCCTGCACTGGCTCATCTTTCACGCCGAGGATCGACTCACACCACGGTGGCACGTGGGACAGCCCTGTGGGAAAGCCTCGAGGGAAAGACTCGAGGGAAAACCACAGATCCTTTGATCCACGCGACGGGAAGCGTGACATTGCTGCTACAGCCTGGAAGGAAAGCGCACGTGCATGCCCCCACTCGAGACGAGGCCTGACTCCCCTGGGGAGACTCCAGAAGTACCCAAAGATTCATGTCAGCCCCTGAGAGGAATCCTCGGTTCCGGGCCTGACTCCACACAAGGTTTTTGGCCCCGGTATCGACGGGAGAGGAATCCCGAGAGGCCCCCTAGCAAATTGCATGGGGACTGGCCTCTCCTGAGGCCACCAGGGCGGTTCCCTGAGGTCCCCGTCGTAACTCGAGAACACCTGCCGCAACTCGAGAAAATCCAGGAAGTTCTCCCTTCCAGGCGACATGTGGCCTATTTCCGATGAGGCGTCTGGAGACTAATGACACCTAACCTCTGGAAATTCGAAAGGGTCTTTCACACCCTTGCTGCAACTCAAGAAGTTCACCGCCATACCCGTCTCCACTCGAGAGGAAGCACGATGGTCCCGCCCACATCCAGAGGAGCCCCGTTTCCCCCTCGTAGCTCGAGATGAGGGATCCTTTCCCTGCTTTCAACGGGAAAGAATTCACGGCGTTCCCGTCGCATCTCAATATGAGGCACTCTCAACAGGAAAGGCGAGAGGAACTCCATGGTCGTACCACCATTCCAAGACTCCCCCAGATGTCTCAGTCCATTCCAGAGGAAACTCTTTGCCCTGCACTGCCTCATCTTTCACGCCGAGGATCGACTCACAACACGGTGGCACGTGGGACAGCCCTGTGGGAAAGCCTCGAGGGAAAGCCTCGAGGGAAAGCCACAGATCCTTTGATAAATGCGACGGGAAGCGTGACATTGCTGCTACAGCCTGGAAGGAAAGCGCACGTGCATGCCCCCACTCGAGACGAGGCCTGACTCCCGTGGGGAGACTCCAGAAGTACCCAAAGATCCATGTCAGCCCCTGAGAGGAATCCTCGGTCCCGGCCCTGACTCCACACAAGGTTTTTGGCCCCGGTATCGATGGGAGAGGAATCCCGAGAGGCCCCCTAGCAACTCGCATGGGGACTGGCCTCTCCTGAGGCCACCAGGGCGGGTCCCTGAGGTCCCCGTCGTAACTCGAGAACACCTGCCGCAACTCGAGAAAATCCAGGAAGTTCTCCCTTCCAGGCGAGATGAGGCCTATTTCCGATGAGGCGTCTGGAGACTAATGACACCTAAACTCTGGAACTTCGAAAGGGTCTTTCACACCCTTGCTGCAACTCAAGAAGTTCACCGCCATACCCGTCTCCACTCGAGAGGAAGCACGATGGTCCCGCCCACATCCAGAGGAGCCCCGTTTCCCCCTCGTAGCTCGAGATGAGGGATCCTTTCCCTGCTTTCAACGGGAAAGAATTCCCAGCGTTCCCGTCGCATCTCAAGAGGAGGCACTCTCAACAGGAAAGGCGAGAGGAACTCCATGGTCGTACCACCATTCCAAGAGTCCCCCAGATGTCTCAGTCCTTTCCAGAGGAACCTTTTGCCCTGCACTGGCTCATCTTTCACGCCGAGGATCGACTCACACCACGGTGGCACGTGGGAAAGCCTTGTGGGAAAGCCTCGAGGGAAAGCCTCGAGGGAAAACCACAGATCCTTTGATCCACGCGACGGGAAGCGTGACATTGCTGCTGCAGCCGGGAAGGAAAGCGCACGTGCATGCCCCCACTCGAGACGAGTCCTGACTCCCCTGGGGAGACTCCAGAAGTACCCAAAGATCCATGTCACCCCTGAGAGGAATCCTCGGTTCCGGCCCTGACTCCACACAAGGTTTTTGGCCCCGGTATCGACGGGAGAGGAATCCCGAGAGGCCGCCTAGCAACTCGCACGGGGAGTGGCCTCTCCTGAGGCCAGAAGGGCGGGTCCCTGACGTCCCCGTCGTAACTCGAGAACACCTGCCGCAACTCGAGAAAATCCAGGAAGTTCTCCCTTCCAGGCGAGATGAGGCCCATTTCCGATGAGGCGTCTGGAGTCTAATGACACCTAACCTCTGGAACTTCGAAAGGGTCTTTCACACCCTTGCTGCAACTCAAGATGTTCACCGCCATACCCGTCTCCACTCGAGAGGAAGCACGATGGTCCCGCCCACATCCCGAGGAGCCCCGTTTCCCCCTCGTAGCTCGAGATGAGGGATCCTTTCCCTGCTTTCAACGGGAAAGAATTCCCGGCGTTCCCGTCGCATCTCAAGAGGAGGCACTCTCAACAGGAAAGGCGAGAGGAACTCCATGGTCGTACCACCATAACAAGACTCCCCCAGATGTCTCAGTCCATTCCAGAGGAAACTCTTTGCCCTGCACTGGCTCATCTTTCACGCCGAGGATCGACTCACAACACGGTGGCACGTGGGACAGCCCTGTGGGAAAGCCTCGAGGGAAAGCCTCGAGGGAAAGCCACAGATCCTTTGATAAATGCGACGGGAATCGTGACATTGCTGCTACAGCCTGGAAGGAAAGCGCACGTGCATGCCCCCACTCGAGACGAGGCCTGACTCCCGTGGGGAGACTCCAGAAGTACCCAAAGATCCATGTCAGCCCCTGAGAGGAATCCTCGGTCCCGGCCCTGACTCCACACAAGGTTTTTGGCCCCGGTATCGACGGGAGAGGAATCCCGAGAGGCCCCCTAGCAACTCGCATGGGGACTGGCCTCTCCTGAGGCCACCAGGGCGGGTCCCTGAGGTCCCCGTCGTAACTCGAGAACACCTGCCGCAACTCGAGAAAATCCAAGAAGTTCTCCCTTCCAGGCGAGATGAGGCCTATTTCCGATGAGGCGTCTGGAGACTAATGACACCTAACCTCTGGAACTTCGAAAGGGTCTTTCACACCCTTGCTGCAACTCAAGAAGTTCACCGCCATACCCGTCTCCACTCGAGAGGAAGCACGATGGTCCCGCCCACATCCAGAGGAGCCCCGTTTCCCCCTCATAGCTCGAGATGAGGGATCCTTTCCCTGCTTTCAACGGGAAAGAATTCACGGCGTTCCCGTCGCATCTCAAGAGGAGGCACTCTCAACAGGAAAGGCGAGAGGAACTCCATGGTCGTACCACCATTCCAAGACTCCCCCAGATGTCTCAGTCCATTCCAGAGGAACCTTTTGCCCTGCACTGGCTCATCTTTCACGCCGAGGATCGACTCACACCACGGTGGCACGTGGGAAAGCCTTGTGGGAAAGCCTCGAGGGAAAGCCTCGAGGGAAAACCACAGATCCTTTGATCCACGCGACGGGAAGCGTGACATTGCTGCTGCAGCCTGGAAGGAAAGCGCACGTGCATGCCCCCACTCGAGACGAGTCCTGACTCCCCTGGGGAGACTCCAGAAGTACCCAAAGATACATGTCACCCCTGAGAGTAATCCTCGGTTCCGGCCCTGACTCCACACAAGGTTTTTGGCCCCGGTATCGACGGGAGAGGAATCCCGAGAGGCCCCCTAGCAACTCGCATGGGGACTGGCCTCTCCTGAGGCAACCAGGGCGGGTCCCTGAGGTCCCCGTCGTAACACGAGAACACCTGCCGCAACTCGAGAAAATCCAGGAAGTTCTCCCTTGCAGGCGAGATGAGGCCTATTTCCGATGAGGCGTCTGGAGACTAATGACACCTAACCTCTGGAACTTCGAAAGGGTCTTTCACACCCTTGCTGCAACTCAAGAAGTTCACTGCCATACCCGTCTCCACTCGAGAGGAAGCACGATGGTCCCGCCCACATCCAGAGGAGCCCCGTTTCCCCCTCATAGCTCGAGATGAGGGATCCTTTCCCTGCTTTCAACGGGAAAGAATTCCCGGCGTTCCCGTCGCATCTTAAGAGGAGGCACTCTCAACAGGAAAGGCGAGAGGAACTCCATGGTCGTACCACCATTCCAAGAGTCCCCCAGATGTCTCAGTCCATTCCAGAGGAACCTCTTTGCCCTGCACTGGCTCATCTTTCACGCCGAGGATCGACTCACACCACGGTGGCACGTGGGACAGCCCTGTGGGAAAGCCTCGAGGGAAAGACTAGAGGGAAAACCACAGATCCTTTGATCCACGCGACGGGAAGCGTGACATTGCTGCTACAGCCTGGAAGGAAAGCGCACGTGCATGCCCCGACTCGAGACGAGGCCTGACTCCCGTGGGGAGACTCCAGAAGTACCCAAAGATCCATGTCAGCCCCTGAGAGGAATCCTCGGTCCCGGCCCTGACTCCACACAAGGTTTTTGGCCCCGGTATCGACGGGAGAGGAATCCCGAGAGGCCCCCTAGCAACTCGCATGGGGACTGGCCTCTCCTGAGGCCACCAGGGCGGGTCCCTGAGGTCCCCGTCGTAACTCGAGAACACCTGCCGCAACTCGAGAAAATCCAGGAAGTTCTCCCTTCCAGGCGAGATGAGGCCTATTTCCGATGAGGCGTCTGGAGACTAATGACACCTAAACTCTGGAACTTCGAAAGGGTCTTTCACACCCTTGCTGCAACTCAAGAAGTTCACCGCCATACCCGTCTCCACTCGAGAGGAAGCACGATGGTCCCGCCCACATCCAGAGGAGCCCCGTTTCCCCCTCGTAGCTCGAGATGAGGGATCCTTTCCCTGCTTTCAACGGGAAAGAATTCCCAGCGTTCCCGTCGCATCTCAAGAGGAGGCACTCTCAACAGGAAAGGCGAGAGGAACTCCATGGTCGTACCACCATTCCAAGAGTCCCCCAGATGTCTCAGTCCATTCCAGAGGAACCTTTTGCCCTGCACTGGCTCATCTTTCACGCCGAGGATCGACTCACACCACGGTGGCACGTGGGAAAGCCTTGTGGGAAAGCCTCGAGGGAAAGCCTCGAGGGAAAACCACAGATCCTTTGATCCACGCGACGGGAAGCGTGACATTGCTGCTGCAGCCTGGAAGGAAAGCGCACGTGCATGCCCCCACTCGAGACGAGTCCTGACTCCCCTGGGGAGACTCCAGAAGTACCCAAAGATACATGTCACCCCTGAGAGTAATCCTCGGTTCCGGCCCTGACTCCACACAAGGTTTTTGGCCCCGGTATCGACGGGAGAGGAATCCCGAGAGGCCCCCTAGCAACTCGCATGGGGACTGGCCTCTCCTGAGGCAACCAGGGCGGGTCCCTGAGGTCCCCGTCGTAACTCGGGAACACCTGCCGCAACTCGAGAAAATCCAGGAAGTTCTCCCTTGCAGGCGAGATGAGGCCTATTTCCGATGAGGCGTCTGGAGACTAATGACACCTAACCTCTGGAACTTCGAAAGGGTCTTTCACACCCTTGCTGCAACTCAAGAAGTTCACCGCCATACCCGTCTCCACTCGAGAGGAAGCACGATGGTCCCGCCCACATCCAGAGGAGCCCCGTTTCCCCCTCGTAGCTCGAGATGAGGGATCCTTTCCCTGCTTTCAATGGGAAAGAATTCCCGGCGTTCCCGTCGCATCTCAAGAGGAGGCACTCTCAACAGGAAAGGCGAGAGGAACTCCATGGTCGTACCACCATTCCAAGAGTCCCCCAGATGTCTCAGTCCATTCCAGAGGAACCTCTTTGCCCTGCACTGGCTCATCTTTCACGCCGAGGATCGACTCACACCACGGTGGCACGTGGGACAGCCCTGTGGGAAAGCCTCGAGGGAAAGCCTCGAGGGAAAACCACAGATCCTTTGTTCCACGCGACGGGAAGCGTGACATTGCTGCTACAGCCTGGAAGGAAAGCGCACGTGCATGCCCCCACTCGAGACGAGGCCTGACTCCCCTGGGGAGACTCCAGAAGTACCCAAAGATCCATGTCAGCCCCTGAGAGGAATCCTCGGTTCCGGGCCTGACTCCACACAAGGTTTTTGGCCCCGGTATCGACGGGAGAGGAATCCCGAGAGGCCCCCTAGCAAATTGCATGGGGACTGGCCTCTCCTGAGGCCACCAGGGCGGTTCCCTGAGGTCCCCGTCGTAACTCGAGAACACCTGCCGCAACTCGAGAAAATCCAGGAAGTTCTCCCTTCCAGGCGACATGTGGCCTATTTCCGATGAGGCGTCTGGAGACTAATGACACCTAACCTCTGGAACTTCGAAAGGGTCTTTCACACCCTTGCTGCAACTCAAGAAGTTCACCGCCATACCCGTCTCCACTCGAGAGGAAGCACGATGATCCCGCCCACATCCAGAGGAGCCCCGTTTCCCCCTCGTAGCTCGAGATGAGGAATCCTTTCCCTGCTTTCAACGGGAAAGAATTCCCAGTGTTCCCGTCGCATCTCAAGAGGAGGCATTCACAACAGGAAAGGCGAGAGGAACTCCATGGTCGTACCACCATTCCAGGATTGCCCAGATGTCTCAGTCCATTCCAGAGGAACCTCTTTGCCCTGCACTGGCTCATCATTCACGCCGAGGATCGACTCACACCACGGTGGCACGTGGGACAGCCCTGTGGGAAAGCCTCGAGGGAAAGCCTCGAGGGAAAACCACAGATCCTTTGATCCACGCGACGGGAAGCGTGACATTGCTGCTACAGCCTGGAAGGAAAGCGCACGTGCATGCCCCCACTCGAGACGAGGCCTGACTCCCCTTTGGAGACTCCAGAAGTACCCAAAGATACATGTCACCCCTGAGAGGAATCCTCGGTTCCGGCCCTGACACCACACAAGGTTTTTGTCCCCGGTATCGACGGGAGAGGAATCCCGAGAGGCCCCCTATCAACTCGCATGGGGACTGGCCTCTCCTGAGGCAACCAGGGCGGGTCCCTGAGGTCCCCGTCGTAACTCGAGAACACCTGCCGCAACTCGAGAAAATCCAGGAAGTTCTCCCTTGCAGGCGAGATGAGGCCTATTTCCGATGAGGCGTCTGGAGACTAATGACACCTAAACTCTGGAACTTCGAAAGGGTCTTTCACACCCTTGCTGCAACTCAAGAAGTTCACCGCCATACCCGTCTCCACTCGAGAGGAAGCACGATGGTCCCGCCCACATCCAGAGGAGCCCCGTTTCCCCCTCGTAGCTCGAGATGAGGGATCCCTTCCCTGCTTTCAACGGGAAAGAATTCCCGGCGTTCCCGTCGCATCTCAAGAGGAGGCACTCTCAACAGGAAAGGCGAGAGGAACTCCATGGTCGTACCACCATTCCAAGACTCCCCCAGATGTCTCAGTCCATTCCAGAGGAACCTCTTTGCCCTGCACTGGCTCATCTTTCACGCCGAGGATCGACTCACACCACGGTGGCACGTGGGCCAGCCCTGTGGGAAAGCCTCGAGGGAAAGCCTCGAGGGAAAACCACAGATCCTTTGATCCACCCGACGGGAAGCGTGACATTGCTGCTACAGCCTGGAAGGAAAGCGCAAGTTCATGCCACCACTCGAGACGAGGCCTGACTCCCCTGGGGAGACTCCAGAAGTACCCAAAGATCCATGTTAGCCCCTGAGAGGAATCCTCGGTTCCGGCCCTGACTCCACACAAGGTTTTTGGCCCCGGTATCGACGGGAGAGGAATCCCGAGAGGCCGCCTAGCAACTCGCACGGGGAGTGGCCTCTCCTGAGGCCAGAAGGGCGGGTCCCTGACGTCCCCGTCGTAACTCGAGAACACCTGCCGCAACTCGAGAAAATCCAGGAAGTTCTCCCTTCCAGGCGAGATGAGGCCTATTTCCGATGAGGCGTCTGGAGTCTAATGACACCTAACCTCTGGAACTTCGAAAGGGTCTTTCACACCCTTGCTGCAACTCAAGAAGTTCACCGCCATACCCGTCTCCACTCGAGAGGAAGCACGATGGTCCCGCCCACATCCAGAGGAGCCCCGTTTCCCCCTCGTAGCTCGAGATGAGGGATCCTTTCCCTGCTTTCAACGGGAAAGAATTCCCGGCGTTCCCGTCGCATCTCAAGAGGAGGCACTCTCAACAGGAAAGGCGAGAGGAACTCCATGGTCGTACCACCATTCCAAGACTCCCCCAGATGTCTCAGTCCATTCCAGAGGAAACTCTTTGCCCTGCACTGGCTCATCTTTCACGCCGAGGATCGACTCACAACACGGTGGCACGTGGGACAGCCCTGTGGGAAAGCCTCGAGGGAAAGCCTCGAGGGAAAGCCACAGATCCTTTGATAAATGCGACGGGAATCGTGACATTGCTGCTACAGCCTGGAAGGAAAGCGCACGTGCATGCCCCCACTCGAGACGAGGCCTGACTCCCGTGGGGAGACTCCAGAAGTACCCAAAGATCCATTTCAGCCCCTGAGAGGAATCCTCGGTCCCGGCCCTGACTCCACACAAGGTTTTTGGCCCCGGTATCGACGGGAGAGGAATCCCGAGAGGCCCCCTAGCAACTCGCATGGGGACTGGCCTCTCCTGAGGCCACCAGGGCGGGTCCCTGAGGTCCCCGTCGTAACTCGAGAACACCTGCCGCAACTCGAGAAAATCCAGGAAGTTCTCCCTTCCAGGCGAGATGAGGCCTATTTCCGATGAGGCGTCTGGAGACTAATGACACCTAACCTCTGGAACTTCGAAAGGGTCTTTCACACCCTTGCTGCAACTCAAGAAGTTCACCGCCATACCCGTCTCCACTCGAGAGGAAGCACGATGGTCCCGCCCACATCCACAGGAGCCCCGTTTCCCCCTCGTAGCTCGAGATGAGGGATCCTTTCCCTGCTTTCAACGGGAAAGAATTCCCGGCGATCCCGTCGCATCTCAAGAGGAGGCACTCTCAACAGGAAAGGCGAGAGGAACTCCATGGTCGTACCACCATTCCAAGACTCCCCCAGATGTCTCAGTCCATTCCAGAGGAACCTTTTGCCCTGCACTGGCTCATCTTTCACGCCGAGGATCGACTCACACCACGGTGGCACGTGGGAAAGCCTTGTGGGAAAGCCTCGAGGGAAAGCCTCGAAGGAAAACCACAGATCCTTTGATCCACGCGACGGGAAGCGTGACATTGCTGCTGCAGCCTGGAAGGAAAGCGCACGTGCATGCCCCCACTCGAGACGAGTCCTGACTCCCCTGGGGAGACTCCAGAAGTACCCAAAGATACATGTCACCCCTGAGAGTAATCCTCGGTTCCGGCCCTGACTCCACACAAGGTTTTTGGCCCCGGTATCGACGGGAGAGGAATCCCGAGAGGCCACCTAGCAACTCGCATGGGGACTGGCCTCTCCTGAGGCAACCAGGGCGGGTCCCTGAGGTCCCCGTCGTAACTCGAGAACACCTGCCGCAACTCGAGAAAATCCAGGAAGTTCTCCCTTCCAGGCGACATGTGGCCTATTTCCGATGAGGCGTCTGGAGACTAATGACACCTAACCTCTGGAACTTCGAAAGGGTCTTTCACACCCTTGCTGCAACTCAAGAAGTTCACCGCCATACCCGTCTCCACTCGAGAGGAAGCACGATGGTCCCGCCCACATCCAGAGGAGCCCCGTTTCCCCCTCGTAGCTCGAGATGAGGGATCCTTTCCCTGCTTTCAACGGGAAAGAATTCACGGCGTTCCCGTCACATCTCAAGAGGAGGCACTCTCAACAGGAAAGGCGAGAGGAACTCCATGGTCGTACCACCATTCCAAGACTCCCCCAGATGCCTCAGTCCATTCCAGAGGAAACTCTTTGCCCTGCACTGGCTCATCTTTCACGCCGAGGATCGACTCACAACACGGTGGCACGTGGGACAGCCCTGTGGGAAAGCCTCGAGGGAAAGCCTCGAGGGAAAGCCACAGATCCTTTGATAACTGCGACGGGAATCGTGACACTGCTGCTACAGCCTGGAAGGAAAGCGCACGTGCATGCCCCCACTCGAGACGAGGCCTGACTCCCGTGAGGAGACTCCAGAAGTACCCAAAGATCCATGTCAGCCCCTGAGAGGAATCCTCGGTCCCGGCCCTGACTCCACACAAGGTTTTTGGCCCCGGTATCGACGGGAGAGGAATCCCGAGAGGCCCCCTAGCAACTCGCATGGGGACTGGCCTCTCCTGAGGCCACCAGAGCGGGTCCCTGAGGTCCCCGTCGTAACTCGAGAACACCTGCCGCAACTCGAGAAAATCCAGGAAGTTCTCCCTTCCAGGCGAGATGAGGCCTATTTCCGATGAGGCGTCTGGAGACTAATGACACCTAAACTCTGGAACTTCGAAAGGGTCTTTCACACCCTTGCTGCAACTCAAGAAGTTCACCGCCATACCCGTCTCCACTCGAGAGGAAGCACGATGGTCCCGCCCACATCCAGAGGAGCCCCGTTTCCCCCTCGTAGCTCGAGATGAGGGATCCTTTCCCTGCTTTCAACGGGAAAGAATTCCCGGCGTTCCCGTCGCATCTCAAGAGGAGGCACTCTCAACAGGAAAGGCGAGAGGAACTCCATGGTCGTATCACCATTCCAAGAGTCCCCCAGATGTCTCAGTCCATTCCAGAGGAACCTCTTTGCCCTGCACTGGCTCATCTTTCACGCCGAGGATCGACTCACACCACGGTGGCACGTGGGACAGCCCTGTGGGAAAGCCTCGAGGGAAAGCCTCGAGGGAAAGCCACAGATCCTTTGATAAATGCGACGGGAAGCGTGACATTGCTGCTACAGCCTGGAAGGAAAGTGCACGTGCATGCCCCCAATCGAGACGAGGCCTGACTCCCCTAGGGAGACTCCAGAAGTACCCAAAGATCCATGTCACCCTTGAGAGGAATCCTCGGTTCCGGCCCTGACTCCACACAAGGTTTTTGGCCCCGGTATCGACGGGGGAGGAATCCCGAGAGGCCCCCTAGCAACTCGCATGGGGAATGGCCTCTCCTGAGGCCACCAGGGCGGGTCCCTGAGGTCCCCGTCGTAACTCGAGAACACCTGCCGCAACTCGAAAAAATCCAGGAAGTTCTCCCTTCCACGCGAGATGAGGCCTATTTCCGATGAGGCGTCTGGAGACTAATGGCACCTAACCTCTGGAACTTCGAAAGGGTCTTTCACACCCTAGCTGCAACTCAAGAAGTTCACCGCCATACCCGTCTTAACTCCAGAGGAAGCACGATGGTCCCGCCCACATCCAGAGGAGCCCCGTTTCCCCCTCGTAGCTCGAGATGAGGGATCCTTTCCCTACTTTCAACGGGAAAGAGTTCCCGGCGTTCCCGTCGAATCTCAAGAGGAGGCACTCTCAACAGGAAAGGCGAGAGGAACTCCATGGTCGTACCACCATTCCAAGAGTCCCCCAGATGTCTCAGTCCATTCCAGAGGAAGCTCTTTGCCCTGCACTGGCTCATCTTTCACGCCGAGGATCGACTCACACCACGGTCGCACGTGGGACAGCCCTGTGGGAAAGCCTCGAGGGAAAGCCTCGAGGGAAAACCACATATCCTTTGATCCACGCGACGGGAAGCGTGACATTGCTGCTAGAGCCTGAAAGGAAAGCGCACGTGCATGCCCCCACTCGAGACGAGGCCTGACTCCCCTGGGGAGACTCCAGAAGTACCCAAAGATCCATGTCAGCCCCTGAGAGGAATCCTCGGTTCCGGCCCTGACTCCACACAAGGTTTTTGGCCCCGGTATCGACGGGAGAGGAATCCCGAGGGGCCCCCTAGCAACTAGCATGGGGACTGGCCTCTCCTGAGGCCACCAGGGCGGGTCCCTGAGGTCCCCGTCGTAACTCGAGAACACCTGCCGCAACTCGAGCAAATCCAGGAAGTTCTCCCTTCCAGGCCAGATGAGGCCTATTTCCGATGAGGCGTCTGGAGACTAATGACACCTAACCTCTGGAACTTCGAAAGGGTCATTCACACCCTTGCTGCAACTCAAGAAATTCACCGCCATACCCGTCTCCACTCGGGAGGAAGCACGATGGTCCCGCCCACATCCAGAGGAGCCCCGTTTCCCCCTCGGAGCTCGAGATGAGGGATCCTTTCCCTGCTTTCAACGGAAAAGAATTCCTGGCGTTCCCGTCGCATCTCAAGAGGAGGCACTCTCAACAGGAAAGGCGAGAGGAACTCCATGGTCGTACCACCATTCCAAGAGTCCCCCAGATGTCTCAGTCCATTCCAGAGGAACCTCTTTGCCCTGCACTGGATCATCTTTCACGCCGAGGATTGACTCACACCACAGTGGCACGTGGGACAGCCCTGTGGGAAAGCCTCGAGGGAAAGCCTCGAGGGAAAACCACAGATCCTTTGATCCACGCGACAGGAAACGTGACATTGCTGCTACAGCCTGGAAGGAAAGCGCACGTGCATGCCCCCACTCGAGACGAGGCCTGACTCCCCTGGGGAGACTCCAGAAGTACCCAAAGATCCATGTCAGCCCCTGAGAGGAATCCTCGGTTCCGGCCCTGACTCCACACAAGGTTTTTGGCCCCAGTATCGATGGGAGAGGAATCCCGAGAGGCCCCCTAGCAACTCGCCTGGGGACTGGCCTCTCCTGAGGCCACCAGGGCGGGTCCCTGATGTCCCCGTCGTAACTCGAGAACACCTGCCGCAACTCGAGAAAATCCAGGAAGTTCTCCCTTCCAGGCGAGATGAGGCCTATTTCCGATGAGGCGTCTGGAGACTAATGACACCTAACCTCTGGAACTTCGAAAGGGTCTTTCACACCCTTGCTGCAACTCAAGAAGTTCACCGCCATACCAGTCTCCACTCGAGAGAAAGCACGATGGTCCCGCCCACATCCAGAGGAGCCCCGTTTCCCCCTCGGAGCTCGAGATGAGGGATCGTTTCCCTGCTTTCAACGGGAAAAAATTCCCAGCATTCCCGTCGCATCTCAAGAGGAGGCAATCTCAACAGGAAAGGCGAGAGGAACTCCATGGTCGTACCACCATTCCTAGAGTCCCCTAGATGTCTCAGTCCATTCCAGAGGAACCTCTTTGACCTGCACTGGCTCATCTTTCACGCCGAGGATCGACTCACACCACGGTGCCACGTGGGACAGTCCTGTGGGAAAGCCTCGAGGGAAAGCCTCGAGGGAAAACCACAGATCCTTTGATCCATGCGACGGGAAGCGTGACATTGCAGCTACAGCCTGGAAGGAAAGCGCACGTTCATGCCCCCACTCGAGACGAGGCCTGACTCCCCTGCGGAGTCTCCAGAAGTACCCAAAGAACCATGTCACCCCTGAGAGGAATCCTCGGTTCCGGCCCTGACTCCACACAAGGTTTTTGGCCCCGGTATCGACGGGAGAGGAATCCCGAGAGGCCCCCTAGCAACTCGCATGGGGACTGGCCTTTGCTGAGGCCACCACACGGGTCCCTGAGGTCCCCGTCTTAACTCGAGAACACCTCCCGCAACTCGAGAAAATCCAGGAAGTTCTCCCTTCCAGGCAAGATGAGGCCTATTTCCGATGAGGCGTCTGGAGACTAATGACACCTAACCTCTGGAACTTCGAAAGGGTCTTTCACACCCTTGCTGCAACTCAAGAAGTTCACCGCCATAACCGTCTCCACTCGAGAGGAAGCACGATGGTCTCGCCCACATCCAGAGGAGCCCCGTTTCCCCCTCGGAGCTCGAGATGAGGGATCCTTTCCCTGCTTTCAACGGGAAAGAATTCCCAGCGTTCCCGTCGCATCTCAAGAGGAGGCACTCTCAACAGGAAAGGCGAGAGGAACTCCATGGTCGTACCACCATTCCAAGAGTCCCCCAGATATCTCAGTCCATTCCAGAGGAACCTCTTTGCCCTGCACTGGCTCATCTTTCACGCCGAGGATCGACTCACACCACGGTGGCACGTGGGACAGCCCTGTGGGAAAGCCTCGAGGGAATGCCTCGAGGGAAAACCACAGATCCTTTGATCCACGCGACGGGAAGCGTCACATTGCTGCTACAGCCTGGAAGGAAAGCGCACGTGCATGCCCCCGCTCGAGACGAGGCCTGACTCCCCTGGGGAGACTCCAGAAGTACCCAAAGATCCATGTCACCCCTGAGAGGAATCCTCGGTTCCGGCCCTGACTCCACACAAGATTTTTGGCCCCGGTATCGACAGGAGAGGAATCCCGTGAGGCCACCGAGCAACTCGCATGGACCTGGCCTCTCCTGAGGCCACCAGGGCGGGTCCCTGAGGTCCCCGTCGTAACTCGAGAACACCTGCCGCAACTCAAGAAAATCCAGGAAGTTCTCCCTTACAGGCCAGATGAGGCCTATTTCCGATGAGGCGTCTGGAGACTAATGACACCTAACCTCTGGAACTTCGAAAGGGTCTTTCACACCCTTGCTGCAACTCAAGAAGTTCACCGCCATACCCATCTCCACTCTAGAGGAAGCACGACGGTCCCGCCCACATCCAGAGGAGCCCCGTTTCCCCCTCGTAGCTCGAGATGAGTGATCCTTTCCCTGCATTCAACGGGAAAGAATTCCCGGCGTTCCCGTCACATCTCAAGAGGAGGCACTCTCAACAGGAAAGGCGAGAGGAACTCCATGGTCGTACCACCATTCCAAGAGTCCCCCAGATGTCTCAGTCCATTCCAGACGAACCTCTTTGCCCTGCACTGGCTCATCTTTCACGCCGAGGATCGACTCACACCACGGTGGCACGTGGGACAGCCCTGTGGGAAAGCCTCGAGGGAAAGCCTCGAGGGAAAACCACAGATCCTTTGATCCACGCCACGGGAAGCGTGACATTGCTGCTACAGCCTCGAAGGAAAGCGCACGTGCATGTCCCCACTCGAGACGAGGCCTTACTCAGCTGGGGAGACTCCAGAAGTACCCAAAGATCCATGTCACCCCCTGAGAGGAATCCTCGGTTCCGGCCCTGACTCCACACAAGTTTTTTGGCCCCGGTATCGACGGGAGAAGAATCACGAGAGGCCACCTAGCAAGACGCATGGGGACTGTTCTCTATTGAGGCCACCAGGGCGGGTCCCTGAGGTCCCCGTCTTAACTCTAGAACACCTCCCGCAACTCGAGAAAATCCAGGAAGTTCTCCCTTCCAGGCGAGATGAGGCCTATTTCCGATGAGGCGTCTGGAGACTAATGACACCTAACCTCTGGAACTTCGAAAGGGTCTTTCACACCCTTGCTGCAACTCAAGAAGTTCACCGCCATACCCGTCTCCACTCTAGAGGAAGCACGATGGTCCCGCCCACATCCAGAGGAGCCCCGTTTCCCCCTCGTAGCTCGAGATGAGGGATTCTTTCCCTGCTTTCAACGGGAAAGAATTCCCAGCGTTCCCGTCGCATCTCAAGAGGAGGCACTCTCAACAGAAAAGGCGAGAGGAACTCCATGGTCGTACCACCATTCCAAGAGTCCCCCAGATGTCTCAGTCCATTCAAGAGGAACCTCTTTGACCTGTACTGGCTCATCTTTCACGCCGAGGATCGACTCACACCACGGTGGCACGTGGGACAGTCCTGTGGGAAAGCCTCGAGGGAAAGCCTCGAGGGAAAACCACAGATCCTTTGATCCACGCGACGGGAAGCGTGACATTGCTGCTACAGCCTGGAAGGAAAGCGCACGTGCATGCCCCCACTCGAGACGAGGCCTGACTCCCCTGGGGAGTCTCCAGAAGTACCCAAAGAACCATGTCACCCCTGAGAGGAATCCTCGGTTCCGGCCCTGACTCCACACAAGGTTTTTGGCCCCGGTATCGACGGGAGAGGAATCCCGAGAGGCCGCCTAGCAACTCGCATGGGGACTGGCCTCTCCTGAGGCCACCAGGGCGGGTCCCTGAGGTCCCCGTCGTAACTCGAGAACACCTGCCGCAACTCGAGAAAATCCAGGAAGTTCTCCCTTCCAGGCGAGATGAGGCCTATTTCCGATGAGGCGTCTGGAGACTAATGACACCTAACCTCTGGAACTTCGAAAGGGTCTTTCACACCCTTGCTGCAACTCAAGAAGTTCACCGCCATACCCGTCTCCACTCGAGAGGAAGCACGATGGTCCCGCCCACATCCAGAGGAGCCCCGTTTCCCCCTCGTAGCTCGAGATGAGGGATCCTTTCCCTGCTTTCAACGGGAAAGAATTCCCGGCGTTCCCGTCGCATCTCAAGAGGAGGCACTCTCAACAGGAAAGGCGAGAGGAACTCCATGGTCGTACCACCATTCCAAGAGTCCCCCAGATGTCTCAGTCCATTCCAGAGGAACCTCTTTGCCCTGCACTGGCTCATCTTTCACGCCGAGGATCGACTCACACCATGGTGGCACGTGGGACAGCCCTGTGGGAAAGCCTCATGGGAAAGCCTCGAGGAAAAACCACAGATTCTTTGATCCACGCGACGGGAAGCGTGACATTGCTGCTAGAGCCTGGAAGGAAAGCGCACGTGCATGCCCCCACTCGAGACGAGGCCTGACTCCCCTGGGGAGACTCCAGAAGTACCCAAAGATCCATGTCAGCCCCTGAGAGGAATCCTCGGTTCAGGCCCTGACTCCACACAAGGTTTTTGGCCCCGGTATCGACGGGAGAGGAATCCCGAGGGGCCCCCTAGCAACTAGCATGGGGACTGGCCTCTCCTGAGGCCACCAGGGCGGGTCCCTGAGGTCCCCGTCGTAACTCGAGAACACCTGCCGCAACTCGAGCAAATCCAGGAAGTTCTCCCTTCCAGGCCAGATGAGGCCTATTTCCGATGAGGCGTCTGGAGACTAATGACACCTAACCTCTGGAACTTCGAAAGGGTCATTCACACCCTTGCTGCAACTCAAGAAGTTCACCGCCATACCCGTCTCCATTCGGGAGGAAGCACGATGGTCCCGCCCACATCCAGAGGAGCCCCGTTTCCCCCTCGGAGCTCGAGATGAGGGATCCTTTCCCTGCTTTCAACGGGAAAGAATTCCTGGCGTTCCCGTCGCATCTCAAGAGGAGGCACTCTCAACAGGAAAGGCGAGAGGAACTCCATGGTCGTACCACCATTCAAAGAGTCCCCCAGATGTCTCAGTCCATTCCAGAGGAACCTCTTTGCCCTGCACTGGCTCATCTTTCACGCCGAGGATTGACTCACACCACAGTGGCACGTGGGACAGCCCTGTGGGAAAGCCTCGAGGGAAAGCCTCGAGGGAAAACCACAGATCCTTTGATGCACGCGACAGGAAACGTGACATTGCTGCTACAGCCTGGAAGGAAAGCGCACGTGCATGCCCCCACTCGAGACGAGGCCTGACTCCCCTGGGGAGACTCCAGAAGTACCCAAAGATCCATGTCAGCCCCTGAGAGGAATCCTCGGTTCCGGCCCTGACTCCACACAAGGTTTTTGGCCCCAGTATCGATGGGAGAGGAATCCCGAGAGGCCCCCTAGCAACTCGCATGGGGACTCTCCGTTCCTTAGGCCACCAGGGCGGGTCCCTGAGGTCCCCGTCGTAACTCGAGAACACCTGCCGCAACTCGAGAAAATCCAGGAAGTTCTCCCTTCCAGGCGAGATGAGGCCTATTTCCGATGAGGCGTCTGGAGACTAATGACACCTAACCTCTGGAACTTCGAAAGGGTCTTTCACACCCTTGCTGCAACTCAAGAAGTTCGCCGCCATACCAGTCTCCACTCGAGAGGAAGCACGATGGTCCCGCCCACATCCAGAGGAGCCCCGTTTCCCCCTCGGAGCTCGAGATGAGGGATCGTTTCCCTGCTTTCAACGGGAAAAAATTCCCAGCATTCCCGTCGCATCTCAAGAGGAGGCAATCTCAACAGGAAAGGCGAGAGGAACTCCATGGTCGTACCACCATTCCTAGAGTCCCCTAGATGTCTCAGTCCATTCCAGAGGAACCTCTTTGACCTGCACTGGCTCATCTTTCACGCCGAGGATCGACTCACACCACGGTGCCACGTGGGACAGCCCTGTGGGAAAGCCTCAAGGGAAAGCCTCGAGGGAAAGCCACAGATCCTTTCATAAATGCGACGGGAAGAATGACATTGCTGCTACAGCCTGGAAGGAAAGCGCACGTGCATACCCCCACTCGAGACGAGGCCTGACTCCCCTGGGGAGACTCCAGAAGTACCCAAAGATCCATGTCAGCCCCTGAGAGGAATCCTCGGTTCCGGCCCTGACTCCACACAAGTTTTTTGGCCCCGGTATCGACGGGAGAAGAATCACGAGAGGCCACCTAGCAAGACGCATGGGGACTGTTCTCTATTGAGGCCACCAGGGCGGGTCCCTGAGGTCCCCGTCTTAACTCTAGAACACCTCCCGCAACTTGAGAAAATCCAGGAAGTTCTCCCTTCCAGGCGAGATGAGGCCTATTTCCGATGAGGCGTCTGGAGATTAATGACACCTAACCTCTGGAACTTCGAAAGGGTCTTTCACACCCTTGCTGCAACTCAAGAAGTTCACCGCCATACCCGTCTCCACTCTAGAGGAAGCACGATGGTCCCGCCCACATCCAGAGGAGCCCCGTTTCCCCCTCGTAGCTCGAGATGAGGGATCCTTTCCCTGCTTTCAACGGGAAAGAATTCCCAGCGTTCCCGTCGCATCTCAAGAGGAGGCACTCTCAACAGAAAAGGCGAGAGGAACTCCATGGTCGTACCACCATTCCAAGAGTCCCCCAGATGTCTCAGTCCATTCAAGAGGAACCTCTTTGACCTGCACTGGCTCATCTTTCACGCCGAGGATCGACTCACACCACGGTGGCACGTGGGACACTCCTGTGGGAAAGCCTCGAGGGAAAGCCTCGAGGGAAAACCACAGATCCTTTGATCCACGCGACGGGAAGCGTGACATTGCTGCTACAGCCTGGAAGGAAAGCGCACGTGCATGCCCCCACTCGAGACGAGGCCTGACTCCCCTGGGGAGTCTCCAGAAGTACCCAAAGAACCATGTCACCCCTGAGAGGAATCCTCGGTTCCGGCCCTGATTCCACACAAGGTTTTTGGCCCCGGTATCGACGGGAGAGGAATCCCGAGAGGCCCCCTAGCAACTCGCATCGGGACTGGCCTTTGCTGAGGCCACCAGGACGGGTCCCTGAGGTTCCCGTCGTAACTCGAGAACACCTGCCGCAACTAGAGAAAATCCAGGAAGTTCTCCCTTCCAGGCGAGATGAGGCCTATTTCCGATGAGGCGTCTGGAGACTAATGACACCTAACCTCTGGAACTTCGAAAGGGTCTTTCACACCCTTGCTGCTACTCAAGAAGTTCACCGCCATACCCGTCTCCACTCGAGAGGAAGAACGATGGTCCCGCCCCCATCCAGAGGAGCCCCGTTTCCCCCTCGGAGATCGAGATGAGGGATCCTTTCCCTGCTTTCAACGGGAAAGAATTCCTGCGTTCCCGTTGCATCTCAAGAGGAGGCACTCTCAACAGGAAAGGCGAGAGGAACTCCATGGCCGTACCACCATTCCAAGAGTCCCCCAGATGTCTCATTCCATTCCAGAGGAACCTCTTTGCCCTGCACTGGCTCATCTTTCACGGAGAAGTCGACTCACACCACAGTGGCACGTGGGACAGCCCTGTGGGAAAGCCTCGAGGGAAAACCACAGATCCTTTGATCCACGCCACGGGAAGCGTGACATTGCTGGTACAGCCTGGAAGGAAAGCGCACGTGCATGCCCCCACTCGAGCCGAGGCCTGACTCCCCTGGGGAGACTCCAGAAGTACCCAAACATCCATGTCAGCCCCTGAGAGGAATCCTCGGTTCCGGCCCTGACTCCACACAAGGTTTTTGGCCCCGGTATCGACGGGAGAGGAATCCCGAGAGGCCCCCTAGCAACTCGCATGGGGACTGGCCTCTCCTGAGGCCATCAGGTCGGGTCCCTGTGGTTCCCGTCGTAACTCGAGAACACCTGCCGCAACTCGAGAAAATCCAGGAATTTCTCCCTTCCAGGCGAGATGAGGCCTATTTCCGATGAGGCGTCTGGAGACTAATGACACCTAACCTCTGGAACTTCGAAAGGGTCTTTCACACTCTTGCTGCAACTCAAGAAGTTCACCGCCACACCCGTCTCCACTCGAGAGGAAGCACGATGGTCCCGCCCACATCCAGAGGAGCCCCGTTTCCCCCTCGTAGCTCGAGATGAGGGATCCTTTCCCTGCTTTCAACGGGAAAGAATTCCTGGCGTTCCCGTCGCATCTCAAGAGGAGGCACTCTCAACAGGAAAGGCGAGGGGAACTCCATGGTCGTACCACCATTCTAAGAGTCCCCCAGATGTCTCAGTCCATTCCAGAGGAACCTCTTTGCCCTGCACTGGCTCATCTTTCACGCCGAGGATCGACTCACACCACGGTGGCACGTGGGACAGCCCTGTGGGAAAGCCTCGAGGGAAAGCCTCGAGGGAAAACCACAGATCCTTTGATCCACGCCACGGGAAGCGTGACATTGCTGCTACAGCCTCGAAGGAAAGCGCACGTGCATGCCCCCACTCGAGACGAGGCCATACTCCCATGGGGAGACTCCAGAAGTACCCAAAGATCCATGTCAGCCCCTGAGAGGAATCCTCCGTTCCGGCCGTGACTCCACACAAGGTTTTTGGCCCCGGTATCGACGGGAGAGGAATCCCGAGAGGCCCCCTAGCAACTCGCATGGGGAGTGGCCTCTCCTGAGGCCACCAGGGCGGGTCCCTGAGGTCCCCGTCGTAACTCGAGAACACCTGCCACAACTCGAGAAAATCCAGGAAGTTCTCCCTTCAAGGCGAGATGAGGCCTATTTCCGATGAGGCGTCTGGAGACGAATGACACCTAACCTCTGGAACTTCGAAAGGGTCTTTCACACCCTTGCTGCAACTCAAGAAGTTCACCGCCATACCCGTCTCCACTCGAGAAGAAGCACGATGGTCGCGCCCACATCCAGAGGAGCCCCGTTTCCCCCTCGGAGCTCGAGATGAGGGATCCTTTCCCTGCTTTCAACGGGAAAGAATTCCCGGCGTTCCCGTCGCATCTCAAGAGGAGGCACTCTCAACAGGAAAGGCGAGAGGAACTCCATGGTCGTACCACCATTCCAAGAGTCCCCCAGATATCTCAGTCCATTCCAGAGGAACCTCTTTGCCCTGCACTGGCTCATCTTTCACGCCAAGGATCGACTCACACCACGGTGGCACGTGGGACAGCCCTGTGGGAAAGCCTCGAGGGAAAGCCTCGAGGGAAAACCACAGATCCTTTGATCCACGCCACGGGAAGCGTGACATTGCTGCTACAGCCTGAAAGGAAAGCGCACGTGCATGCCCCCACTCGAGACGAGGCCTGACTCCCCTGGGGATACTCCAGAAGTACCCAAAGATCCTTGTCAGCCCCTGAGAGGAATCCTCGGTTCCGGCCCTGACTCCACACAAGTTTTTTGGCCCCGGTATCGACGGGAGAAGAATCACGAGAGGCCACCTAGCAAGACGCATGGGGACTGTTCTCTATTGAGGCCACCAGGGCGGGTCCCTGAGGTCCCCGTCTTAACTCTAGAACACCTCCCGCAACTCGAGAAAATCCAGGAAGTTCTCCCTTCCAGGCGAGATGAGGCCTATTTCCGATGAGGCGTCTGGAGACTAATGACACCTAACCTCTGGAACTTCGAAAGGGTCTTTCACACCCTTGCTGCAACTCAAGAAGTTCACCGCCATACCCGTCTCCACTCTAGAGGAAGCACGATGGTCCCGCCTACATCCAGAGGAGCCCCGTTTCCCCCTCGTAGCTCGAGATGAGGGATTCTTTCCCTGCTTTCAACGGGAAAGAATTCCCAGCGTTCCCGTCGCATCTCAAGAGGAGGCACTCTCAACAGAAAAGGCGAGAGGAACTCCATGGTCATACCACCATTCCAAGAGTCCCCCAGATGTCTCAGTCCATTCAAGAGGAACCTCTTTGACCTGTACTGGCTCATCTTTCACGCCGAGGATCGACTCACACCACGGTGGCACGTGGGACAGTCCTGTGGGAAAGCCTCGAGGGAAAGCCTCGAGGGAAAACCACAGATCCTTTGATCCACGCGACGGGAAGCGTGACATTGCTGCTACAGCCTGGAAGGAAAGCGCACGTGCATGCCCCCACTCGAGACGAGGCCTGACTCCCCTGGGGAGTCTCCAGAAGTACCCAAAGAACCATGTCACCCCTGAGAGGAATCCTCGGTTCCGGCCCTGACTCCACACAAGGTTTTTAGCCCCGGTATCGACGGGAGAGGAATCCCGAGAGGCCGCCTAGCAACTCGCATGGGGACTGGCCTCTCCTGAGGCCACCAGGGCGGGTCCCTGAGGTCCCCGTCGTAACTCGAGAACACCTGCCGCAACTCGAGAAAATCCAGGAAGTTCTCCCTTCCAGGCGAGATGAGGCCTATTTCCGATGAGGCGTCTGGAGACTAATGACACCTAACCTCTGGAACTTCGAAAGGGTCTTTCACACCCTTGCTGCAACTCAAGAAGTTCACCGCCATACCCGTCTCCACTCGAGAGGAAGCACGATGGTCCCGCCCACATCCAGAGGAGCCCCGTTTCCCCCTCGTAGCTCGAGATGAGGGATCCTTTCCCTGCTTTCAACGGGAAAGAATTCCCGGCGTTCCCGTCGCATCTCAAGAGGAGGCACTCTCAACAGGAAAGGCGAGAGGAACTCCATGGTCGTACCACCATTCCAAGAGTCCCCCAGATGTCTCAGTCCATTCCAGAGGAACCTCTTTGCCCTGCACTGGCTCATCTTTCACGCCGAGGATCGACTCACACCATGGTGGCACGTGGGACAGCCCTGTGGGAAAGCCTCATGGGAAAGCCTCGAGGAAAAACCACAGATTCTTTGATCCACGCGACGGGAAGCGTGACATTGCTGCTAGAGCCTGGAAGGAAAGCGCACGTGCATGCCCCCACTCGAGACGAGGCCTGACTCCCCTGGGGAGACTCCAGAAGTACCCAAAGATCCATGTCAGCCCCTGAGAGGAATCCTCGGTTCAGGCCCTGACTCCACACAAGGTTTTTGGCCCCGGTATCGACGGGAGAGGAATCCCGAGGGGCCCCCTAGCAACTAGCATGGGGACTGGCCTCTCCTGAGGCCACCAGGGCGGGTCCCTGAGGTCCCCGTCGTAACTCGAGAACACCTGCCGCAACTCGAGCAAATCCAGGAAGTTCTCCCTTCCAGGCCAGATGAGGCCTATTTCCGATGAGGCGTCTGGAGACTAATGACACCTAACCTCTGGAACTTCGAAAGGGTCATTCACACCCTTGCTGCAACTCAAGAAGTTCACCGCCATACCCGTCTCCATTCGGGAGGAAGCACGATGGTCCCGCCCACATCCAGAGGAGCCCCGTTTCCCCCTCGGAGCTCGAGATGAGGGATCCTTTCCCTGCTTTCAACGGGAAAGAATTCCTGGCGTTCCCGTCGCATCTCAAGAGGAGGCACTCTCAACAGGAAAGGCGAGAGGAACTCCATGGTCGTACCACCATTCAAAGAGTCCCCCAGATGTCTCAGTCCATTCCAGAGGAACCTCTTTGCCCTGCACTGGCTCATCTTTCACGCCGAGGATTGACTCACACCACAGTGGCACGTGGGACAGCCCTGTGGGAAAGCCTCGAGGGAAAGCCTCGAGGGAAAACCACAGATCCTTTGATGCACGCGACAGGAAACGTGACATTGCTGCTACAGCCTGGAAGGAAAGCGCACGTGCATGCCCCCACTCGAGACGAGGCCTGACTCCCCTGGGGAGACTCCAGAAGTACCCAAAGATCCATGTCAGCCCCTGAGAGGAATCCTCGGTTCCGGCCCTGACTCCACACAAGGTTTTTGGCCCCAGTATCGATGGGAGAGGAATCCCGAGAGGCCCCCTAGCAACTCGCATGGGGACTCTCCGTTCCTTAGGCCACCAGGGCGGGTCCCTGAGGTCCCCGTCGTAACTCGAGAACACCTGCCGCAACTCGAGAAAATCCAGGAAGTTCTCCCTTCCAGGCGAGATGAGGCCTATTTCCGATGAGGCGTCTGGAGACTAATGACACCTAACCTCTGGAACTTCGAAAGGGTCTTTCACACCCTTGCTGCAACTCAAGAAGTTCGCCGCCATACCAGTCTCCACTCGAGAGGAAGCACGATGGTCCCGCCCACATCCAGAGGAGCCCCGTTTCCCCCTCGGAGCTCGAGATGAGGGATCGTTTCCCTGCTTTCAACGGGAAAAAATTCCCAGCATTCCCGTCGCATCTCAAGAGGAGGCAATCTCAACAGGAAAGGCGAGAGGAACTCCATGGTCGTACCACCATTCCTAGAGTCCCCTAGATGTCTCAGTCCATTCCAGAGGAACCTCTTTGACCTGCACTGGCTCATCTTTCACGCCGAGGATCGACTCACACCACGGTGCCACGTGGGACAGCCCTGTGGGAAAGCCTCAAGGGAAAGCCTCGAGGGAAAGCCACAGATCCTTTCATAAATGCGACGGGAAGAATGACATTGCTGCTACAGCCTGGAAGGAAAGTGCACGTGCATGCCCCCAATCGAGACGAGGCCTGACTCCCCTGGGGAGACTCCAGAAGTACCCAAAGATCCATGTCAGCCCCTGAGAGGAATCCTCGGTTCCGGCCCTGACTCCACACAAGTTTTTTGGCCCCGGTATCGACGGGAGAAGAATCACGAGAGGCCACCTAGCAAGACGCATGGGGACTGTTCTCTATTGAGGCCACCAGGGCGGGTCCCTGAGGTCCCCGTCTTAACTCTAGAACACCTCCCGCAACTTGAGAAAATCCAGGAAGTTCTCCCTTCCAGGCGAGATGAGGCCTATTTCCGATGAGGCGTCTGGAGATTAATGACACCTAACCTCTGGAACTTCGAAAGGGTCTTTCACACCCTTGCTGCAACTCAAGAAGTTCACCGCCATACCCGTCTCCACTCTAGAGGAAGCACGATGGTCCCGCCCACATCCAGAGGAGCCCCGTTTCCCCCTCGTAGCTCGAGATGAGGGATCCTTTCCCTGCTTTCAACGGGAAAGAATTCCCAGCGTTCCCGTCGCATCTCAAGAGGAGGCACTCTCAACAGAAAAGGCGAGAGGAACTCCATGGTCGTACCACCATTCCAAGAGTCCCCCAGATGTCTCAGTCCATTCAAGAGGAACCTCTTTGACCTGCACTGGCTCATCTTTCACGCCGAGGATCGACTCACACCACGGTGGCACGTGGGACACTCCTGTGGGAAAGCCTCGAGGGAAAGCCTCGAGGGAAAACCACAGATCCTTTGATCCACGCGACGGGAAGCGTGACATTGCTGCTACAGCCTGGAAGGAAAGCGCACGTGCATGCCCCCACTCGAGACGAGGCCTGACTCCCCTGGGGAGTCTCCAGAAGTACCCAAAGAACCATGTCACCCCTGAGAGGAATCCTCGGTTCCGGCCCTGATTCCACACAAGGTTTTTGGCCCCGGTATCGACGGGAGAGGAATCCCGAGAGGCCCCCTAGCAACTCGCATCGGGACTGGCCTTTGCTGAGGCCACCAGGACGGGTCCCTGAGGTTCCCGTCGTAACTCGAGAACACCTGCCGCAACTAGAGAAAATCCAGGAAGTTCTCCCTTCCAGGCGAGATGAGGCCTATTTCCGATGAGGCGTCTGGAGACTAATGACACCTAACCTCTGGAACTTCGAAAGGGTCTTTCACACCCTTGCTGCTACTCAAGAAGTTCACCGCCATACCCGTCTCCACTCGAGAGGAAGAACGATGGTCCCGCCCCCATCCAGAGGAGCCCCGTTTCCCCCTCGGAGATCGAGATGAGGGATCCTTTCCCTGCTTTCAACGGGAAAGAATTCCTGCGTTCCCGTTGCATCTCAAGAGGAGGCACTCTCAACAGGAAAGGCGAGAGGAACTCCATGGCCGTACCACCATTCCAAGAGTCCCCCAGATGTCTCATTCCATTCCAGAGGAACCTCTTTGCCCTGCACTGGCTCATCTTTCACGGAGAAGTCGACTCACACCACAGTGGCACGTGGGACAGCCCTGTGGGAAAGCCTCGAGGGAAAACCACAGATCCTTTGATCCACGCCACGGGAAGCGTGACATTGCTGGTACAGCCTGGAAGGAAAGCGCACGTGCATGCCCCCACTCGAGCCGAGGCCTGACTCCCCTGGGGAGACTCCAGAAGTACCCAAACATCCATGTCAGCCCCTGAGAGGAATCCTCGGTTCCGGCCCTGACTCCACACAAGGTTTTTGGCCCCGGTATCGACGGGAGAGGAATCCCGAGAGGCCCCCTAGCAACTCGCATGGGGACTGGCCTCTCCTGAGGCCATCAGGTCGGGTCCCTGTGGTTCCCGTCGTAACTCGAGAACACCTGCCGCAACTCGAGAAAATCCAGGAATTTCTCCCTTCCAGGCGAGATGAGGCCTATTTCCGATGAGGCGTCTGGAGACTAATGACACCTAACCTCTGGAACTTCGAAAGGGTCTTTCACACCCTTGCTGCAACTCAAGAAGTTCACCGCCACACCCGTCTCCACTCGAGAGGAAGCACGATGGTCCCGCCCACATCCAGAGGAGCCCCGTTTCCCCCTCGTAGCTCGAGATGAGGGATCCTTTCCCTGCTTTCAACGGGAAAGAATTCCCGGCGTTCCCGTCGCATCTCAAGAGGAGGCACTCTCAACAGGAAAGGCGAGAGGAACTCCATGGTCGTACCACCATTCCAAGAGTCCCCCAGATGTCTCAGTCCATTCCAGAGGAACCTCTTTGCCCTGCACTGGCTCATCTTTCACGCCGAGGATCGACTCACACCATGGTGGCACGTGGGACAGCCCTGTGGGAAAGCCTCATGGGAAAGCCTCGAGGAAAAACCACAGATTCTTTGATCCACGCGACGGGAAGCGTGACATTGCTGCTAGAGCCTGGAAGGAAAGCGCACGTGCATGCCCCCACTCGAGACGAGGCCTGACTCCCCTGGGGAGACTCCAGAAGTACCCAAAGATCCATGTCAGCCCCTGAGAGGAATCCTCGGTTCAGGCCCTGACTCCACACAAGGTTTTTGGCCCCGGTATCGACGGGAGAGGAATCCCGAGGGGCCCCCTAGCAACTAGCATGGGGACTGGCCTCTCCTGAGGCCACCAGGGCGGGTCCCTGAGGTCCCCGTCGTAACTCGAGAACACCTGCCGCAACTCGAGCAAATCCAGGAAGTTCTCCCTTCCAGGCCAGATGAGGCCTATTTCCGATGAGGCGTCTGGAGACTAATGACACCTAACCTCTGGAACTTCGAAAGGGTCATTCACACCCTTGCTGCAACTCAAGAAGTTCACCGCCATACCCGTCTCCATTCGGGAGGAAGCACGATGGTCCCGCCCACATCCAGAGGAGCCCCGTTTCCCCCTCGGAGCTCGAGATGAGGGATCCTTTCCCTGCTTTCAACGGGAAAGAATTCCTGGCGTTCCCGTCGCATCTCAAGAGGAGGCACTCTCAACAGGAAAGGCGAGAGGAACTCCATGGTCGTACCACCATTCAAAGAGTCCCCCAGATGTCTCAGTCCATTCCAGAGGAACCTCTTTGCCCTGCACTGGCTCATCTTTCACGCCGAGGATTGACTCACACCACAGTGGCACGTGGGACAGCCCTGTGGGAAAGCCTCGAGGGAAAGCCTCGAGGGAAAACCACAGATCCTTTGATGCACGCGACAGGAAACGTGACATTGCTGCTACAGCCTGGAAGGAAAGCGCACGTGCATGCCCCCACTCGAGACGAGGCCTGACTCCCCTGGGGAGACTCCAGAAGTACCCAAAGATCCATGTCAGCCCCTGAGAGGAATCCTCGGTTCCGGCCCTGACTCCACACAAGGTTTTTGGCCCCAGTATCGATGGGAGAGGAATCCCGAGAGGCCCCCTAGCAACTCGCATGGGGACTCTCCGTTCCTTAGGCCACCAGGGCGGGTCCCTGAGGTCCCCGTCGTAACTCGAGAACACCTGCCGCAACTCGAGAAAATCCAGGAAGTTCTCCCTTCCAGGCGAGATGAGGCCTATTTCCGATGAGGCGTCTGGAGACTAATGACACCTAACCTCTGGAACTTCGAAAGGGTCTTTCACACCCTTGCTGCAACTCAAGAAGTTCGCCGCCATACCAGTCTCCACTCGAGAGGAAGCACGATGGTCCCGCCCACATCCAGAGGAGCCCCGTTTCCCCCTCGGAGCTCGAGATGAGGGATCGTTTCCCTGCTTTCAACGGGAAAAAATTCCCAGCATTCCCGTCGCATCTCAAGAGGAGGCAATCTCAACAGGAAAGGCGAGAGGAACTCCATGGTCGTACCACCATTCCTAGAGTCCCCTAGATGTCTCAGTCCATTCCAGAGGAACCTCTTTGACCTGCACTGGCTCATCTTTCACGCCGAGGATCGACTCACACCACGGTGCCACGTGGGACAGCCCTGTGGGAAAGCCTCAAGGGAAAGCCTCGAGGGAAAGCCACAGATCCTTTCATAAATGCGACGGGAAGAATGACATTGCTGCTACAGCCTGGAAGGAAAGTGCACGTGCATGCCCCCAATCGAGACGAGGCCTGACTCCCCTGGGGAGACTCCAGAAGTACCCAAAGATCCATGTCAGCCCCTGAGAGGAATCCTCGGTTCCGGCCCTGACTCCACACAAGTTTTTTGGCCCCGGTATCGACGGGAGAAGAATCACGAGAGGCCACCTAGCAAGACGCATGGGGACTGTTCTCTATTGAGGCCACCAGGGCGGGTCCCTGAGGTCCCCGTCTTAACTCTAGAACACCTCCCGCAACTTGAGAAAATCCAGGAAGTTCTCCCTTCCAGGCGAGATGAGGCCTATTTCCGATGAGGCGTCTGGAGATTAATGACACCTAACCTCTGGAACTTCGAAAGGGTCTTTCACACCCTTGCTGCAACTCAAGAAGTTCACCGCCATACCCGTCTCCACTCTAGAGGAAGCACGATGGTCCCGCCCACATCCAGAGGAGCCCCGTTTCCCCCTCGTAGCTCGAGATGAGGGATCCTTTCCCTGCTTTCAACGGGAAAGAATTCCCAGCGTTCCCGTCGCATCTCAAGAGGAGGCACTCTCAACAGAAAAGGCGAGAGGAACTCCATGGTCGTACCACCATTCCAAGAGTCCCCCAGATGTCTCAGTCCATTCAAGAGGAACCTCTTTGACCTGCACTGGCTCATCTTTCACGCCGAGGATCGACTCACACCACGGTGGCACGTGGGACACTCCTGTGGGAAAGCCTCGAGGGAAAGCCTCGAGGGAAAACCACAGATCCTTTGATCCACGCGACGGGAAGCGTGACATTGCTGCTACAGCCTGGAAGGAAAGCGCACGTGCATGCCCCCACTCGAGACGAGGCCTGACTCCCCTGGGGAGTCTCCAGAAGTACCCAAAGAACCATGTCACCCCTGAGAGGAATCCTCGGTTCCGGCCCTGATTCCACACAAGGTTTTTGGCCCCGGTATCGACGGGAGAGGAATCCCGAGAGGCCCCCTAGCAACTCGCATCGGGACTGGCCTTTGCTGAGGCCACCAGGACGGGTCCCTGAGGTTCCCGTCGTAACTCGAGAACACCTGCCGCAACTAGAGAAAATCCAGGAAGTTCTCCCTTCCAGGCGAGATGAGGCCTATTTCCGATGAGGCGTCTGGAGACTAATGACACCTAACCTCTGGAACTTCGAAAGGGTCTTTCACACCCTTGCTGCTACTCAAGAAGTTCACCGCCATACCCGTCTCCACTCGAGAGGAAGAACGATGGTCCCGCCCCCATCCAGAGGAGCCCCGTTTCCCCCTCGGAGATCGAGATGAGGGATCCTTTCCCTGCTTTCAACGGGAAAGAATTCCTGCGTTCCCGTTGCATCTCAAGAGGAGGCACTCTCAACAGGAAAGGCGAGAGGAACTCCATGGCCGTACCACCATTCCAAGAGTCCCCCAGATGTCTCATTCCATTCCAGAGGAACCTCTTTGCCCTGCACTGGCTCATCTTTCACGGAGAAGTCGACTCACACCACAGTGGCACGTGGGACAGCCCTGTGGGAAAGCCTCGAGGGAAAACCACAGATCCTTTGATCCACGCCACGGGAAGCGTGACATTGCTGGTACAGCCTGGAAGGAAAGCGCACGTGCATGCCCCCACTCGAGCCGAGGCCTGACTCCCCTGGGGAGACTCCAGAAGTACCCAAACATCCATGTCAGCCCCTGAGAGGAATCCTCGGTTCCGGCCCTGACTCCACACAAGGTTTTTGGCCCCGGTATCGACGGGAGAGGAATCCCGAGAGGCCCCCTAGCAACTCGCATGGGGACTGGCCTCTCCTGAGGCCATCAGGTCGGGTCCCTGTGGTTCCCGTCGTAACTCGAGAACACCTGCCGCAACTCGAGAAAATCCAGGAATTTCTCCCTTCCAGGCGAGATGAGGCCTATTTCCGATGAGGCGTCTGGAGACTAATGACACCTAACCTCTGGAACTTCGAAAGGGTCTTTCACACCCTTGCTGCAACTCAAGAAGTTCACCGCCACACCCGTCTCCACTCGAGAGGAAGCACGATGGTCCCGCCCACATCCAGAGGAGCCCCGTTTCCCCCTCGTAGCTCGAGATGAGGGATCCTTTCCCTGCTTTCAACGGGAAAGAATTCCTGGCGTTCCCGTCGCATCTCAAGAGGAGGCACTCTCAACAGGAAAGGCGAGGGGAACTCCATGGTCGTACCACCATTCTAAGAGTCCCCCAGATGTCTCAGTCCATTCCAGAGGAACCTCTTTGCCCTGCACTGGCTCATCTTTCACGCCGAGGATCGACTCACACCACGGTGGCACGTGGGACAGCCCTGTGGGAAAGCCTCGAGGGAAAGCCTCGAGGGAAAACCACAGATCCTTTGATCCACGCCACGGGAAGCGTGACATTGCTGCTACAGCCTCGAAGGAAAGCGCACGTGCATGCCCCCACTCGAGACGAGGCCATACTCCCATGGGGAGACTCCAGAAGTACCCAAAGATCCATGTCAGCCCCTGAGAGGAATCCTCCGTTCCGGCCGTGACTCCACACACGGTTTTTGGCCCCGGTATCGACGGGAGAGGAATCCCGAGAGGCCCCCTAGCAACTCGCATGGGGAGTGGCCTCTCCTGAGGCCACCAGGGCGGGTCCCTGAGGTCCCCGTCGTAACTCGAGAACACCTGCCACAACTCGAGAAAATCCAGGAAGTTCTCCCTTCAAGGCGAGATGAGGCCTATTTCCGATGAGGCGTCTGGAGACGAATGACACCTAACCTCTGGAACTTCGAAAGGGTCTTTCACACCCTTGCTGCAACTCAAGAAGTTCACCGCCATACCCGTCTCCACTCGAGAAGAAGCACGATGGTCGCCCCCACATCCAGAGGAGCCCCGTTTCCCCCTCGGAGCTCGAGATGAGGGATCCTTTCCCTGCTTTCAACGGGAAAGAATTCCCGGCGTTCCCGTCGCATCTCAAGAGGAGGCACTCTCAACAGGAAAGGCGAGAGGAACTCCATGGTCGTACCACCATTCCAAGAGTCCCCCAGATGTCTCAGTCCATTCCAGAGGAACCTCTTTGCCCTGCACTGGCTCATCTTTCACGCCAAGGATCGACTCACACCACGGTGGCACGTGGGACAGCCCTGTGGGAAAGTCTCGAGGGAAAGCCTCGAGGGAAAACCACAGATCCTTTGATCCACGCCACGGGAAGCGTGACATTGCTGCTACAGCCTGAAAGGAAAGCGCACGTGCATGCCCCCACTCGAGACGAGGCCTGACTCCCCTGGGGAGACTCCAGAAGTACCCAAAGTTCCATGTCAGCCACTGAGAGGAATCCTCGGTTCCGGCCCTGACTCCACACAAGGTTTTTGGCCCCGGTATCGACGGGAGAGGAATCCCGAGAGGCCCCCTAGCAACTCGCATGGGGACTGGCCTCTCCTGAGGCCACCAGGGCGGGTCCCTGAGGTCCCCGTCGTAACTCGAGAACACCTGCCGCAACTCGAGAAAATCCAGGAAGTTCTCCCTTCCAGCGAGATGAGGCCTATTTCCGATGAGGCGTCTGGAGACTAATGACACCTAACCTCTGGAACTTCGAAAGGGTCTTTCACACCCTTGCTGCAACTCAAGAAGTTCACCGCCATACCCATCTCCACTCGAGAGGAAGAACGATGGTCCCGCCCCCATCCAGAGGAGCCCCGTTTCCCCCTCGGAGATCGAGATGAGGGATCCTTTCCCTGCTTTCAAAGGGAAAGAATTCCTGCGTTCCCGTTGCATCTCAAGAGGAGGCACTCTCAACAGGAAAGGCGAGAGGAACACCATGGCCGTACCACCATTCCAAGAGTCCCCCAGATGTCTCTTTCCATTCCAGAGGAACCTCTTTGCCCTGCACTGGCTCATCTTTCACGGAGAAGTCGACTCACACCACAGTGGCACGTGGGACAGCCCTGTGGGAAAGCCTCGAGGGAAAACCACAGATCCTTTGATCCACGCCACGGGAAGCGTGACATTGCTGCTACAGCCTGGAAGGAAAGCACACGTGCATGCCCCCACTCGAGACGAGGCCTGACTCCCCTGGGGAGACTCCAGAAATACCCAAAGATCCATGTCAGCCCCTGAGAGGAATCCTCGGTTCCGGCCCTGACTCCAGACAAGGATTTTGGCCCCGGTATCGACGGGAGAGTAATCCCGAGAGGCCCCCTAGCAACTCGCATGGGGACTGGCCTTTACTGAGGACACCAGGGCGGGTCCCTGAGGTCCCCGTCATAACTCGAGAACACCTGCCACAACTCGAGAATATCCAGGAAGTTCTCACTTCTAGGCGAGATGAGGCCTATTTCCGATGATGCGTCTGGAGACGAATGACACCTAACCTCTGGAACTTCGAAAGGGTCTTTCACACCCTTGCTGCAACTCAAGAAGTTCACCGCCATACCCGTCTCCACTCTAGAGGAAGCACGATGGTCCCGCCCACATCCAGAGGAGCCCCGTTTCCCCCTCCTAGCTCGAAATGAGCGATCCTGTCCCTGCTTTCAACGGGAAAGAATTCCCGGCGTTCCCGTCGCATCTCAAGCGGAGGCACTCTCAACAGGAAAGGCGAGAGGTACTCCATGGTCGTACCACCATTCCAAGAGTCCCCCAGATGTCTCAGTCCATTCCAGAGGAACCTCTTTGCCCTGCACTGGCTCATCTTTCACGCCGAGGATCGACTCACACCACGGTGGCACGTGGGACAGCCCTGTGGGAAAGCCTCGAGGGAAAGCCTCGAGGGAAAACCACAGATCCTTTGATCCACGCCACGGGAAGCGTGACATTGCTGCTACAGCCTGGAAGGAAAGTGCACGTGCATGCCCCGACTCGAGACGAGGCCTGACTCCCCTGGGGAGACTCCAGAAGTACCCAAAGATCCATGTCAGCCCCTGAGAGGAATCCTCGGTTCCGGCCCTGACTCCACACACGGTTTTTGCCCCGGTATCGACGGGAGAGGAATCCCGAGAGGCCCCCTAGCAACTCGCATGGGGACTGGCCTCTCCTGAGGCCACCAGGGCGGGTCCCTGAGGTCCCCGTCGTAACTCGAGAACACCTGCCACAACTCGAGAAATTCCAGGAAGTTCTCCCGTCCAGGCGAGATGAGGCCTATTTCCTATGAGGCGTCTGGAGACTAATGACACCTAACCTCTGGAACTTCGAAAGGGTCTTTCACACCCTTGCTGCAACTCAAGAAGTTCACCGCCACACCCGTCTCCACTCGAGAGGAAGCACGAAGGTCCCCCCCACATCCAGAGGAGCCCCGTTTCCCCCTCGTAGCTCGAGATGAGGGATCCTTTCCCTGCTTTCAACGGGAAAGAATTCCTGGCGTTCCCGTCGCATCTCAAGAGGAGGCACTCTCAACAGGAAAGGCGAGGGGAACTCCATGGTCGTACCACCATTCCAAGAGTCCCCCAGATGTCTCAGTCCATTCCAGAGGAACCTCTTTGCCCTGCACTGGCTCATCTTTCGCGCCGAGCATCGACTCACACCACGGTGGCACGTGGGACAGCCCTGTGGGAAAGCCTCGAGGGAAAGCCTCGAGGGAAAACCACAGATCCTTTGATCCACGCCACCGGAGGCGTGACATTGCTGCTACAGCCTGGAAGGAAAGCGCACGTGCATGCCCCCACTCGAGACGAGGCCATACTCCCATGGGGAGACTCCAGAAGTACCCAAAGATCCATGTCAGCCCCTGAGAGGAATCCTCCGTTCCGGCCGTGACTCCACACAAGGTTTTTGGCCCCGGTATCGACGGGAGAGGAATCCCGAGAGGCCCCCTAGCAACTCGCATGGGGACTGGCCTCTCCTGAGGCCACCAGGGCGGGTCCCTGAGGTCCCCGTCGTAACTCGAGAACACCTGCCGCAACTCGAGAAAATCCAGGAAGTTCTCCCTTCCAGGCGAGATGAGGCCTATTTCCGATGAGGCGTCTGGTGACTAATGACACCTAACCTCTGGAACTTCGAAAGGGTCTTTCACACCCTTGCTGCAACTCAAGAAGTTCACCGCCATACCCGTCTCCACTCTAGAGGAAGCACGATGGTCCCGCCCACATCCAGAGGAGCCCCGTTTCCCCCTCCTAGCTCGAGATGAGCGATCCTTTCCCTGCTTTCAACGGGAAAGAATTCCCGGCGTTCCCGTCGCATCTCAAGAGGAGGCACTCTCAACAGGAAAGGCGAGAGGAACTCCATGGTCGTACCACCATTCCAAGAGTCCCCCAGATGTCTCAGTCCATTTCAGAGGAACCTCTTTGCCCTGCACTGGCTCATCTTTCACGCCGAGGATCGACTCACACCACGGTGGCACGTGGGACAGCCCTGTGGGAAAGCCTCGAGGGAAAGCCTCGAGGGAAAACCACAGATCCTTTGATCCACGCGATGGGAAGCGTGACATTGCTGCTACAGCCTGGAAGGAAAGCGCACGAGCATGCCCCCACTCGAGATGAGGCCTGTCTCCCCTGGCGAGACTCCAGAAGTACCCAAAGATCCATATCAGCCCGTGAGAGGAATCCTCGGTTCCGGCCCTGACTCCACACAAGGTTTTTGGCCCGGGTATCGACGGGAGAGGAATCCCGAGAGGCCCCCTAGCAACTCGCATGGGGACTGGCCTCTCCTGAGGCCACCAGGGCGGGTCCCTGAGGTCCCCGTCGTAACTCGAGAACACCTGCCGCAACTCGAGAAAATCCAGGAAGTTCTCCCGTCCAGGCGAGATGAGGCCTATTTCCGATGAGGCGTCTGGAGACTAATGACACCTAACCTCTGGAACTTCGAAAGGGTCTTTCACACCCTTGCTGCAACTCAAGAAGTTCACCGCCATACCCGTCTCCACTCGAGAGGAAGCACGATCGTCCCGCCCACATCCAGAGGATCCCCCTTTCCCCCTCGTAGCTCGAGATGAGGAATCCTTTCCCTGCTTTCAATGGGAAAGAATTCCCGGCGTTCCCGTCGCATCTCAAGCGGAGGCACTCTCAACAGGAAAGGCGAGAGGAACTCCATGGTCGTACCACCATTCCAAGAGTCCCCCAGATGTCTCAGTCCATTCCAGAGGAACCTCTTTGCCCTGCACTGGCTCATCTTTCACGCCGAGGATCGACTCACACCACGGTGGCACGTGGGACAGCCCTGTGGGAAAGCCTCGAGGGAAAGCTTAGAGGGAAAACCACAGATCCTTTGATCCACGCCATGGGAAGCGTGACATTGCTGCTACAGGCTGGAAGGAAAGTGCACGTGCATGCCCCGACACGAGACGAGGCCTGACTCCCCTGGGGAGACTCCAGAAGTACCCAAAGATCCATGTCAGCCCCTGAGAGGAATCCTCGGTTCCCGCCCTGACTCCACGCAAGGTTTTTGGCCCCGGTATCGACGGGAGAGTAATCCCGAGAGGCCCCCTAGCAACTCGCATGGGGACTGGCCTCTCCTGAGGCCACCAGGGCGGGTCCCTGAGGTCCCCGTCGTAACTCGAGAACACCTGCCGCAACTCGAGAAAATCCAGGAAGTTCTCCCTTCCAGGCGAGATGAGGCCTATTTCCGATCAGGCGTCTGGAGACTAATGACACCTAAACTCTGGAACTTCGAAAGGGTCTTTCACACCCTTGCTGCAACTCAAGAAGTTCACCTCCATACCCGTCTCCACTCTAGAGGAAGCACGATGGTCCCGCCCACATCCAGAGGAGCCCCGTTTCCCCCTCGTAGCTCGAGATGAGCGATCCTTTCCCTGCTTTCAACGGGAAAGAATTCCAGGCGTTCCCGTCGCTTCTCAAGAGGAGGCACTCTCAACAGAAAAGGCGAGAGGAACTCCATTGTCGTACCACCATTCCAAGAGTCCCCCAGATGTCTCAGTCCATTCCAGAGGAACCTCTTTGCCCTGCACTGGCTCATCTTTCACGCCGAGGATCGACTCACACCACGGTGGCACGTGGGACAGCCCTGTGGGAAAGACTCGAGGGAAAGCCTCGAGGGAAAAACACAGATCCTTTGATCCACGCGATGGGAAGCGTGACATTGCTGCTACAGCCTGGAAGGAAAGCGCACGTGCATGGCCCCACTCAAGCCGAGGCCTGACTCCCCTGGGGAGACTCCAGAAGTACCCAAAGATCCATGTCAGCCCCTGAGAGGAATCCTCGTTTCCGGCCCTGACTCCACACAAGGATTTTGGCCCCGGTATCGACGGGAGAGGAATCCCGAGAGGCCCCCTAGCAACTCGCCTGGGGACTGGCCTCTCCTGAGGCCACCAGGGCGGGTCCCTGATGTCCCCGTCGTAACTCGAGAACACCTGCCGCAACTCGAGAAAATCCAGGAAGTTCTCCCTTCCAGGCGAGATGAGTCCTATTTCCGATGAGGCGTCTGGAGACTAATGACACCTAACCTCTGGAACTTCGAAAGGGTCTTTCACACCCTTGCTGCAACTCAAGAAGTTCACCGCCATACCCGTCTCCACTCGAGAGGAAGCACGATCGTCCCGCCCACATCCAGAGGAGCCCCCTTTCCCCCTCCTAGCTCGAGATGAGCGATCCTTTCCCTGCTTTCAACGGGAAAGAATTCCCGGCGTTCCCGTCGCATCTCAAGAGGAGGCACTCTCAACAGGAAAGGCGAGAGGAACTCCATGGTCTTACCACCATTCCAAGAGTCCCCCAGATGTCTCAGTCCATTCCAGAGGAACCTCTTTGCCCTGCACTGGCTCATCTTTCACGCCGAGGATCGACTCACACCACGGTGGCACGTGGGACAGCCCTGTGGGAAAGCCTCGAGGGAAAACCACAGATCCTTTGATCCACGCGATGGGAAGCGTGACATTGCTGCTACAGCCTGGAAGGAAAGCGCACCTGCATGCCCCCACTCGAGATGAGGCCTGTCTCCCCTGGCGAGACTCCAGAAGTACCCAAAGATCCATATCAGCCACTGAAAGGAATCCTCGGTTCCAGCCCTAACTCCACACAAGGTTTTTGGCCCCGGTATCGATGGGAGAGGAATACCGAGAGGCCCCCTAGCAACTCGCATGGGGACTGGCCTCTTCTGAGGCCACCAGGGCGGGTCCCTGAGGTCCCCGTCGTAACTCGAGAACACCTGCCGCAACTCGAGAAAATCCAGGAAGTGCTCCCTTCCAGGCGAGATGAGGCCTATTTCCGATGAGGCGTCTGGAGACTAATGACACCTAACCTCTGGAACTTCGAAAGGGTCTTTCACACCCTTGCTGCAACTCAAGAAGTTCACCGCCATACCCGTCTCCACTCGAGAGGAAGCACGATGGTCCCGCCCACATCCAGAGGAGCCCCGTTTCCCCTCGTAGCTCGAGATGAGGGATCCTTTCCCTGCTTTCAACGGGAAAGAATTCCCGGCGTTCCCGTCGCATCTCAAGAGGAGACACTCTCAACAGGAAAGGCGAGAGGAACTCCATGGTCGTACCACCATTCCAAGAGTCCCCCAGATGTCTCAGTCCATTCCAGAGGAACCTCTTTGCCCTACACTGGCTCATCTTTCACGCCGAGGATCGACTCACACCACGGTGGCACGTGGGACAGCCCTGTGGGAAAGCCTCGAGGGAAAGCCTCGAGGGAAAACCACAGATCCTTTGATCCACGCGACGGGAAGCGTGACATTGCTGCTACAGCCTGGAAGGAAAGCGCACGTGCATGCCCCGACTCGAGACAAGGCCTGACTCCCCTGGGGAGACTCCAGAAGTACCCAAAGATCCATGTCAGCCCCTGAGAGAAATCCTCGGTTCCGGCCTTGACACCACACAAGGTTTTTGGCCCCAGTATCGACGGGAGAGGAATCCCGAGAGGGCCCCTAGCAACTCGCATGGGGACTGGCCTCTCCTGAGGCCACCAGGGCGGGTCCCTGAGGTCCCCGTCGTAACTCGAGAACACCTGCCGCAACTCGAGAAAATCCAGGAAGTTCTCCCTTCCAGGCGAGATGAGGCCTATTTCCGATCAGGCGTCTGGAGACTAATGACACCTAAACTCTGGAACTTCGAAAGGGTCTTTCACACCCTTGCTGCAACTCAAGAAGTTCACCGCCATACCCGTCTCCACTCTAGAGGAAGCACGATGGTCCCGCCCACATCCAGAGGAGCCCCGTTTCCCCCTCCTAGCTCGAGATGAGCGATCCTTTCCCTGCTTTCAACGGGAAAGAATTCCCGGCGTTCCCGTCGCATCTCAAGAGGAGGCACTCTCAACAGGAAAGGCGAGAGGAACTCCATGGTCGTACCACCATTCCAAGAGTCCCCCAGATGTCTCAGTCCATTCCAGAGGAACCTCTTTGCCCTGCACTGGCTCATCTTTCACGCCGAGGATCGACTCACACCACGGTGGCACGTGGGACAGCCCTGTGGGAAAGCCTCGAGGGAAAGCCTCGAGGGAAAACCACAGATCCTTTGATCCACGCGACGGGAAGCGTGACATTGCTGCTACAGCCTGGAAGGAAAGTGCACGTGCATGCCCCCACTCGAGATGAGGCCTGTCTCCCCTGGCGAGACTCCAGAAGTACCCAAAGATCCATATCAGCCCGTGAGAGGAATCCTCGGTTCCGGCGCTGACTCCACACAAGGTTTTTGGCCCGGGTATCGAAGGGAGAGGAATCCAGAGAGGCCCCCTAGCAACTCGCATGGGGACTGGCCTCTCCTGAGGCCACCAGGGCGGTTCCCTGAGGTCCCCGTCGTAACTCGAGAACACCTGCCGCAACTCGAGAAAATCCAGGAAGTTCTCCCTTCCAGGCGAGATGAGGCCTATTTCCGATGAGGCGTCTGGAGACTAATGACACCTAACCTCTGGAACTTCGAAAGGGTCTTTCACACCCTTGCTGAAACTCAAGAAGTTCACCGCCATACCCGTCTCCACTCGAGAGGAAGCACGATCGTCCCGCCCACATCCAGAGGATCCCCCTTTCCCCCTCGTAGCTCGAGATGAGGAATCCTTTCCCTGCTTTCAATGGGAAAGAATTCCCGGCGTTCCCGTCGCATCTCAAGCGGAGGCACTCTCAACAGGAAAGACGAGAGGAACTCCATGGTCGTACCACCATTCCAAGAGTCCCCCAGATGTCTCAGTCCATTCCAGAGGAACCTCTTTGCCCTGCACTGGCTCATCTTTCACGCCGAGGATCGACTCACACCACGGTGGCACGTGGGACAGCCCTGTGGGAAAGCCTCGAGGGAAAGCCTCGAGGGAAAACCACAGATCCTTTGATCCACGAGATGGGAAGCGTGACATTGCTGCTACAGCCTGGAAGGAAAGCACACGTGCATGGCCCCACTCGAGCCGAGGCCTGACTCCCCTGGGGAGACTCCAGAAGTACCCAAAGATCCATGTCAGCCCCTGAGAGAAATCCTCGTTTCCGGCCCTGACCCCACACAAGGATTTTGGCCCCGGTATCGACGGGAGAGGAATCCCGAGAGGCCCCCTAGCAACTCGCCTGGGGACTGGCCTCTCCTGAGGCCACCAGGGCGGGTCCCTGATGTCCCCGTCGTAACTCGAGAACACCTGCCGCAACTCGAGAAAATCCAGGAAGTTCTCCCTTCCAGGCGAGATGAGTCATATTTCCGATGAGGCGTCTGGAGACTAATGACACCTAACCTCTGGAACTTCGAAAGGGTCTTTCACACCCTTGCTGCAACTCAAGAAGTTCACCGCCATACCCGTCTCCACTCGAGAGGAAGCACGATCGTCCCGCCCACATCCAGAGGAGCCCCCTTTCCCCCTCCTAGCTCGAGATGAGCGATCCTTTCCCTGCTTTCAACGGGAAAGAATTCCCGGCGTTCCCGTCGCATCTCAAGAGGAGGCACTCTCAACAGGAAAGGCGAGAGGAACTCCATGGTCTTACCACCATTCCAAGAGTCCCCCAGATGTCTCAGTCCATTCCAGACGAACCTCTTTGCCCTGCACTGGCTCATCTTTCACGCCGAGGATCGACTCACACCACGGTGGCACGTGGGACAGCCCAGTGGGAAAGCCTCGAGGGAAAGCCTCGAGGGAAAACCACAGATCCTTTCATCCACGCCACGGGAAGCGTGACATTGCTGCTACAGCCTGGAAGGAAAGCGCACGTGCATGCCCCCACTCGAGCCGAGGCCTGACTCCCCTGGGGAGACTCCAGAAGTACCCAAACATCCATGTCGGCCCCTGAGAGGAATCCTCGGTTCCGGCCCTGACTCCACACAAGGTTTTTGGCCCCGGTATCGACGGGAGAGGAATCCCGAGAGGCCCCCTAGCAACTCGCATGGGGACTGGCCTCTCCTGAGGCCATCAGGGCGGGTCCCTGTGGTCCCCGTCGTAACTCGAGAACACCTGCCGCAACTCGAGAAAATCCAGGAATTTCTCCCTTCCAGGCGAGATGAGGCCTATTTCCGATCAGGCGTCTGGAGACTAATGACACCTAACCTCTGGAACTTCGAAAGGGTCTTTCACACCCTTGCTGCAACTCAAGAAGTTCACCGCCATATCCGTCTCCACTCGAGAGGAAGCACGATGGGCCCGCCCACATCCAGAGGAGCCCCGTTTCCCCCTCGTAGCTCGAGATGAGCGATCCTTTCCCTGCTTTCAACGGGAAAGAATTCCCGGCGTTCCCGTCGCATCTCAAGAGGAGGCACTCTCAACAGGAAAGGCGAGAGGAACTCCATGGTCGTACCACCATTCCAAGAGTCCCCCAGATGTCTCAGTCCATTCCAGAGGAACCTCTTTCCCCTGCACTGGCTCATCTTTCACGCCGAGGATCGACTCACACCACGGTGGCACGTGGGACAGCCCTGTGGGAAAGCCTCGAGGGAAAGCCTCGAGGGAAAACCACAGATCCTTTGATCCACGCGATGGGAAGCGTGACATTGCTGCTACAGCCTGGAAGGAAAGCGCACGAGCATGCCCCCACTCGAGATGAGGCCTGTCTCCCCTGGCGAGACTCCAGAAGTACCCAAAGATCCATATCAGCCTGTGAGAGAAATCCTCGGTTCCGGCCCTGAGTCCACACAAGGTTTTTGGCCCGGGTATCGACGGGAGAGGAATCCCGAGAGGTCCCCTAGCAACTCGCATGGGGACTGTCCTCTTCTGAGGCCACCAGGGCGGGTCCCTGAGGTCCCCGTCGTAACTCGAGAACACCTGCCGCAACTCGAGAAAATCCAGGAAGTGCTCCCTTCCAGGCGAGATGAGGCCTATTTCCGATGAGGCGTCTGGAGACTAATGACACCTAACCTCTGGAACTTCGAAAGGGTCTTTCACACCCTTGCTGCAACTCAAGAAGTTCACCGCCATACCCGTCTCCACTCGAGAGGAAGCACGATAGTCCCGCCCACATCCAGAGGTGCCCCGTTTCCCCTCGTAGCTCGAGATGAGGGATCCTTTCCCTGCTTTCAACGGGAAAGAATTCCCGGCGTTCCCGTCGCATCTCCAGAGGAGACACTCTCAACAGGAAAGGCGAGAGGAACTCCATGGTCGTACCACCATTCCAAGAGTCCCCCAGATGTCTCAGTCCATTCCAGAGGAACCTCTTTGCCCTGCACTGGCTCATCTTTCACGCCGAGGATCGACTCACACCACGGTGGCACGTGGGACAGCCCTGTGTGAAAGCCTCGAGGGAAAGCCTCGAGGGAAAACCACAGATCCTTTGATCCACGCGACGGGAAGCGTGACATTGCTGCTACAGCCTGGAAGGAAAGCGCACGTGCATGCCCCGACACGAGACAAGGCCTGACTCCCCTGGGGAGACTCCAGAAGTACCCAAAGATCCATCTCAGCCCCTGAGAGAAATCCTCGGTTCCGGCCTTGACACCACACAAGGTTTTTGGCCCCAGTATCGATGGGAGATGAATCCCGAGAGGGCCCCTAGCAACTCGCATGGGGACTGGCCTCTCCTGAGGCCACCAGGGCGGGTCCCTGAGGTCCCCGTCGTAACTCGAGAACACCTGCCGCAACTCGAGAAAATCCAGGAAGTTCTCCCTTCTAGGCGAGATGAGGCCTATTTCCGATGAGGCGTCTGGAGACTAATGACACCTAAACTCTGGAACTTCGAAAGGGTCTTTCACACCCTTGCTGCAACTCAAGAAGTTCACCGCCATACCCGTCTCCACTCTAGAGGAAGCACGATGGTCCCGCCCACATCCAGAGGAGCCCCGTTTCCCCCTCCTAGCTCGAGATGAGCGATCCTTTCCCTGCTTTCAACGGGAAAGAATTCCCGGCGTTCCCGTCGCATCTCAAGAGGAGGCACTCTCAACAGGAAAGGCGAGAGGAACTCCATGGTCGTACCACCATTCCAAGAGTCCCCCAGATGTCTCAGTCCATTCCAGAGGAACCTCTTTGCCCTGCACTGGCTCATCTTTCACGCCGAGGATCGACTCACACCACGGTGGCACGTGGGACAGCCCTGAGGGAAAGCCTCGAGGGAAAGCCTCGAGGGAAAACCACAGATCCTTTGATCCACGCAACGGGAAGCGTGACATTGCTGCTACAGCCTGGAAGGAAAGCGCACGTGCATGCCCCCCTCGAGATGAGGCCTGTCTCCCCTGGCGAGACTCCAGAAGTACCCAAAGATCCATATCAGCCCGTGAGAGGAATCCTCGGTTCCGGCCCTGACTCCACACAAGGTTTTTGCCCCGGGTATCGACGGGAGAGGAATCCCGAGAGGCCCCCTAGCAACTCGCATGGGGACTGGCCTCTCCTGAGGCCACCAGGGCGGTTCCCTGAGGTCCCCGTCGTAACTCGAGAACACCTGCCGCAACTCGAGAAAATCCAGGAAGTTCTCCCTTCCAGGCGAGATGAGGCCTATTTCCGATGAGGCGTCTGGAGACTAATGACACCTAACCTCTGGAACTTCGAAAGGGTCTTTCACACCCTTGCTGCAACTCAAGAAGTTCACCGCCATACCCGTCTCCACTCGAGAGGAAGCACGATCGTCCCGCCCACATCCAGAGGATCCCCCTTTCCCCCTCGTAGCTCGAGATGAGGAATCCTTTCCCTGCTTTCAATGGGAAAGAATTCCCGGCGTTCCCGTCGCATCTCAAGCGGAGGCACTCTCAACAGGAAAGGCGAGAGGAACTCCATGGTCGTACCACCATTCCAAGAGTCCCCCAGATGTCTCAGTCCATTCCAGAGGAACCTCTTTGCCCTGCACTGGCTCATCTTTCACGCCGAGGATCGACTCACACCACGGTGGCACGTGGGACAGCCCTGTGGGAAAGCCTCGAGGGAAAGCCTCGAGGGAAAACCACAGATCCTTTGATCCACGCGATGGGAAACGTGACATTGCTGCTACAGCCTGGAAGGAAAGCGCACGAGCATGCCCCCACTCGAGATGAGGCCTGTCTCCCCTGGCGAGACTCCAGAAGTACCCAAAGATCCATATCAGCCTGTGAGAGAAATCCTCGGTTCCGGCCCTGAGTCCACACAAGGTTTTTGGCCCGGGTATCGACGGGAGAGGAATCCCGAGAGGCCCCCTAGCAACTCGCATGGGGACTGGCCTCTTCTGAGGCCACCAGGGCGGGTCCCTGTGGTCCCCGTCGTAACTCGAGAACACCTGCCGCAACTCGAGACAATCCAGGAAGTGCTCCCTTCCAGGCGAGATGAGGCCTATTTCCGATGAGGCGTCTGGAGACTAATGACACCTAACCTCTGGAACTTCGAAAGGGTCTTTCACACCCTTGCTGCAACTCAAGAAGTTCACCGCCATACCCGTCTCCACTCGAGAGGAAGCACGATAGTCCCGCCCACATCCAGAGGAGCCCCGTTTCCCCTCGTAGCTCGAGATGAGGGATCCTTTCCCTGCTTTCAACGGGAAAGAATTCCCGGCGTTCCCGTCGCATCTCAAGAGGAGACACTCTCAACAGGAAAGGCGAGAGGAACTCCATGGTCGTACCACCATTCCAAGAGTCCCCCAGATGTCTCAGTCCATTCCAGAGGAACCTCTTTGCCCTGCACTGGCTCATCTTTCACGCCGAGGATCGACTCACACCACGGTGGCACGTGGGACAGCCCTGTGGGAAAGCCTCGAGGGAAAGCCTCGAGGGAAAACCACAGATCCTTTGATCCACGCGACGGGAAGCGTGACATTGCTGCTACAGCCTGGAAGGAAAGCGCACGTGCATGCCCCGACTCGAGACAAGGCCTGACTCCCCTGGGGAGACTCCAGAAGTACCCAAAGATCCATGTCAGCCCCTGAGAGAAATCCTCGGTTCCGGCCTTGACACCACACAAGGTTTTTGGCCGCAGTATCGACGGGAGAGGAATCCCGAGAGGGCCCCTAGCAACTCGCATGGGGACTGGCCTCTCCTGAGGCCACCAGGGCGGGTCCCTGAGGTCCCCGTCGTAACTCGAGAACACCTGCCGCAACTCGAGAAAATCCAGGAAGTTCTCCCTTCCAGGCGAGATGAGGCCTATTTCCGATGAGGCGTCTGGAGACTAATGACACCTAAACTCTGGAACTTCGAAAGGGTCTTTCACACCCTTGCTGCAACTCAAGAAGTTCACCGCCATACCCGTCTCCACTGTAGAGGAAGCACGATGGTCCCGCCCACATCCAGAGGAGCCCCGTTTCCCCCTCCTAGCTCGAGATGAGCGATCCTTTCCCTGCTTTCAACGGGAAAGAATTCCCGGCGTTCCCGTCGCATCTCAAGAGGAGGCACTCTCAACAGGAAAGGCGAGAGGAACTCCATGGTCGTACCACCATTCCAAGAGTCCCCCAGATGTCTCAGTCCATTCCAGAGGAACCTCTTTGCCCTGCACTGGCTCATCTTTCACGCCGAGGATCGACTCACACCACGGTGGCACGTGGGACAGCCCTGAGGGAAAGCCTCGAGGGAAAGCCTCGAGGGAAAACCACAGATCCTTTGATCCACGCAACGGGAAGCGTGACATTGCTGCTACAGCCTGGAAGGAAAGCGCACGTGCATGCCCCCACTCGAGATGAGGCCTGTCTCCCCTGGCGAGACTCCAGAAGTACCCAAAGATCCATATCAGCCCGTGAGAGGAATCCTCGGTTCCGGCCCTGACTCCACACAAGGTTTTTGGCCCGGGTATCGACGGGAGAGGAATCCCGAGAGGCCCCCTAACAACTCGCATGGGGACTGGCCTCTCCTGAGGCCACCAGGGCGGTTCCCTGAGGTCCCCGTCGTAACTCGAGAACACCTGCCGCAACTCGAGAAAATCCAGGAAGTTCTCCCTTCCAGGCGAGATGAGGCCTATTTCCGATGAGGCGTCTGGAGACTAATGACACCTAACCTCTGGAACTTCGAAAGGGTCTTTCACACCCTTGCTGCAACTCAAGAAGTTCACCGCCATACCCGTCTCCACTCGAGAGGAAGCACGATCGTCCCGCCCACATCCAGAGGATCCCCCTTTCCCCCTCGTAGCTCGAGATGAGGAATCCTTTCCCTGCTTTCAATGGGAAAGTATTCCCGGCGTTCCCGTCGCATCTCAAGCGGAGGCACTCTCAACAGGAAAGGCGAGAGGAACTCCATGGTCGTACCACCATTCCAAGAGTCCCCCAGATGTCTCAGTCCATTCCAGAGGAACCTCTTTGCCCTGCACTGGCTCATCTTTCACGCCGAGGATCGACTCACACCACGGTGGCACGTGGGACAGCCCTGTGGGAAAGCCTCGAGGGAAAGCCTCGAGGGAAAACCACAGACCCTTTGATCCACGCCACGGGAAGCGTGACATTGCTGCTACAGCCTGGAAGGAAAGTGCACCTGCATGCCCCGACACGAGACGAGGCCTGACTCCCCTGGGGAGACTCCAGAAGTACCCAAAGATCCATGTCAGCCCCTGAGAGGAATCCTCGGTTCCGGCCCTGACTCCACACAAGGTTTTTGGCCCCGGTATCGACGGGAGAGGAATCCCGAGAGGCCCCCTAGCAACTCGCATGGGGACTGGCCTCTCCTGAGGCCATCAGGGCGGGTCCCTGTGGTCCCCGTCGTAACTCGAGAACACCTGCCGCAACTCGAGAAATTCCAGGAAGTTCCCCCTTCCAGGCGAGTTGAGGCCTATTTCCGATGAGGCGTCTGGAGACTAATGACACCTAACCTCTGGAACTTCGAAAGGGTCTTTCACACCCTTGCTGCAGCTCAAGAAGTTCACCGCCATACCCGTTTCCACTCGAGAGGAAGCACGATCGTCCCGCCCACATCCAGAGGAGCCCCCTTTCCCCCTCATAGCTCGAGATGAGCGATCCTTTCCCTGCTTTCAACGGGAAAGAATTCCCGGCGTTCCCGTCGCATCTCAAGCGGAGGCACTCTCAACAGGAAAGGCGAGAGGAACTCCATGGTCGTACCACCATTCCAAGAGTCCCCCAGATGTCTCAGTCCATTCCAGAGGAACCTCTTTGCCCTGCACTGGCTCATCTTTCACGCCGAGGATCGACTCACACCACGGTGGCACGTGGGACCGCCCTGTGGGAAAGCCTCGAGGGAAAGCCTCGAGGGAAAACCACAGATCCTTTGATCCACGCCACGGGAAGCGTGACATTGCTGCTACAGCCTGGAAGGAAAGTGCACGTGCATGCCCCGACACGAGACGAGGCCTGACTCCCCTGGGGAGACTCCAGAAGTACCCAAAGATCCATGTCAGCCCCTGAGAGGAATCCTCGGTTCCGGCCCTCACTCCACACAAGGTTTTTGGCCCCGGTATCGACGGGAGAGGAATCCCGAGAGGCCCCCTAGCAACTCGCATGGGGACTGGCCTCTCCTGAGGCCACCAGGGCGGGTCCCTGAGTTCCCCGTCGTAACTCGAGAACACCTGCCGCAACTCGAGAAAATCCAGGAAGTTCTCCCTTCCAGGCGAGATGAGGCCTATTTCCGATCAGGCGTTTGGAGACTAATGACACCTAAACTCTGGAACTTCGAAAGGGTCTTTCACACCCTTGCTGCAACTCAAGAAGTTCACCGCCATACCCGTCTCCACTCGAGAGGAAGCACGATCGTCCCGCCCACATCCAGAGGAGCGCCCTTTCCCCCTCCTAGCTCGAGATGAGCGATCCTTTCCCTGCTTTCAACGGGAAAGAATTCCCGGCGTTCCCGTCGCATCTCAAGCGGAGGCACTCTCAACAGGAAAGGCGAGAGGAACTCCATGGTCTTACCACCATTCCAAGAGTCCCCCAGATGTCTCAGTCCATTCCAGAGGAACCTCTTTGCCCTGCACTGGCTCATCTTTCACGCCGAGGATCGACTCACACCACGGTGGCACGTGGGACAGCCCAGTGGGAAAGCCTCGAGGGAAAGCCTCGAGGGAAAACCACAGATCCTTTCATCCACGCCACGGGAAGCGTGACATTGCTGCTACAGCCTGGAAGGAAAGCGCACGTGCATGCCCCCACTCGAGCCGAGGCCTGACTCCCCTGGGGAGACTCCAGAAGTACCCAAACATCCATGTCAGCCCCTGAGAGGAATCCTCGGTTCCGGCCTGACTCCACACAAGGTTTTTGGCCCCGGTATCGACGGGAGAGGAATCCCGAGAGGCCCCCTAGCAACTCGCATGGGGACTGGCCTCTCCTGAGGCCATCAGGGCGGGTCCCTGTGGTCCCCGTCGTAACTCGAGAACACCTGCCGCAACTCGAGAAAATCCAGGAATTTCTCCCTTCCAGGCGAGATGAGGCCTATTTCCGATCAGGCGTCTGGAGACTAATGACACCTAACCTCTGGAACTTCGAAAGGGTCTTTCACACCCTTGCTGCAACTCAAGAAGTTCACCGCCATATCCGTCTCCACTCGAGAGGAAGCACGATGGTCCCGCCCACATCCAGAGGATCCCCGTTTCCCCCTCCTAGCTCGAGATGAGCGATCCTTTCCCTGCTTTCAACGGGAAAGAATTCCCGGCGTTCCCGTCGCATCTCAAGAGGAGGCACTCTCAACAGGAAAGGCGAGAGGAACTCCATGGTCGTACCACCATTCCAAGAGTCCCCCAGATGTCTCAGTCCATTCCAGAGGAACCTCTTTGCCCTGCACTGGCTCAGCTTTGACGCCGAGGATCGACTCACACCACGGTGTCACGTGGGACAGCCCTGTGGGAAAGCCTCGAGGGAAAGCCTCGAGGGAAAACCACAGATCCTTTGATCCACGCGACGGGAAGCGTGACATTGCTGCTACAGCCTGGAAGGAAAGCGCACGAGCATGCCCCCACTCGAGATGAGGCCTGTCTCCCCTGGGGAGACTCCAGAAGTACCCAAAGATCCATATCAGCCCGTGAGAGAAATCCTCGGTTCCGGCCCTGACTCCACACAAGGTTTTTTGCCCGGGTATCGACGGGAGAGGAATCCCGAGAGGCCCCCTAGCAACTCGCATGTGGACTGGCCTCTCCTGAGGCCACCAGGGCGGGTCCCTGAGGTCCCCGTCGTAACTCGAGAACACCTGCCGCAACTCGAGAAATTCCAGGAAGTTCCCCCTTCCAGGCGAGATGAGGCCTATTTCCGATGAGGCGTCTGGAGACTAATGACACCTAACCTCTGGAACTTCGAAAGGGTCTTTCACACCCTTGCTGCAGCTCAAGAAGTTCACCGCCATACCCGTCTCCACTCGAGAGGAAGCACGATCGTCCCGCCCACATCCAGAGGAGCCCCCTTTCCCCCTCATAGCTCGAGATGAGGAATCCTTTCCCTGCTTTCAATGGGAAAGAATTCCCGGCGTTCCCATCGCATCTCAAGCGGAGGCACTCTCAACAGGAAAGGTGAGAGGAACTCGATGGTCGTACCACCATTCCAAGAGTCCCCCAGATGTCTCAGTCCATTCCAGAGGAACCTCTTTGCCCTGCACTGGCTCATCTTTCACGCCGAGGATCGACTCACACCACGGTGGCACGTGGGACAGCCCTGTGGGAAAGCCTCGAGGGAAAGCCTCGAGGGAAAACCACAGATCCTTTGATCCACGCCACGGGAAGCGTGACATTGCTGCTACAGCCTGGAAGGAAAGTGCACGTGCATGCCCCGACACGAGACGAGGCCTGACTCCCCTGGGGAGACTCCAGAAGTACCCAAAGATCCATGTCAGCCCCTGAGAGGAATCCTCGGTTCCGGCCCTGACTCCACACAAGGTTTTTGGCCCCGGTATCGACGGGAGAGGAATCCCGAGAGGCCCCCTAGCAACTCGCATGGGGACTGGCCTCTCCTGAGGCCACCAGGGCGGGTCCCTGAGGTCCCCGTCGTAACTCGAGAACACCTGCCGCAACTCGAGAAAATCCAGGAAGTTCTCCCTTCCAGGCGAGATGAGGCCTATTTCCGATGAGGCGTCTGGAGACTAATGACACCTAAACTCTGGAACTTCGAAAGGGTCTTTCACACCCTTGCTGCAACTCAAGAAGTTCACCGCCATACTCGTCTCCACTCTAGAGGAAGCACGATGGTCCCGCCCACATCCAGAGGAGCCCCGTTTCCCCCTCGTAGCTCGAGATGAGCGATCCTTTCCCTGCTTTCAACGGGAAAGAATTCCCTGCGTTCCCGTCGCTTCTCAAGAGGAGGCACTCTCAACAGAAAAGGCGAGAGGAACTCCATGGTCGTACCACCATTCCAAGAGTCCCCCAGATGTCTCAGTCCATTCCAGAGGAACCTCTTTGCCCTGCACTGGCTCATCTTTCACGCCGAGGATCGACTCACACCACGGTGGCACGTGGGACAGCCCTGTGGGAAAGCCTCTAGGGAAAGCCTCGAGGGAAAACCACAGATCCTTTGATCCACGCGATGGGAAGCGTGACATTGCTGCTACAGCCTGGAAGGAAAGCGCACGTGCATGGCCCCACTCGAGCCGAGGCCTGACTCCCCTGGGGAGACTCCAGAAGTCCCCAAAGGTCCATGTCAGCCCCTGAGAGGAATCCTCGTTTCCGGCCCTGACTCCACACAAGGATTTTGGCCCCGGTATCGATGGGAGAGGAATCCCGAGAGGCCCCCTAGCAACTCGCCTGGGGACTGGCCTCTCCTGAGGCCACCAGGGCGGGTCCCTGATGTCCCCGTCGTAACTCGAGAACACCTGCCGCAACTCGAGAAAATCCAGGAAGTTCTCCCTTCCAGGCGAGATGAGTCCTATTTCCGATGAGGCGTCTGGAGACTAATGACACCTAAACTCTGGAACTTCGAAAGGGTCTTTCACACCCTTGCTGCAACTCAAGAAGTTCACCGCCATACCCGTCTCCACTCGAGAGGAAGCACGATCGTCCCGCCCACATCCAGAGGAGCCCCCTTTCCCCCTCCTAGCTCGAGATGAGCGATCCTTTCCCTGCTTTCAACGGGAAAGAATTCCCGGCGTTCCCGTCGCATCTCAAGAGGAGGCACTCTCAACAGGAAAGGCGAGAGGAACTCCATGGTCTTACCACCATTCCAAGAGTCCCCCAGATGTCTCAGTCCATTCCAGAGGAACCTCTTTGCCCTGCACTGGCTCATCTTTCACGCCGAGGATCGACTCACACCACGGTGGGACGTGGGACAGCCCAGTGGGAAAGCCTCGAGGGAAAGCCTCGAGGGAAAACCACAGATCCTTTGATCCACGCGACGGGAAGCGTGACATTGCTGCTACAGCCTGGAAGGAAAGCGCACGTGCATGCCCCCAATCGAGCCGAGGCCTGACTCCCCTGGGGAGACTCCAGAAGTACCCAAACATCCATGTCAGCCCCTGAGAGGAATCCTCGGTTCCGGCCCTGAATCCACACAAGGTTTTTGGCCCCGGTATCGACGGGAGAGGAATCCCAAGAGGCCCCCTAGCAACTCGCATGGGGACTGGCCTCTCCTGAGGCCAACAGGGAGGGTCCCTGTGGTCCCCGTCGTAACTCGAGAACACCTGCCGCAACTCGAGAAAATCCAGGAATTTCTCCCTTCCAGGCGAGATGAGGCCTATTTCCGATCAGGCGTCTAGAGACTAATGACACCTAACCTCTGGAACTTCGAAAGGGTCTTTCACACCCTTTCTGCCACTCAAGAAGTTCACCGCCATACCCGTCTCCACTCGAGAGGAAGCACGATGGTCCCGCCCACATCCAGAGGAACCCCGTTTCCCCCTCGTAGCTCGAGATGAGGGATCCTTTCCCTGCTTTCAACGGGAAAGAATTCCCGGCGTTCTCGTCGCATCTCAAGAGGAGGCACTCTCAACAAGAAAGGCGAGAGGAACTGCATGGTCGTACCACCATTTCAAGAGTCCCCCAGATGTCTCAGTCCATTCCAGAGGAACCTCTTTGCCCTGCACTGGCTCATCTTTCACGCCGAGGATCGACTCACACCACGGTGGCACGTGGGACAGCCATGTGGGAAAGCCTCGACGGAAAACCACAGATCTTTTGATCCAGGCGATGGGAAGCGTGACATTGCTGCTACAGCCTGGAAGGAAAGCGCACGTGCATGCCCCCACTCGAGATGAGGCCTGTCTCCCCTGGCGAGACTCCAGAAGTACCCATAGATCCATATCAGCCACTGAAAGGAATCCTCGGTTGCGGCCCTAACTCCACACAAGGTTTTTGGCCCCGGTATCGATGGGAGAGGAATACCGAGAGGCCCCCTAGCAACTCGCATGGGGACTGGCCTCTTCTGAGGCCACCAGGGCGGGTCCCTGAGGTCCCCGTCGTAACTCGAGAACACCTGCCCAAACTCGAGAAAATCCAGGAAGTTCTCCCTTCCAGGCGAGATGAGGCCTATTTCCGATGAGGCGTCTGGAGACTAATGACACCTAACCTCTGGAACTTCGAAAGGGTCTTTCACACCCTTGCTGCAACTCAAGAAGTTCACCGCCATACCCGTCTCCACTCGAGAGGAAGCACGATAGTCCCGCCCTCATCCAGAGGAGCCCCGTTTCCCCTCGTAGCTCGAGATGAGGGATCCTTTCCCTGCTTTCAACGGGAAAGAATTCCCGGCGTTCCCGTCGCATCTCAAGAGGAGACACTCTCAACAGGAAAAGCGAGAGGAACTCCATGGTCGTACCACCATTCCAAGAGTCCCCCAGATGTCTCAGTCCATTCCAGAGGAAGCTCTTTGCCCTACACTGGCTCATCTTTCACGCCGAGGATCGACTCACACCTCGGTGGCACGTGGGACAGCCCTGTGGGAAAGCCTCGAGGGAAAGCCTCGAGGGAAAACCACAGATCCTTTGATCCACGCGACGGGAAGCGTGACATTGCTGCTACAGCCTGGAAGGAAAGCGCACGTGCATGCCCCGACTCGAGACAAGGCCTGACTCCCCTGGGGAGACTCCAGAAGTACCCAAAGAACCATGTCAGCCCCTGAGAGAAATCCTCGGTTCCGGCCTTGACACCACACAAGGTTTTTGGCCCCAGTATCAACGGGAGAGGAATCCCGAGAGGGCCCCTAGCAACTCGCATGGGGACTGGCCTCTCCTGAGGCCACCAGGGCGGGTCCCTGAGGTCCCCGTCGTAACTCGAGAACACCTGCCACAACTCGAGAAAATCCAGGAATTTCTCCCTTCCAGGCGAGATGAGGCCTATTTCCGATGAGGCGTCTGGAGACTAATGACACCTAAACTCTGGAACTTCGAAAGGGTCTTTCACAACCTTGCTGCAACTCAAGAAGTTCACCGCCATACCCGTCTCCACTCTAGAGGAAGCACGATGGTCCCGCCCACATCCAGAGGAGCCCCGTTTCCCCCTCCTAGCTTGAAATGAGCAATCCTTTCCCTGCTTTCAACGGGAAAGAATTCCCGGCGTTCCCGTCGCATCTCAAGAGGAGGCACTCTCAACAGGAAAGGCGAGAGGAACTCCATGGTCGTACAACCATTCCAAGAGTCCCCCAGATGTCTCAGTCCATTCCAGAGGAAACTCTTTGCCCTGCACTGGCTCATCTTTCACGCCGAGGATCGACTCACACCACGGTGGCACGTGGGACAGCCCTGTGGGAAAGCCTCGAGGGAAAGCCTTGAGGGAAAACCACAGATCCTTTGATCCACGCCACGGGAAGCGTGACATTGATGCTACAGCCTGGAAGGAAAGCGCACGTGCATGCCCCCACTCGAGATGAGACCTGTCTCCCCTGGCGAGACTCCAGAAGTACCCAAAGATCCATATCAGCCACTGAAAGGAATCCTCGGTTCCGGCGCTAACTCCACACAAGGTTTTTGGCCCCGGTATCGATGGGAGAGGAATACCGAGAGGCCCCCTAGCAACTCGCATGGGGACTGGCCTCTTCTGAGGCCACCAGGGCGGGTCCCTGAGGTCCCCGTCGTAACTCAAGAACACCTGCCGGAACTCGAGAAAATCCAGGAAGTTCTCCCTTCCAGGCGAGATGAGGCCTATTTCCGATCAGGCGTCTGGAGACTAATGACACCTAACCTCTGGAACTTCGAAAGGGTCTTTCACACCCTTGCTGCAACTCAAGAAGTTCACCGCCATACCCGTCTCCACTCGAGAGGAAGCACGATAGTCCCGCCCTCATCCAGAGGAGCCCCGTTTCCCCTCGTAGCTCGAGATGAGGAATCCTTTCCCTGCTTTCAACGGGAAAGAATTCCCGGCGTTCCCGTCGCATCTCAAGAGGAGACACTCTCAACAGGAAAGGCGAGAGGAACTCCATGGTCGTACCACCATTCCAAGAGTCCCCCAGATGTCTCAGTCCATTCCAGAGGAACCTCTTTGCCCTGCACTGGCTCATCTTTCACGCCGAGGATCGACTCACACCACGGTGGCACGTGGGACAGCCCTGTGGGAAAGCCTCGAGGGAAAGCCTCGAGGGAAAACCACAGATCCTTTGATCCACGCGATGGGAAGCGTGACATTGCTGCTACAGCCTGGAAGGAAAGCGCACGTGCATGGCCCCACTCGAGCCGAGGCCTGACTCCCCTGGGGAGACTCCAGAAGTCCCCAAAGGTCCATGTCAGCCCCTGAGAGGAATCCTCGTTTCCGGCCCTGACTCCACACAAGGATTTTGGCCCCGGTATCGACGGGAGAGGAATCCCGAGAGGCCCCCTAGCAACTCGCCTGGGGACTGGCCTCTCCTGAGGCCACCAGGGCGGGTCCCTGATGTCCCCGTCGTAACTCGAGAACACCTGCCGCAACTCGAGAAAATCCAGGAAGTTCTCCCTTCCAGGCGAGATGAGTCCTATTTCCGATGAGGCGTCTGGAGACTAATGACACCTAAACTCTGGAACTTCGAAAGGGTCTTTCACACCCTTGCTGCAACTCAAGAAGTTCACCGCCATACCCGTCTCCACTCGAGAGGAAGCACGATCGTCCCGCCCACATCCAGAGGAGCCCCCTTTCCCCCTCCTAGCTCGAGATGAGCGATCCTTTCCCTGCTTTCAACGGGAAAGAATTCCCGGCGTTCCCGTCGCATCTCAAGAGGAGGCACTCTCAACAGGAAAGTCGAGAGGAACTCCATGGTCTTACCACCATTCCAAGAGTCCCCCAGATGTCTCAGTCCATTCCAGAGGAACCTCTTTGCCCTGCACTGGCTCATCTTTCACGCCGAGGATCGACTCACACCACGGTGGCACGTGGGCCAGCCCAGTGGGAAAGCCTCGAGGGAAAGCCTCGAGGGAAAACCACAGATCCTTTGATCCACGCGACGGGAAGCGTGACATTGCTGCTACAGCCTGGAAGGAAAGCGCACGTGCATGCCCCCAATCGAGCCGAGGCCTGACTCCCCTGGGGAGACTCCAGAAGTACCCAAACATCCATGTCAGCCCCTGAGAGGAATCCTCGGTTCCGGCCCTGAATCCACACAAGGTTTTTGGCCCCGGTATCGACGGGAGAGGAATCCCGAGAGGCCCCCTAGCAACTCGCATGGGGACTGGCCTCTCCTGAGGCCAACAGGGCGGGTCCCTGTGGTCCCCGTCGTAACTCGAGAACACATGCCGCGACTCGAGAAAATCCAGGAATTTCTCCCTTCCAGGCGAGATGAGGCCTATTTCCGATCAGGCGTCTAGAGACTAATGACACCTAACATCTGGAACTTCGAAAGGGTCTTTCACACCCTTTCTGCCACTCAAGAAGTTCACCGCCATACCCGTCTCCACTCGAGAGGAAGCACGATGGTCCCGCCCACATCCAGAGGAACCCCGTTTCCCCCTCGTAGCTCGAGATGAGGGATCCTTTCCCTGCTTTCAACGGGAAAGAATTCCCGGCGTTCCCGTCGCATCTCAAGAGGAGGCACTCTCAACAAGAAAGGCGAGAGGAACTGCATGGTCGTACCACCATTTCAAGAGTCCCCCAGATGTCTCAGTCCATTCCAGAGGAACCTCTTTGCCCTGCACTGGCTCATCTTTCACGCCGAGGATCGACTCACACCACGGTGGCACGTGGGACAGCCCTGTGGGAAAGCCTCGAGGGAAAACCACAGATCCTTTGATCCACGCGATGGGAAGCGTGACATTGCTGCTACAGCCTGGAAGGAAAGCGCACGTGCATGCCCCCACTCGAGATGAGGCCTGTCTCCCCTGGCGAGACTCCAGAAGTACCCAAAGATCCATATCAGCCACTGAAAGGAATCCTCGGTTGCGGCCCTAACTCCACACAAGGTTTTTGGCCCCGGTATCGATGGGAGAGGAATACCGAGAGGCCCCCTAGCAACTCGCATGGGGACTGGCCTCTTCTGAGGCCACCAGGGCGGGTCCCTGAGGTCCCCGTCGTAACTCGAGAACACCTGCCGAAACTCGAGAAAATCCAGGAAGTTCTCCCTTCCAGGCGAGATGAGGCCTATTTCCGATGAGGCGTCTGGAGACTAATGACACCTAACCTCTGGAACTTCGAAAGGGTCTTTCACACCCTTGCTGCAACTCAAGAAGTTCACCGCCATACCCGTCTCCACTCGAGAGGAAGCACGATAGTCCCGCCCTCATCCAGAGGAGCCCCGTTTCCCCTCGTAGCTCGAGATGAGGGATCCTTTCCCTGCTTTCAACGGGAAAGAATTCCCGGCGTTCCCGTCGCATCTCAAGAGGAGACACTCTCAACAGGAAAAGCGAGAGGAACTCCATGGTCGTACCACCATTCCAAGAGTCCCCCAGATGTCTCAGTCCATTCCAGAGGAAGCTCTTTGCCCTACACTGGCTCATCTTTCACGCCGAGGATCGACTCACACCTCGGTGGCACGTGGGACAGCCCTGTGGGAAAGCCTCGAGGGAAAGCCTCGAGGGAAAACCACAGATCCTTTGATCCACGCGACGGGAAGCGTGACATTGCTGCTACAGCCTGGAAGGAAAGCGCACGTGCATGCCCCGACTCGAGACAAGGCCTGACTCCCCTGGGGAGACTCCAGAAGTACCCAAAGAACAATGTCAGCCCCTGAGAGAAATCCTCGGTTCCGGCCTTGACACCACACAAGGTTTTTGGCCCCAGTATCAACGGGAGAGGAATCCCGAGAGGGCCCCTAGCAACTCGCATGGGGACTGGCCTCTCCTGAGGCCACCAGGGCGGGTCCCTGAAGTCCCCGTCGTAACTCGAGAACACCTGCCACAACTCGAGAAAATCCAGGAATTTCTCCCTTCCAGGCGAGATGAGGCCTATTTCCGATGAGGCGTCTGGAGACTAATGACACCTAAACTCTGGAACTTCGAAAGGGTCTTTCACAACCTTGCTGCAACTCAAGAATTTCACCGCCATACCCGTCTCCACTCTAGAGGAAGCACGATGGTCCCGCCCACATCCAGAGGAGCCCCGTTTCCCCCTCCTAGCTTGAAATGAGCAATCCTTTCCCTGCTTTCAACGGGAAAGAATTCCCGGCGTTCCCGTCGCATCTCAAGCGGAGGCACTCTCAACAGGAAAGGCGAGAGGAACTCCATGGTCGTACAACCATTCCAAGAGTCCCCCAGATGTCTCAGTCCATTCCAGAGGAAACTCTTTGCCCTGCACTGGCTCATCTTTCACGCCGAGGATCGACTCACACCACGGTGGCACGTGGAACAGCCCTGTGGGAAAGCCTCGAGGGAAAGCCTTGAGGGAAAACCACAGATCCTTTGATCCACGCCACGGGAAGCGTGACATTGATGCTACAGCCTGGAAGGAAAGTGCACGTGCATGCCCCGACTCGAGACGAGGCCTGACTCCCCTGGGGAGACTCCAGAAGTACCCAAAGATCCATGTCAGCCCCTGAGAGGAATCCTCGGTTCCGGCCCTGACTCCACTGAAGGTTTTTGCCCCGGTATCGACGGGAGAGGAATCCCGAGAGGCCCCCTAGCAACTCGCATGGGGACTGGCCTCTCCTGAGGCCACCAGGGCGGGTCCCTGAGGTCCCCGTCGTAACTCGAGAACACCTGCCGCAACTCGAGCAAATCCAGGAAGTTCTCCCTTCCAGGCGAGATGAGGCCTATTTCCGATGAGGCGTCTGGAGACTAATGACACCTAACCTCTGGAACTTCGAAAGGGTCTTTCACACCCTTGCTGCAACTCAAGAAGTTCACCGCCATACCCGTCTCCACTCTAGAGGAAGCACGATGGTCCCGCCCACATCCAGAGGAGCCCCGTTTCCCCCTCCTAGCTCGAGATGAGCGATCCTTTCCCTGCTTTCAACGGGAAAGAATTCCCGGCGTTCCCGTCGCATCTCAAGAGGAGGCACTCTCAACAGGAAAGGCGAGAGGAACTCCATGGTCGTACCACCATTCCAAGAGTCCCGCAGATGTCTCAGTCCATTTCAGAGGAACCTCTTTGCCCTGCACTGGCTCATCTTTCACGCCGAGGATCGACTCACACCACGGTGGCACGTGGGACAGCCCTGTGGGAAAGCCTCGAGGGAAAGCCTCGAGGGAAAACCACAGATCCTTTGATCCAGGCGATGGGAAGCGTGACATTGCTGCTACAGCCTGGAAGGAAAGCGCACGTGCATGCACTCACTCGAGATAAGGCCTGTCTCCCCTGGCGAGACTCCAGAAGTACCGAAAGATCCATATCAGACCGTGAGAGGAATCCTCGGTTCCGGCCCTGACTCCACACAAGGTTTTTGGCCCGGGTATCGACGGGAGAGGAATCCCGAGAGGCCCCCTAGCAACTCGCATGGGGACTGGCCTCTCCTGAGGCCACCAGGGCGGGTCCCTGAGGTCCCCGTCGTAACTCGAGAACACCTGCCGCAACTCGAGAAAATCCAGGAAGTTCTCCCTTCCAGGCGAGATGAGGCCTATTTCCGATGAGGCGTCTGGAGACTAATGACACCTAACCTCTGGAACTTCGAAAGGGTCTTTCACACCCTTGCTGCAACTCAAGAAGTTCACCGCCATACCCGTCTCCACTCGAGAGGAAGCACGATCGTCCCGCCCACATCCAGAGGAGCCCCCTTTCCCCCTCGTAGCTCGAGATGAGGAATCCTTTCCCTGCGTTCAATGAGAAAGAATTCCCGGCGTTCCCGTCGCATCTCAAGCGGAGGCACTCTCAACAGGAAAGGCGAGAGGAACTCCATGGTCGTACCACCATTCCAAGAGTCCCCCAGATGTCTCAGTCCATTCCATAGGAACCTCTTTGCCCTGCACTGGCTCATCTTTCACGCCGAGGATCGACTCACACCACGGTGGCACGTGGGACAGCCCTGTGGGAAAGCCTCGAGGGAAAGCCTCGAGGGAAAACCACAGATCCTTTGATCCACGCCACGGGAAGCGTGACATTGCTGCTACAGCCTGGAAGGAAAGTGCACCTGCATGCCCCGACACGAGACGAGGCCTGACTCCCCTGGGGAGACTCCAGAAGTACCCAAAGATCCATGTCAGCCCCTGAGAGGAATCCTCGGTTCCGGCCCTGACTCCACACAAGGTTTTTGGCCCCGGTATCGACGGGAGAGGAATCCCGAGAGGCCCCCTAGCAACTCGCATGGGGACTGGCCTCTCCTGAGGCCACCAGGGCGGGTCCCTGAGGTCCCCGTCGTAACTCGAGAACACCTGCCGCAACTCGAGAACATCCAGGAAGTTCTCCCTTCCAGGCGAGATGAGGCCTATTTCCGATGAGGCGTCTGGAGACTAATGACACCTAAACTCTGGAACTTCGAAAGGGTCTTTCACACCCTTGCTGCAACTCAAGAAGTTCACCGCCATACCCGTCTCCACTCTAGAGGAAGCACGATGGTCCCGCCCACATCCAGAGGAGCCCCGTTTCCCCCTCGTAGCTCGAGATGAGTGATCCTTTCCCTGCTTTCAACGGGAAAGAATTCCAGGCGTTCCCGTCGCTTCTCAAGAGGAGGCACTCTCAACAGAAAAGGCGAGAGGAACTCCATGGTCGTACCACCATTCCAAGAGTCCCCCAGATGTCTCAGTCCATTCCAGAGGAACCTCTTTGCCCTGCACTGGCTCATCTTTCACGCCGAGGATCGACTCACACCACGGTGGCACGTGGGACAGCCCTGTGGGAAAGACTCGAGGGAAAGCCTCGAGGGAAAACCACAGATCCTTTGATCCACGCGATGGGAAGCGTGACATTGCTGCTACAGCCTGGAAGGAAAGCGCACGTGCATGGCCCCACTGGAGCCGAGGCCTGACTCCCCTGGGGAGACTCCAGAAGTACCCAAAGATCCATGTCAGCCCCTGAGAGGAATCCTCGTTTCCGGCCCTGACTCCACACAAGGATTTTGGCCCCGGTATCGACGGGAGAGGAATCCCGAGAGGCCCCCTAGCAACTCGCCTGGGGACTGGCCTCTCCTGAGGCCACCAGGGCGGGTCCCTGATGTCCCCGTCGTAACTCGAGAACACCTGCCGCAACTCGAGAAAATCCAGGAAGTTCTCCCTTCCAGGCGAGATGAGGCCTATTTCCGATGAGGCGTCTGGAGACTAATGACACCTAAACTCTGGAACTTCGAAAGGGTCTTTCACACACTTGCTGCAACTCAAGAAGTTCACCGCCATACCCGTCTCCACTCGAGAGGAAGCACGATCGTCCCGCCCACATCCAGAGGAGCCCCCTTTCCCCCTCCTAGCTCGAGATGGGCGATCCTTTCCCTGCTTTCAACGGGAAAGAATTCCTGGCGTTCCCGTCGCATCTCAAGAGGAGGCACTCTCAACAGGAAAGGCGAGGGGAACTCCATGGTCTTACCACCATTCCAAGAGTCCCCCAGATGTCTCAGTCCATTCCAGAGGAACCTCTTTGCCCTGCACTGGCTCATCTTTCACGCCGAGGATCGACTCACACCACGGTGGCACGTGGGACAGCCCTGTGGAAAAGCCTCGAGGGAAAGCCTCGAGGGAAAACCACAGATCCTTTGATCCAGGCGATGGGAAGCGTGACATTGCTGCTACAGCCTGGAAGGAAAGCGCACGTGCATGCACCCACTCGAGATAAGGCCTGTCTCCCCTGGCGAGACTCCAGAAGTACCCAAAGATCCATATCAGACCGTGAGAGGAATCCTCGGTTCCGGCCCTGACTCCACACAAGGTTTTTGGCCCGGGTATCGACGGGAGAGGAATCCCGAGAGGCCCCCTAGCAACTCGCATGGGGACTGGCCTCTCCTGAGGCCACCAGGGCGGGTCCCTGAGGTCCCCGTCGTAACTCGAGAACACCTGCCGCAACTCGAGAAAATCCAGGAAGTTCTCCCTTCCAGGCGAGATGAGGCCTATTTCCGATGAGGCGTCTGGAGACTAATGACACCTAACCTCTGGAACTTCGAAAGGGTCTTTCACACCCTTGCTGCAACTCAAGAAGTTCACCGCCATACCCGTCTCCACTCGAGAGGAAGCACGATCGTCCCGCCCACATCCAGAGGAGCCCCCTTTCCCCCTCGTAGCTCGAGATGAGGAATCCTTTCCCTGCTTTCAATGAGAAAGAATTCCCGGCGTTCCCGTCGCATCTCAAGCGGAGGCACTCTCAACAGGAAAGGCGAGAGGAACTCCATGGTCGTACCACCATTCCAAGAGTCCCCCAGATGTCTCAGTCCATTCCAGAGGAACCTCTTTGCCCTGCACTGGCTCATCTTTCACGTCGAGGATCGAATCACACCACGGTGGCACGTGGGACAGCCCTGTGGGAAAGCCTCGAGGGAAAGCCTCGAGGGAAAACCACAGATCCTTTGATCCACGCCACGGGAAGCGTGACATTGCTGCTACAGCCTGGAAGGAAAGTGCACGTGCATGCCCCGACACGAGACGAGGCCTGACTCCCCTGGGGAGACTCCAGAAGTACCCAAAGATCCATGTCAGCCCCTGAGAGGAATCCTCGGTTCCGGCCCTGACTCCACACAAGGTTTTTGGCCCCGGTATCGACGGGAGAGTAATCCCGAGAGGCCCCCTAGCAACTCGCATGGGGACTGGCCTCTCCTGAGGCCACCAGGGCGGGTCCCTGAGGTCCCCGTCGTAACTCGAGAACACCTGCCGCAACTCGAGAAAATCCAGGAAGTTCTCCCTTCCAGGCGAGATGAGGCCTATTTCCGATCAGGCGTCTGGAGACTAATGACACCTAAACTCTGGAACTTCGAAAGGGTCTTTCACACCCTTGCTGCAACTCAAGAAGTTCACCGCCATACCCGTCTCCACTCTAGAGGAAGCACGATGGTCCCGCCCACATCCAGAGGAGCCCCGTTTCCCCCTCCTAGCTCGAGATGAGTGATCCTTTCCCTGCTTTCAACGGGAAAGAATTCCAGGCGTTCCCGTCGCTTCTCAAGAGGAGGCACTCTCAACAGAAAAGGCGAGAGGAACTCCATGGTCGTACCACCATTCCAAGAGTCCCCCAGATGTCTCAGTCCATTCCAGAGGAACCTCTTTGCCCTGCACTGGCTCATCTTTCACGCCGAGGATCGACTCACACCACGGTGGCACGTGGGACAGCCCTGTGGGAAAGACTCGAGGGAAAGCCTCGAGGGAAAACCACAGATCCTTTGATCCACGCGATGGGAAGCGTGACATTGCTGCTACAGCCTGGAAGGAAAGCGCACGTGCATGGCCCCACTGGAGCCGAGGCCTGACTCCCCTGGGGAGACTCCAGAAGTACCCAAAGATCCATGTCAGCCCCTGAGAGGAATCCTCGTTTCCGGCCCTGACTCCACACAAGGATTTTGGCCCCGGTATCGACGGGAGAGGAATCCCGAGAGGCCCCCTAGCAACTCGCCTGGGGACTGGCCTCTCCTGAGGCCACCAGGGCGGGTCCCTGATGTCCCCGTCGTAACTCGAGAACACCTGCCGCAACTCGAGAAAATCCAGGAAGTTCTCCCTTCCAGGCGAGATGAGGCCTATTTCCGATGAGGCGTCTGGAGACTAATGACACCTAACCTCTGGAACTTCGAAAGGGTCTTTCACACCCTTGCTGCAACTCAAGAAGTTCACCGCCATACCCGTCTCCACTCGAGAGGAAGCACGATGGTCCCGCCCCCATCCAGAGGAGCCCCGTTTCCCCCTCGTAGCTCGAGATGAGGGATCCTTTCCCTGCTTTCAACGGGAAAGACTTCCCGGCGTTCCCGTCTCATCTCAAGAGGAGGCACTCTCAACAGGAAAGGCGAGAGGAACTCCATGGTCGTACCACCATTCCAAGAGTCTCCCAGATGTCTCAGTCCATTCCAGAGGAAGCTCTTTGCCCTACACTGGCTCATCTTTCACGCCGAGGATCGACTCACACCACGGTGGCACGTGGGACAGCCCTGTGGGAAAGCCTCGAGGGAAAGCCTCGAGGGAAAACCACAGATCCTTTGATCCACGCCACGGGAAGCGTGACATTGCTGCTACAGCCTGGAAGGAAAGCGCACGTGCATGCCCCGACTCGAGACGTGGCCTGACTCCCCTGGGGAGACTCCAGAAGTACCCAAAGATCCATGTCAGCCCCTGAGAGGAATCCTCGGTTCCGGCCCTGACTCCACACAAGGTTTTTGGCCCCGGTATCGACGGGAGAGGAATCCCGAGAGGGCCCCTAGCAACTCGCATGGGGACTGGCCTCTCCTGAGGCCACCAGGGCGGGTCCCTGAGGTCCCCATCGTAACTCGAAAACACCTGCCGCAACTCGAGAAAATCCAGGAAGTTCTCCCTTCCAGGCGAGATGAGGCCTATTTCCGATGAGGCGTCTGGAGACTAATGACACCTAACCTCTGGAACTTCGAAAGGGTCTTTCACACCCTTGCTGCAACTCAGGAAGTTCACCGCCATACCCGTCTCCACTCGAGAGGAAGCACAATGGTCCCGCCCACATCCAGAGGAGCCCCGTTTCCACCTCGTAGCTCGAGATGAGGGATCCTTTCCCTGCTTTCAATGGGAAAGAATTCCCGGCGTTCCCGTCGCATCTCAAGAGGAGGCACTCTCAACAGGAAAGGCGAGAGGAACTCCATGGTCGTACCACCATTCCAAGAGTCCCCCAGATGTCTCAGTCCATTCCAGAGGAAACTCTTTGCCCTGCACTGGCTCATCTTTCACGCCGAGGATCGACTCACACCACGGTGGCACGTGGGACAGCCCTGTGGGAAAGCCTCGAGGGAAAGCCTCGAGGGAAAACCACAGATCCTTTGATCCATGCGACGGGAAGCGTGACATTGCTGCTACAGCCTGGAAGGAAAGTGCACGTGCATGCCCCCACTCGAGACGAGGCCTGTCTCCCCTGGCGAGACTACAGAAGTACCCAAAGATCCATGTCAGCCACTGAGAGGAATCCTCGGTTCCGGCCCTGACTCCACACAAGGTTTTTGGCCCCGGTATCGACGGGAGAGCAATCCCGAGAGGACCCCTAGCAACTCGCATGGGGACTGGCCTCTCCTGAGGCCACCAGGGCGGGTCCCTGAGGACCCCGTCGTAACTCGAGAACACCTGCCGCAACTCGAGAAAATCCAGGAAGTTCTCCCTTCCAGGCGAGATGAGGCCTATTTCCGATGAGGCGTCTGGAGACTAATGACACCTAACCTCTGGAACTTCGAAAGGGTCTTTCACACCCTTGCTGCAACTCAACAAGTTCACCGCCATACCCGTCTCCACTCGAGAGGAAGCACGATGGTCCCGCCCACATCCAGAGGAGCCCCGTTTCCCCCTCGTAGCTCGAGATGAGGAATCCTTTCCCTGCTTTCATCGGGAAAGAATTCCCGGCGTTCCCGTCGCATCTCAAGAGGAGGCACTCTCAACAGGAAAGGCGAGAGGAACTCCATGGTTGTAACACCATTCCAAGAGTCCCCCAGATGTCTCAGTCCATTCCAGAGGAACCTCTTTGCCCTGCACTGGCTCATCTTTCACGCCGAGGATCGACTCACACCAAGGTGGCACGTGGGACAGCCCTGTGGGAAAGCCTCGAGGGAAAGCCTCGAGGGAAAACCACAGATCCTTTGATCCATGCGACGGGAAGCGTGACATTGCTGCTACAGCCTGGAAGGAAAGTGCACGTGCATGCCCCCACTCGAGACGAGGCCTGTCTCCCCTGGCGAGACTACAGAAGTACCCAAAGATCCATATCAACCCCTGAGAGGAATCCTCGGTTCCGGCCTTGACGCCACACAAGGTTTTTGGCCCCGGTATCGACGGGAGAGGAATCCCGAGAGGCCCCCTAGCAACTCGCATGGGGCCTGGCCTCTCCTGAGGCCACCAGGGCGGGTCCCTGAGGTCCCCGTCGTAACTCGAGAACACCTGCCGCAACTCGAGAAAATCCAGGAAGTTCTCCCTTCCAGGCGAGATGAGGCCTATTTCCGATGAGGCGTCTGGAGACTAATGACACCTAACCTCTGGAACTTCGAAAGGGTCTTTCACACCCTTGCTGCAACTCAAGAAGTTCACCGCCATACCCGTCTCCACTCGAGAGGAAGCACGATAATCCCGCCCCCATCCAGAGGAGCCCCGTTTCCCCCTCGTAGCTCGAGATGAGCGATCCTTTCCCTGCTTTCAACGGGAAAGACTTCCCGGCGTTCCCGTCTCATCTCAAGAGGAGGCACTCTCAACAGGAAAGGCGAGAGGAACTCCATGGTCGTACCACCATTCCAAGAGTCCCCCAGATGTCTCAGTCCATTCCAGAGGAAGCTCTTTGCCCTACACTGGCTCATCTTTCACGCCGAGGATCGACTCACACCACGGTGGCACGTGGGACAGCCCTGTGGGAAAGCCTCGAGGGAAAGCCTCGAGGGAAAACCACAGATCCTTTGATCCACGCCACGGGAAGCGTGACATTGCTGCTACAGCCTGGAAGGAAAGCGCACGTGCATGCCCCGACTCGAGACGTGGCCTGACTCCCCTGGGGAGACTCCAGAAGTACCCAAAGATCCATGTCAGCCCCTGAGAGGAATCCTCGGTTCCGGCCCTGACTCCACACAAGGTTTTTGGCCCCGGTATCGACGGGAGAGGAATCCCGAGAGGGCCCCTAGCAACTCGCATGGGGACTGGCCTCTCCTGAGGCCACCAGGGCGGGTCCCTGAGGTCCCCGTCGTAACTCGAAAACACCTGCCGCAACTCGAGAAAATCCAGGAAGTTCTCCCTTCCAGGCGAGATGAGGCCTATTTCCGATGAGGCATCTGGAGACTAATGACACCTAACCTCTGGAACTTCGAAAGGGTCTTTCACACCCTTGCTGCAACTCAGGAAGTTCACCGCAATACCCGTCTCCACTCGAGAGGAAGCACAATGGTCCCGCCCACATCCAGAGGAGCCCCGTTTCCCCCTCGTAGCTCGAGATGAGGGATCCTTTCCCTGCTTTCAATGGGAAAGAATTCCCGGCGTTCCCGTCGCATCTCAAGAGGAGGCACTCTCAACAGGAAAGGCGAGAGGAACTCCATGGTCGTACCACCATTCCAAGAGTCCCCCAGATGTCTCAGTCCATTCCAGAGGAAGCTCTTTGCCCTGCACTGGCTCATCTTTCACGCCGAGGATCGACTCACACCACGGTGGCACGTGGGACAGCCCTGTGGGAAAGCCTCGAGGGAAAGCCTCAAGGGAAAACCACAGATCGTTTGATTCACGCCTCGGGAAGCGTGACATTGCTGCTACAGCCTTAAAGGAAAGCGCACGTGCATGCCCCCACTTGAGAGGAGGCCTGACTCCCCTGGGGAGACTCCAGAAGTACCCAAAGATCCATGTCAGCCACTGAGAGGAATCCTCGGTTCCGGACCTGACTCCACACAAGGTTTTTGGCCCCGGTATCGACGGGAGAGCAATCCCGAGAGGCCCCCTAGCAACTCGCATGGGGACTGGCCTCTCCTGAGGCCACCAGGGCGGGTCCCTGAGGTCCCCGTCGTAACTCGAGAACACCTGCCGCAACTCGAGAAAATCCAGGAAGTTCTCCCTTCCAGGCGAGATGAGGCCTATTTCCGATGAGGCGTCTGGAGACTAATGACACCTAACCTCTGGAACTTCGAAAGGGTCTTTCACACCCTTGCTGCAACTCAAGAAGTTCACCGCCATACCCGTCTCCACTCGAGAGGAAGCACGATGGTCCCGCCCACATCCAGAGGAGCCCCGTTTCCCCCTCGTAGCTCGAGATGAGGAATCCTTTCCCTGCTTTCATCGGGAAAGAATTCCCGGCGTTCCCGTCGCATCTCAAGAGGAGGCACTCTCAACAGGAAAGGCGAGAGGAACTCCATGGTTGTACCACCATTCCAAGAGTCCCCCAGATGTCTCAGTCCATTCCAGAGGAACCTCTTTGCCCTGCACTGGCTCATCTTTCACGCCGAGGATCGACTCACACCACGGTGGCTCGTGGGAGAGCCCTGTGGGAAAACCACAGATCCTTTGATCCACGCGATTGGAAGCGTGACATTGCTGCTACAGCCTGGAAGGAAAGCGCAAGTGCATGCCCCCACTCGAGCCGAGGCCTGACTCCCCTGGGGAGATTCGAGAAGTACCCAAAGATCCATGTCAGCCCCTGAGAGGAATCCTCGTTTCCGGCCCTGACTCCACACAAGGTTTTTGGCCCCGGTATCGACGGGAGAGGAATCCCGAGAGGCCCACTAGCAACTCGCATGGGGACTGGCCTCTCCTGAGGCCTCCAGGGCGGGTCCCTGAGGTCCCCGTCGTAACTCGAGAACACCAGCCGCAACTCGAGAAATTCCAGGAAGTTCCCCCTTCCAGGCGAGATGAGGCTTATTTCCGATGAGGCGTCTGGAGACTAATGACACCTAACCTCTGGAACTTCGAAAGGGTCTTTCACACCCTTGCTGCAACTCAAGAAGTTCACCGCCATACCCGTCTCCACTCGAGAGGAAGAACGATCGTCCCGCCCACATCCAGAGGAGCCCCCTTTCCCCCTCGTAGCTCGAGATGAGGAATCCTTTCCCTGCTTTCAATGGGAAAGAATTCCCGGCGTTCCCGTCGCATCTCAAGCGGAGGCACTCTCAACAGGAAAGGCGAGAGGAACTCCATGGTCGTACCACCATTCAAAGAGTCCCCCAGATGTCTCAGTCCATTCCAGAGGAACCTCTTTGCCCTGCACTGGCTCATCTTTCACGCCGAGGATCGACTCACACCACGGTGGCACGTGGGACAGCCCTGTGGGAAAGCCTCGAGGGAAAGCCTCGAGGGAAAACCACAGATCCTTTGATCCACGCGATGGGAAGCGTGACATTGCTGCTACAGCCTGGAAGGAAAGTGCACGTGCATGCCCAGACTCGAGACGAGGCCTGACTCCCCTGGGGAGACTCCAGAAGTATCCAAAGATCCATGTCAGCCCCTGAGAGGAATCCTCGGTTCCGGCCCTGACTCCACACAAGGTTTTTGGCCCCGGTATCGACGGGAGAGGAATCCCGAGAGGCCCCCTAGCAACTCGCATGGGGACTGGCCTCTCCTGAGGCCACCAGGGCGGGTCCCTGAGGTCCCCGTCGTAACTCGAGAACACCAGCCGCAACTCGAGAAAATCCAGGAAGTTCTCCCTTCCAGGCGAGATGAGGCCTATTTCCGATGAGGCGTCTGGAGACTAATGACACCTAAACTCTGGAACTTCGAAAGGGTCTTTCACACCCTTGCTGCAACTCAAGAAGTTCACCGCCATACCCGTCTCCACTCGAGAGGAAGCACGATCGTCCCGCCCACATCCAGAGGAGCCCCCTTTCCCCCTCGTAGCTCGAGATGAGGAATCCTTTCCCTGCTCTCAATGTGAAAGAGTTCCCGGCGTTCCCGTCGCATCTCACGCGGAGGCACTCTCAACAGGAAAGGCGAGAGGAACTCCATGGTCGTACCACCATTCCAAGAGTCCCCCAGATGTCTCAGTCCATTCCAGAGGAAGCTCTTTGCCCTGCACTGGCTCATCTTTCACGCCGAGGATCGACTCACACCACGGTGGCACGTGGGACAGCCCTGTGGGAAAGCCTCGAGGGTAAGCCTCGAGGGAAAACCACAGATCCTTTGTTCCACGCCACGGGAAGCGTGACATTGCTGCTACAGCCTGGAAGGAAAGTGCACGTGCATGCCCCGACTCGAGACGAGGCCTGACTCCCCTGGGGAGACTCCAGAAGTACCCAAAGATCCATGTCAGCCCGTGAGAGGAATCCTCGGTTCCGGCCCTGACTCCACACAAGGTTTTTGGCCCCGGTATCGACGGGAGAGGAATCCCGAGAGGCCCCCTAGCAACTCGCATGGGGACTGGCCTCTCCTGAGGCCACCAGGGCGGGTCCCTGAGGTCCCCGTCGTAACTCGAGAACACCTGCCGCAACTCGAGAAAATCCAGGAAGTTCTCCCTTCCAGGCGAGATGAGGCCTATTTCCGATGAGGCGTCTGGAGACTAATGACACCTAAACTCTGGAACTTCGAAAGGGTCTTTCACACCCTTGCTGCAACTCAAGAAGTTCACCGCCATACCCGTCTCCACTCGAGAGGAAGCACGATGGTCCCGCCCACATCAAGAGAAGCCCCGTTTCCCCCTCCTAGCTCGAGATGAGCGATCCTTTCCCTGCTTTCAACGGGAAAGAATTCCCGGCGTTCCCGTCGCATCTCAAGAGGAGGCACTCTCAACAGGAAAGGCGAGAGGAACTCCATGGTCATACCACCATTCCAAGAGTCCCGCAGATGTCTCAGTCCATTCCAGAGGAACCTCCTTGCCCTGCACTGGCTCATCTTTCACGCCGAGGATCGACTCACACCACGGTGGCACGTGGGACAGCCCTGTGGGAAGCCTCGAGGGAAAGCCTCGAGGGAAAACCACAGATCCTTTGATCCACGCGATGGGAAGCGTGACATTGCTGCTACAGCCTGGAAGGAAAGCGCACGTGCATGCCCCCACTCGAGATGAGGCCTGTCTCCCCTGGCGAGACTCCAGAAGTACCCAAAGATCCATATCAGCCCGTGAGAGGAATCCTCGGTTCCGGCCCTGACTCCACACAAGGTTTTTTGCCCGGGTATCGACGGGAGAGGAATCCCGAGAGGCCCCCTAGCAACTTGCATGGGGACTGGCCTCTCCTGAGGCCACCAGGGCGGGTCCCTGAGGTCCCCGTCGTAACTCGAGAACACCTGCCGCAACTCGAGAAAATCCAGGAAGTTCTCCCTTCCAGGCAGGATGAGGCCTATTTCCGATGAGGCGTCTGGAGACTAATGACACCTAACCTCTGGAACTTCGAAAGGGTCTTTCACACCCTTGCTGCAACTCAAGAAGTTCACCGCCATACCCGTCTCCACTCGAGAGGAAGCACGATCGTCCCGCCCACATCCAGAGGAGCCCCCTTTCCCCCTCGTAGCTCGAGATGAGGAATCCTTTCCCTGCTTTCAATGGGAAAGAGTTCCCGGCGTTCCCGTCGCATCTCAAGCGGAGGCACTCTCAACAGGAAAGGCGAGAGGAACTCCATGGTCGTACCACCATTCCAAGAGTCCCCCAGATGTCTCAGTCCATTCCAGAGGAAGCTCTTTGCCCTGCACTGGCTCATCTTTCACGCCGAGGATCGACTCACACCACGGTGGCACGTGGGACAGCCCTGTGGGAAAGCCTCGAGGGAAAGCCTCGAGGGAAAACCACAGATCCTTTGATGCACGCCACGGGAAGCGTGACATTGCTGCTACAGCCTGGAAGGAAAGTGCACGTGCATGCCCCGACTCGAGACGAGGCCTGACTCCCCTGGGGAGACTCCAGAAGTACCCAAAGATCCATGTCAGCCCGTGAGAGGAATCCTCGGTTCCGGCCCTGACTCCACACAAGGTTTTTGGCCCCGGTATCGACGGGAGAGGAATCCCGAGAGGCCCCCTAGCAACTCGCATGGGGACTGGCCTCTCCTGAGGCCACCAGGGCGGGTCCCTGAGGTCCCCGTCGTAACTCGAGAACACCTGCCACAACTCGAGAAATTCCAGGAAGTTCCCCCTTCCAGGCGAGATGAGGCCTATTTCCGATGAGGCGTCTGGAGACTAATGACACCTAACCTCTGGAACTTCGAAAGGGTCTTTCACACCCTTGCTGCAACTCAAGAAGTTCACCGCCATACCCGTCTCCACTCGAGAGGAAGCACGATCGTCCCGCCCACATCCAGAGGAGCCCCCTTTCCCCCTCGTAGCTCGAGATGAGGAATCCTTTCCCTGCTTTCAATGGGAAAGAATTCCCGGCGTTCCCGTCGCATCTCAAGCGGAGGCACTCTCAACAGGAAAGGCGAGAGGAACTCCATGGTCGTACCACCATTCCAAGAGTCCCCCAGATGTCTCAGTCCATTCCAGAGGAAGCTCTTTGCCCTGCACTGGCTCATCTTTCACGCCGAGGATCGACTCACACCACGGTGGCACGTGGGACAGCCCTGTGGGAAAGCCTCGAGGGAAAGCCTCGAGGGAAAACCACAGATCCTTTGATCCACGCCACGGGAAGCGTGACATTGCTGCTACAGCCTGGAAGGAAAGTGCACGTGCATGCCCAGACTCGAGACGAGGCCTGACTCCCCTGGGGAGACTCCAGAAGTACCCAAAGATCCATGTCAGCCCCTGAGAGGAATCCTCGGTTCCGGCCCTGACTCCACACAAGGTTTTTGGCCCCGGTATCGACGGGAGAGGAATCCCGAGAGGCCCCCTAGCAACTCGCATGGGGACTGGCCTCTCCTGAGGCCACCAGGGCGGGTCCCTGAAGTCCCCGTCGTAACTCGAGAACACCAGCCGCAACTCGAGAAAATCCAGGAAGTTCTCCCTTCCAGGCGAGATGAGGCCTATTTCCGATGAGGCGTCTGGAGACTAATGACACCTAAACTCTGGAACTTCGAAAGGGTCTTTCACACCCTTGCTGCAACTCAAGAAGTTCACCGCCATACCCGTCTCCACTCGAGAGGAAGCACGATCGTCCCGCCCACATCCAGAGGAGCCCCCTTTCCCCCTCGTAGCTCGAGATGAGGAATCCTTTCCCTGCTCTCAATGGGAAAGAGTTCCCGGCGTTCCCGTCGCATCTCACGCGGAGGCACTCTCAACAGGAAAGGCGAGAGGAACTCCATGGTCGTACCACCATTCCAAGAGTCCCCCAGATGTCTCAGTCCATTCCAGAGGAAGCTCTTTGCCCTGCACTGGCTCATCTTTCACGCCGAGGATCGACTCACACCACGGTGGCACGTGGGACAGCCCTGTGGGAAAGCCTCGAGGGTAAGCCTCGAGGGAAAACCACAGATCCTTTGTTCCACGCCACGGGAAGCGTGACATTGCTGCTACAGCCTGGAAGGAAAGTGCACGTGCATGCCCCGACTCGAGACGAGGCCTGACTCCCCTGGGGAGACTCCAGAAGTACCCAAAGATCCATGTCAGCCCATGAGAGGAATCCTCGGTTCCGGCCCTGACTCCACACAAGGTTTTTGGCCCTGGTATCGACGGGAGAGGAATCCCGAGAGGCCCCCTAGCAACTCGCATGGGGACTGGCCTCTCCTGAGGCCACCAGGGCGGGTCCCTGAGGTCCCCGTCGTAACTCGAGAACACCTGCCGCAACTCGAGAAAATCCAGGAAGTTCTCCCTTCCAGGCGAGATGAGGCCTATTTCCGATGAGGCGTCTGGAGACTAATGACACCTAAACTCTGGAACTTCGAAAGGGTCTTTCACACCCTTGCTGCAACTCAAGAAGTTCACCGCCATACCCGTCTCCACTCGAGAGGAAGCACGATGGTCCCGCCCACATCAAGAGAAGCCCCGTTTCCCCCTCCTAGCTCGAGATGAGCGATCCTTTCCCTGCTTTCAACGGGAAAGAATTCCCGGCGTTCCCGTCGCATCTCAAGAGGAGGCACTCTCAACAGGAAAGGCGAGAGGAACTCCATGGTCGTACCACCATTCCAAGAGTCCCGCAGATGTCTCAGTCCATTCCAGAGGAACCTCTTTGCCCTGCACTGGCTCATCTTTCACGCCGAGGATCGACTCACACCACGGTGGCACGTGGGACAGCCCTGTGGGAAGCCTCGAGGGAAAGCCTCGAGGGAAAACCACAGATCCTTTGATCCACGCGATGGGAAGCGTGACATTGCTGCTACAGCCTGGAAGGAAAGCGCACGTGCATGCCCCCACTCGAGATGAGGCCTGTCTCCCCTGGCGAGACTCCAGAAGTACCCAAAGATCCATATCAGCCCGTGAGAGGAATCCTCGGTTCGGGCCCTGACTCAACACAAGGTTTTTTGCCCGGGTATCGACGGGAGAGGAATCCCGAGAGGCCCCCTAGCAACTTGCATGGGGACTGGCCTCTCCTGAGGCCACCAGGGCGGGTCCCTGATGTCCCCGTCGTAACTCGAGAACACCTGCCGCAACTCGAGAAAATCCAGGAAGTTCTCCCTTCCAGGCAGGATGAGGCCTATTTCCGATGAGGCGTCTGGAGACTAATGACACCTAACCTCTGGAACTTCGAAAGGGTCTTTCACACCCTTGCTGCAACTCAAGAAGTTCACCGCCATACCCGTCTCCACTCGAGAGGAAGCACGATCGTTCCGCCCACATCCAGAGGAGCCCCCTTTCCCCCTCGTAGCTCGAGATGAGGAATCCTTTCCCTGCTTTCAATGGGAAAGAGTTCCCGGCGTTCCCGTCGCATCTCAAGCGGAGGCACTCTCAACAGGAAAGGCGAGAGGAACTCCATGGTCGTACCACCATTCCAAGAGTCCCCCAGATGTCTCAGTCCATTCCAGAGGAAGCTCTTTGCCCTGCACTGGCTCATCTTTCACGCCGAGGATCGACTCACACCACGGTGGCACGTGGGACAGCCCTGTGGGAAAGCCTCGAGGGAAAGCCTCGAGGGAAAACCACAGATCCTTTGATCCACGCCACGGGAAGCGTGACATTGCTGCTACAGCCTGGAAGGAAAGTGCACGTGCATGCCCCGACTCGAGACGAGGCCTGACTCCCCTGGGGAGACTCCAGAAGTACCCAAAGATCCATGTCAGCCCGTGAGAGGAATCCTCGGTTCCGGCCCTGACTCCACACAAGGTTTTTGGCTCCGGTATCGACGGGAGAGGAATCCCGAGAGGCCCCCTACCAACTCGCATGGGGACTGGCCTCTCCTGAGGCCACCAGGGCGGGTCCCTGAGGTCCCCGTCGTAACTCGAGAACACCTGCCACAACTCGAGAAATTCCAGGAAGTTCCCCCTTCCAGGCGAGATGAGGCCTATTTCCGATGAGGCGTCTGGAGACTAATGACACCTAACCTCTGGAACTTCGAAAGGGTCTTTCACACCCTTGCTGCAACTCAAGAAGTTCACCGCCATACCCGTCTCCACTCGAGAGGAAGCACGATCGTCCCGCCCACATCCAGAGGAGCCCCCTTTCCCCCTCGTAACTCGAGATGAGGAATCCTTTCCCTGCTTTCAATGGGAAAGAATTCCCGGCGTTCCCGTCGCATCTCAAGCGGAGGCACTCTCAACAGGAAAGGCGAGAGGAACTCCATGGTCGTACCACCATTCCAAGAGTCCCCCAGATGTCTCAGTCCATTCCAGAGGAACCTCTTTGCCCTGCACTGGCTCATCTTTCACGCCGAGGATCGACTCACACCACGGTGGCACGTGGGACAGCCCTGTGGGAAAGCCTCGAGGGAAAGCCTCGAGGGAAAACCACAGATCCTTTGATCCACGCCACGGGAAGCGTGACATTGCTGCTACAGCCTGGAAGGAAAGTGCACGTGCATGCCCCGACTCGAGACGAGGCCTGACTTCCCTGGGGAGACTCCAGAAGTACCCAAAGATCCATGTCAGCCCCTGAGAGGAATCCTCGGTTCAGGCCCTGACTCCACACAAGGTTTTTGGCCCCGGTATCGACGGGAGAGGAATCCCGAGAGGCCCCCTAGCAACTCGCATGGGGACTGGCATCTCCTGAGGCCACCAGGGCGGGTCCCTGAGGTCCCCGTCGTAACTCGAGAACACCTGCCGCAACTCGAGAAAATCCAGGAAGTTCTCCCTTCCAGGCGAGATGAGGCCTATTTCCGATGAGGCGTCTGGAGACTAATGACACCTAACCTCTGGAACTTCGAAAGGGTCTTTCACACCCTTGCTGCAACTCAACAAGTTCACCGCCATACCCGTCTCCACTCGAGAGGAAGCACGATGGTCCCGCCCACATCCAGAGGAGCCCCGTTTCCCCCTCGTAGCTCGAGATGAGGAATCCTTTCCCTGCTTTCATCGGGAAAGAATTCCCGGCGTTCCCGTCGCATCTCAAGAGGAGGCACTCTCAACAGGAAAGGCGAGAGGAACTCCATGGTTGTACCACCATTCCAAGAGTCCCCCAGATGTCTCAGTCCATTCCAGAGGAACCTCTTTGCCCTGCACTGGCTCATCTTTCACGCCGAGGATCGACTCACACCACGGTGGCACGTGGGACAGCCCTGTGGGAAAGCCTCGAGGGAAAGCCTCGAGGGAAAACCACAGATCCTTTGATCCATGCGACGGGAAGCGTGACATTGCTGCTACAGCCTGGAAGGAAAGTGCACGTGCATGCCCCCACTCGAGACGAGGCCTGTCTCCCCTGGCGAGACTACAGAAGTACCCAAAGATCCATATCAGCCCCTGAGAGGAATCCTCGGTTCCGGCCCTGACGCCACACAAGGTTTTTGGCCCCGGTATAGACGGGAGAGGAATCCCGAGAGGCCCCCTAGCAACTCGCATGGGGCCTGGCCTCTCCTGAGGCCACCAGGGCGGGTCCCTGAGGTCCCCGTCGTAACTCGAGAACACCTGCCGCAACTCGAGAAAATCCAGGAAGTTCTCCCTTCCAGGCGAGATGAGGCCTATTTCCGATGAGGCGTCTGGAGACTAATGACACCTAACCTCTGGAACTTCGAAAGGGTCTTTCACACCCTTGCTGCAACTCAAGAAGTTCACCGCCATACCCGTCTCCACTCGAGAGGAAGCACGATAGTGCCGCCCCCATCCAGAGGAGCCCCGTTTCCCCCTCGTAGCTCGAGATGAGGGATCCTTTCCCTGCTTTCAACGGGAAAGACTTCCCGGCGTTCCCGTCTCATCTCAAGAGGAGGCACTCTCAACAGGAAAGGCGAGAGGAACTCCATGGTCGTACCACCATTCCAAGAGTCCCCCAGATGTCTCAGTCCATTCCAGAGGAAGCTCTTTGCCCTACACTGGCTCATCTTTCACGCCGAGGATCGACTCACTCCACGGTGGCACGTGGGACAGCCCTGTGGGAAAGCCTCGAGGGAAAGCCTCGAGGGAAAACCACAGATCCTTTGATCCACGCTACGGGAAGCGTGACATTGCTGCTACAGCCTGGAAGGAAAGCGCACGTGCATGCCCCGACTCGAGACGTGGCCTGACTCCCCTGGGGAGACTCCAGAAGTACCCAAAGATCCATGTCAGCCCCTGAGAGGAATCCTCGGTTCCGGCCCTGACTCCACACAAGGTTTTTGGCCCCGGTATCGACGGGAGAGGAATCCCGAGAGGCCCCCTAGCAACTCCCATGGGGACGGGCCTCTCCTGAGGCCACCAGGGCGGGTCCCTGAGGTCCCCGTCGTAACTCGAAAACACCTACCGCAACTCGAGAAAATCCAGGAAGTTCTCCCTTCCAGGCGAGATGAGGCCTATTTCCGATGAGGCGTCTGGAGACTAATGACACCTAACCTCTGGAACTTCGAAAGGGTCTTTCACACCCTTGCTGCAACTCAGGAAGTTCACCGCAATACCCGTCTCCACTCGAGAGGAAGCACAATGGTCCCGCCCACATCCAGAGGAGCCCCGTTTCCCCCTCGTAGCTCGAGATGAGGGATCCTTTCCCTGCTTTCAACGGGAAAGAATTCCCGGCGTTCCCGTCGCATCTCAAGAGGAGGCACTCTCAACAGGAAAGGCGAGAGGAACTCCATGGTCGTACCACCATTCCAAGAGTCCCCCAGATGTCTCAGTCCATTCCAGAGGAACCTCTTTGCCCTGCACTGGCTCATCTTTCACGCCGAGGATCGACTCACACCACGGTGGCACGTGGGACAGCCCTGTGGGAAAGCCTCGAGGGAAAGCCTCAAGGGAAAACCACAGATCGTTTGATTCACGCCACGGGAAGCGTGACATTGCTGCTACAGCCTTAAAGGAAAGCGCACGTGCATGCCCCCACTTGAGAGGAGGCCTGACTCCCCTGGGGAGACTCCAGAAGTACCCAAAGATCCATGTCAGCCACTGAGAGGAATCCTCGGTTCCGGCCCTGACTCCACACAAGGTTTTTGGCCCCGGTATCGACGGGAGAGCAAACCCGAGAGGCCCCCTAGCAACTCGCATGGGGACTGGCCTCTCCTGAGGCCACCAGGGCGGGTCCCTGAGGTCCCCGTCGTACTTCGAGAACACCTGCCGCAACTCGAGAAAATCCAGGAAGTTCTCCCTTCCAGGCGAGATGAGGCCTATTTCCGATGAGGCGTCTGGAGACTAATGACACCTAACCTCTGGAACTTCGAAAGGGTCTTTCACACCCTTGCTGCAACTCAAGAAGTTCACCGCCATACCCGTCTCCACTCTAGAGGAAGCACGATGGTCCCGCCCACATCCAGAGGAGCCCCGTTTCCCCCTCGTAGCTCGAGATGAGGAATCCTTTCCCTGCTTTCATCGGGAAAGAATTCCCGGCGTTCCCGTCGCATCTCAAGAGGAGGCACTCTCAACAGGAAAGGCGAGAGGAACTCCATGGTTGTACCACCATTCCAAGAGTCCCCCAGATGTCTCAGTCCATTCCAGAGGAACCTCTTTGCCCTGCACTGGCTCATCTTTCACGCCGAGGATCGACTCACACCACGGTGGCTCGTGGGAGAGCCCTGTGGGAAAACCACAGATCCTTTGATCCACGCGATGGGAAGCGTGACATTGCTGCTACAGCCTGGAAGGAAAGCGCAAGTGCATGCCCCCACTCGAGCCGAGGCCTGACTCCCCTGGGGAGACTCGAGAAGTACCCAAAGATCCATGTCAGCCCCTGAGAGGAATCCTCGTTTCCGGCCCTGACTCCACACAAGGTTTTTGGCCCCGGTATCGACGGGAGAGGAATCCCGAGAGGACCCCTAGCAACTCGCATGGGGACTGGCCTCTCCTGAGGCCTCCAGGGCGGGTCCCTGAGGTCCCCGTCGTAACTCGAGAACACCAGCCGCAACTCGAGAAATTCCAGGAAGTTCCCCCTTCCAGGCGAGATGAGGCTTATTTCCGATGAGGCGTCTGGAGACTAATGACACCTAACCTCTGGAACTTCGAAAGGGTCTTTCACACCCTTGCTGCAACTCAAGAAGTTCACCGCCATACCCGTCTCCACTCGAGAGGAAGCACGATGGTCCCGCCCACATCCAGAGGAGCCTCGTTTCCCCCTCCTAGATCGAGATGAGCGATCCTTTCCCTGCTTTCAACGGGAAAGAATTCCCGGTATTCCCGTCCCATCTCAAGAGGAGGCACTCTCAACAGCAAAGGCGAGAGGAACTCCATCGTCGTACCACCATGCCAAGAGTCCCCAAGATGTCTCAGTCCATTCCAGAGGAACCTCTTTGCCCTGCACTGGCCCATCTTTCACGCCTAGGATCGACTCACACCACGGTGGCACGTGGGACAGCCCAGTGGGAAAGCGTCGAGGGAAAGCCTCGAGGGAAAACCACAGATCCTTTGATCCACGCGACGGGAAGCGTGACATTGCAGCTACAGCCTGGAAGGAAAGCGCACGTGCATGCCCCCACTCGAGACGAGGCCTGACTCCCCTGGGGAGACTCCAGAAGTACCCAAAGTTCCATGTCACCCCTGAGAGGAATTCCCGGTTCCCGCCCTGACTCCACACAAGGTTTTTGGCCCCGGTATCGACGGGAGAGGAATCCCGAGAGGCCCCCTAGCAACTCGCATGGGGACTGGCCTCTCCTGAGGCCACCAGGACGGGTCCCTGAGGTCCCCGTTTTAACTCGAGAACACCTCCGGCAACTCGAGAAAACCCAGGAAGTTCTCCCTTCCAGGCGAGATGAGGCCTATTTCCGATGAGGCGTCTGGAGACTAATGACACCTAACCTATGGAACTTCGAAAGGGTCTTTCACACCCTTGCTGCAACTCAAGAAGTTCACCGCCATACCCGTCTCCACTCGAAGGGAAGCACGATGGTCCCGCCCAGATCCAGAGGAACCCCGTGTCCCCCTCGTAGCTCGAGATGAGGGATCCTTTCCCTGCTTTCCACGGGAAAGAATTCCCGGCGTTCCCATCGCATCTCAAGAGGAGGCACTCTCAACAGGAAAGGCGAGAGGAACTCCATGGTCGTACCACCATTCCAAGAGTCCCCCAGATGTCTCAGTCCATTCCAGAGGAACTTCTTTGCCCTGCACTGGCTCATCTTTCACCCCGAGGATCGATTCACACCACGGTGGCACGTGGGACAGCCCTGTGGGAAAGCCTCGAGGGAAAGCCTCGAGGGAAAACCACAGATCCTTTGATCCACGCCACAAGAAGCGTGACATTGCTGCTACAGCCTCGAAGGAAAGCGCACGTGCATGCCCCCACTCGAGACGAGGCCTGACTCCCCTGGGGAGACTCCAGAAGTACCCAAAGATCCATGTCAGACCCTGAGAGGAATCCTCGGTTCCGGCCCTGACTACACACAAGGTTTATGGCCCCGGAATTGACGGGAGAGGAATCCCGAGAGGCCTCCTAGCAACTCGCATGGGGACTGGCCTCTCCTGAGGCCACCAGGGCGGGTCCCTGAGGTCCCCGTCGTAACTCGAGAACACCTGCCGCAACTCGAGAAAATCCAGGAAGTTCTCCCTTCCAGGCGAGATTAGGCCTATTTCCGATGAGGCGTCTGGAGACTAATGACACCTAACCTCTGGAACTTCGAAAGGGTCTTTCACACCCTTGCTGCAACTCAAGAAGTTCACCGCCATACCCGTCTCCACTCGAAGGGAAGCACGATGGTCCCGCCCAGATCCAGAGGAGCCCCGTGTCCCCCTCGTAGCTCGAGATGAGGGATCCTTTCCCTGCTTTCCACGGGAAAGAATTGCCGGCGTTCCCGTCGCATCTCAAGAGGAGGCACTCTCAACAGGAAAGGCGAGAGGAACTCCATGGTCGTACCACCATTCCAAGAGTCCCCCAGATGTCTCAGTCCATTCCAGAGGAACCTCTTTGCCCTGCACTGGCTCATCTTTCACGCCGAGGATCGACTCACACCACGGTGGCACGTGGGACAGCCCTGTGGGAAAGCCTCGAGGGAAAACCACAGATCCTTTGATCCACACGACGGGAAGCGTGACATTGCTGCTACAGCCTTGAAGGAAATCGCACGTGCATGCCCCCACTCGAGACGAGGCCTGACTCCCCTGGGGAGACTCCAGAAGTACCCAAAGATCCATGTCAGCCCCTGAGAGGAATCCTCGGTTCCGGCCTTGACTCCACACAAGGTTTTTGGCCCCGGTATCGACGGGAGAGGAATCCCGAGAGGCCGCCTAGCAACTCGCATGGGGACTGGCCTCTCCTGAGGCCACCAGGGCGGTCCCTGAGGTCCCCGTCGTAACTCGAGAACACCTGCCGCAACTCGAGAAAATCCAGGAAGTTCTCCCTTCCAGGCGAGATGAGGCCTATTTCCGATGAGGCGTCTGGAGACTAATGACACCTAACCTCTGGAACTTCGAAAAGGTCTTTCACACCCTTGCTGCAAATCAAGAAGTTCACCGCCATACCCGTCTCCACTCGAGGGGAAGCACGATGGTCCCGCCCACATCCAGAGGAGCCCCGTTTCCCCCTCGTAGCTCGAGATGAGGGATCCTTTCCCTGCTTTCAACGGGAAAGAATTCCCGGCGTTCCCGTCCCATCTCAAGAGGAGGCACTCTCTACAGGAAAGGCGAGAGGAACTCCATGGTCGTACCACCATTCCAAGAGTCCCCCAGATGTCTCAGTCCATTCCAGCGGAACCTCTGTGCCCTGCACTGGCTCATCTTTCACGCCAGGATCGACTCACACCACGGTGGCACGTGGGACAGCCCTGTGGGAAAGCCTCGAGGGAAAGCCTCGAGGGAAAACCACAGATCCTTTGATCCACGCCACGGGAAGCGTGACATTGCTGCTACAGCCTGGAAGGAAAGCGCACGTGCATGCCCCCACTCGAGACGAGGCCTGACTCCCCTGTGGAGACTCCAGAAGTACCCAAAGATCCATGTCAGCCCCTGAGAGGAATCCTCGGTTCCGGCCCTGACTCCACACAAGGTTTTTGGCCCCGGTATCGACGGGAGAGGAATCCCGAGAGGCCCCCTAGCAACTCGCATGGGGACTGGCCTCTCCTGAGGCCACCAGTGCGGGTCCCTGAGGTCCCCGTCGTAACTCCAGAACAGCTGCCGCAACTCGAGAAAATCCAGGAAGTTCTCCCTTCCAGGCGAGATTAGGCCTATTTCCGATGAGGCGTCTGGAGACTAATGACACCTAACCTCTGGAACTTCGAAAGGGTCTTTCACACCCTTGCTGCAACTCAAGAAGTTCACCGCCATACCCGTCTCGACTCGAGAGGAAGCACGATGGTCCCGCCCACATCCAGAGGAGCCCCGTTTCCCCCTCGTAGCTCGAGATGTGGGATCCTTTCCCTGCTTTCAACGGGAAAGAATTCCCGGCGTTCCCGTCGCATCTCAAGAGGAGGCACTCTCAACAGGAAAGGCGAGAGGAACTCCATGGTCGTACCACCATTCCAAGAGTCCCCCAGATGTCTCAGTCCATTCCAGAGGAACCTCTTTGCCCTGCACTGGCTCATCTTTCACGCCGAGGATCGATTCACACCACGGTGGCACGTGCGACAGCCCTGTGGGAAAGCCTCGAGGGAAAACCACAGATCCTTTGATCCACGCGACGGGATGCGTGACATTGCTGCTACAGCCTGGAAGGAAAGCGCACGTGCATGCCCCCACTCGAGACGAGGCCTGACTCCCCTGGGGAGACTCCAGAAGTACCCAAAGATCCATGTCAACTCCTGAGAGGAATCCTCGGTTCCGGCCCTGACTCCACACAAGGTTTTTGGCCCCGGTATCGACGGGAGAGGAATCCGGAGAGGCCCCCTAGCAACTCGCATGGGGACTGGCCTCTCCTGAGGCCACCAGGGCGGGTCCCTGAGGTCCCCGTCGTAACTCGAGAACACCTGCCACATCTCGAGAAAATCCAGGAAGTTCTCCCTTCCAGGCGAGATGAGGCCTATTTCCGATGAGGCGTCTGGAGACTAATGACACCTAACCTCTGGAACTTCGAAAGGGTCTTTCACACCCTTGCTGCAACTCAAGAAGTTCACCGCCATACCCGTCTCCACTCGAGAGGAAGCACGATGGTCCCGCCCACATCCAGAGGAGCCCCGTTTCCCCCTCGGAGCTCGAGATGAGGGATCCTTTCCCTGCTTTCAACGGGAAAGAATTCCCGGCGTTCCCGTCGCATCTCAAGAGGAGGCACTCTCAACAGGAAAGGCGAGAGGAACTCCATGGTCGTACCACCATTCCAAGAGTCCCCCAGATGTCTCAGTCCATTCCAGAGGAACCTCTTTGCCCTGCACTGGCTCATCTTTCACGCCAGCATCGACTCACACCACGGTGGCACGTGGGACAGCCCTGTGGGAAAGCCTCGAGGGAAAACCACAGATCCTTTGATCCACGCGAGGGGAAGCGTGACATTGCTGCTACAGCCTGGAAGGAAATCACACGTGCATGCCCCCACTCGAGACGAGGCCTGACTCCCCTGGGGAGACTCCAGAAGTACCCAAAGATCCATGTCAGCCCCTGAGAGGAATCCTCGGTTCCGGCCCTGACTCCACACAAGGTTTTTGGCCCCGGTATCGACGGGAGAGGAATCCCGAGAGGCCCCCTAGCAACTCGCATGGGGACTGGCCTCTCCTGAGGCCACCAGGGCGGGTCCCTGAGGTCCCCGTCGTAACTCGAGAACACCTGCCGCAACTCGAGAAAATCCAGGAAGTTCTCCCTTCCAGGCGAGATGAGGCCTATTTCCGATGAGGCGTCTGGAGACTAATGACACCTAACCTCTGGAACTTCGAAAGGGTCTTTCACACCCTTGCTGCAACTCAAGAAGTTCACCGCCATACCCGTCTCGACTCGAGAGGAAGCACGATGGTCCCGCCCACATCCAGAGGAGCCCCGTTTCCCCCTCGTAGCTCGAGATGAGGGATCCTTTCCCTGCTTTCAACGGGAAATAATTCCCGGCGTTCCGGTCGCATCTCAAGAGGAGGCACTCTCAACAGGAAAGGCGAGAGGAACTCCATGGTCGTACCACCATTCCAAGAGTCCCCCAGATGTCTCAGTCCATTCCAGAGGAAGCTCTTTGCCCTGCACTGGCTCATCTTTCACGCCGAGGATCGACTCACACCACGGTGGCACGTGGGACAGCCCTGTGGGAAAGCCTCGAGGAAAGCCTCGAGGGAAAACCACAGATCCTTTGATCCACGCCACGGGAAGCGTGACATTGCTGCTACAGCCTGGAAGGAAAGCGCACGTGCATGCCCCCACTCGAGACGAGGCCTGACTCCCCTGTGGAGACTCCAGAAGTACCCAAAGATCCATGTCAGCCCCTGAGAGGAATCCTCGGTTCCGGCCCTGACTCCACACAAGGTTTTTGGCCCCGGCATCGACGGGAGAGGAATCCCGAGAGGCCCCCTAGCAACTCGCATGGGGACTGGCCTCTCCTGAGGCCACCAGTGCGGGTCCCTGAGGTCCCCGTCGTAACTCCAGAACAGCTGCCGCAACTCGAGAAAATCCAGGAAGTTCTCCCTTCCAGGCGAGATTAGGCCTATTTCCGATGAGGCGTCTGGAGACTAATGACACCTAACCTCTGGAACTTTGAAAGGGTCTTTCACACCCTTGCTGCAACTCAAGAAGTTCACCGCCATACCCGTCTCGACTCGAGAGGAAGCACGATGGTCCCGCCCACATCCAGAGGAGCCCCGTTTCCCCCTCGTAGCTCGAGATGAGGGATCCTTTCCCTGCTTTCAACGGGAAAGAATTCCCGGCGTTCCCGTCGCATCTCAAGAGGAGGCACTCTCAACAGGAAAGGCGAGAGGAACTCCATGGTCGTACCACCATTCCAAGAGTCCCCCAGATGTCTCAGTCCATTCCAGAGGAAGCTCTTTGCCCTGCACTGGCTCATCTTTCACGCCGAGGATCGACTCACACCACGGTGGCACGTGGGACAGCCCTGTGGGAAAGCCTCGAGGGAAAACCACAGATCCTTTGATCCACGCCACGGGAAGCGTGACATTGCTGCTACAGCCTGGAAGGAAAGCGCACGTGCATGCCCCCACTCGAGACGAGGCCTGACTCCCCTGGGGAGACTCCAGAAGTACCCAAAGATCCATGTCAGCCCCTGAGAGGAATCCTCGGTTCCGGCCCTGACTCCACACAAGGTTTTTGGCCCCGGTATCGACGGGAGAGGAATCCCGAGAGGCCCCCTAGCAACTCGCATGGGGACTGGCCTCTCCTGAGGCCACCAGGGCGGGTCCCTGTGGTCCCCGTCGTAACTCTAGAACACCTGCTGCAACTCGAGAAAATCCAGGAAGTTCTCCCTTCCAGGCGAGATGAGGCCTATTTCCGATGAGGCGTCTGGAGACTAATGACACCTAACCTCTGGAAATTCGAAAGGGTCTTTCACACACTTGCTGCAACTCAAGAAGTTCACCGCCATACCCGTCTCCACTCGAGAGGAAGCACGATGGTCCCGCCCACATCCAGAGGAGCCCCGTTTCCCCCTCGTAGCTCGAGATGAGGGATCCTTTCCCTGCTTTCAACGGGAAAGAATTCCCGGCGTTCCCGTCGCATCTCAAGAGGAGGCACTCTCAACAGGAAAGGCGAGAGGAACTCCATGGTCGTACCACCATTCCAAGAGTCCCCCAGATGTCTCAGTCCATTCCAGCGGAACCTCTGTGCCCTGCACTGGCTCATCTTTCACGCCAGGATCGACTCACAACACGGTGGCACGTGGGACAGCCCTGTGGGAAAGCCTCGAGGAAAAGCCTCGAGGGAAAACCACAGATCCTTTGATCCACGCGACGGGAAGCGTGACATTGCTGCTACAGCCTGGAAGGAAAGCGCACGTGCATGCCCCCACTCGAGACGAGGCCTGACTCCCCTGTGGAGACTCCAGAAGTACCCAAAGATCCATGTCAGCCCCTAGAGGAATCCTCGGTTCCGGCCCTGACTCCACACAAGGTTTTTGGCCCCGGTATCGACGGGAGAGGAATCCCGAGAGGCCCCCTAGCAACTCGCATGGGGACTGGCCTCTCCTGAGGCCACCAGTGCGGGTCCCTGAGGTCCCCGTCGTAACTCCAGAACAGCTGCCGCAACTCGAGAAAATCCAGGAAGTTCTCCCTTCCAGGCGAGATTAGGCCTATTTCCGATGAGGCGTCTGGAGACTAATGACACCTAACCTCTGGAACTTCGAAAGGGTCTTTCACACCCTTGCTGCAACTCAAGAAGTTCACCGCCATACCCGTCTCGACTCGAGAGGAAGCACGATGGTCCCGCCCACATCCAGAGGAGCCCCGTTTCCCCCTCATAGCTCGAGATGTGGGATCCTTTCCCTGCTTTCAACGGGAAAGAATTCCCGGCGTTCCCGTCGCATCTCAAGAGGAGGCACTCTCAACAGGAAAGGCGAGAGGAACTCCATCGTCGTACCACCATTCCAAGAGTCCCCCAGATGTCTCAGTCCATTCCAGAGGAACCTCTTTGCACTGCACTGGCTCATCTTTCACGACGAGGATCGACTCACACCACGGTGGCACGTGGGGCAGCCCTGTGGGAAAGCCTCAAGGAAAGCCTCGAGGGAAAATCACAGATCCTTTGATCCACGCGACGGGAAGCGTGACATTTCTGCCACAGCCTGGAAGGAAAGCGCACGTGCATGCCCCCACTGGAGACGAGGCCTGACTCCCCTGGGGAGACTCCAGAAGTACCCAAAGATCCATGTCAGCCCCTGAGAGGAATCCTCGGTTCCGGCCCTGACTCCACACAAGGTTTTTGGCCCCGGTATCGACGGGAGAGGAATCCCGAGAGGCCCCCTAGCAACTCGCATGGGGACTGGCCTCTCCTGAGGCCACCAGGGCGGTCCCTGAGGTCCCCGTCGTAACTCGAGAACACCTGCCGCAACTCGAGAAAATCCAGGAAGTTCTCCCTTCCAGGCGAGATGAGGCCTATTTCCGATGAGGCGTCTGGAGACTAATGACACCTAACCTCTGGAACTTCGAAAAGGTCTTTCACACCCTTGCTGCAAATCAAGAAGTTCACCGCCATACCCGTCTCCACTCGAGGGGAAGCACGATGGTCCCGCCCACATCCAGAGGAGCCCCGTTTCCCCCTCGTAGCTCGAGATGAGGGATCCTTTCCCTGCTTTCAACGGGAAAGAATTCCCGGCGTTCCCGTCACATCTCAAGAGGAGGCACTCTCAACAGGAAAGGCGAGAGGAACTCCATGGTCGTACCACCATTCCAAGAGTCCCCCAGATGTCTCAGTCCATTCCAGCGGAACCTCTGTGCCCTGCACTGGCTCATCTTTCACGCCAGGATCGACTCACACCACGGTGGCACGTGGGACAGCCCTGTGGGAAAGCCTCGAGGGAAAGCCTCGAGGGAAAACCACAGATCCTTTGATCCACGCCACGGGAAGCGTGACATTGCTGCTACAGCCTGGAAGGAAAGCGCACGTGCATGCCCCCACTCGAGACGAGGCCTGACTCCCCTGTGGAGACTCCAGAAGTACCCAAAGATCCATGTCAGCCCCTGAGAGGAATCCTCGGTTCCGGCCCTGACTCCACACAAGGTTTTTGGCCCCGGTATCGACGGGAGAGGAATCCCGAGAGGCCCCCTAGCAACTCGCATGGGGACTGGCCTCTCCTGAGGCCACCAGTGCGGGTCCCTGAGGTCCCCGTCGTAACTCCAGAACAGCTGCCGCAACTCGAGAAAATCCAGGAAGTTCTCCCTTCCAGGCGAGATTAGGCCTATTTCCGATGAGGCGTCTGGAGACTAATGACACCTAACCTCTGGAACTTCGAAAGGGTCTTTCACACCCTTGCTGCAACTCAAGAAGTTCACCGCCATACCCGTCTCGACTCGAGAGGAAGCACGATGGTCCCGCCCACATCCAGAGGAGCCCCGTTTCCCCCTCGTAGCTCGAGATGAGGGATCCTTTCCCTGCTTTCAACGGGAAAGAATTCCCGGCGTTCCCGTCGCATCTCAAGAGGAGGCACTCTCAACAGGAAAGGCGAGAGGAACTCCATGGTCGTACCACCATTCCAAGAGTCCCCCAGATGTCTCAGTCCATTCCAGAGGAACCTCTTTGCCCTGCACTGGCTCATCTTTCACGCCGAGGATCGATTCACACCACGGTGGCACGTGCGACAGCCCTGTGGGAAAGCCTCGAGGGAAAACCACAGATCCTTTGATCCACGCGACGGGATGCGTGACATTGCTGCTACAGCCTGGAAGGAAAGCGCACGTGCATGCCCCCACTCGAGACGAGGCCTGACTCCCCTGGGGAGACTCCAGAAGTACCCAAAGATCCATGTCAACTCCTGAGAGGAATCCTCGGTTCCGGCCCTGACTCCACACAAGGTTTTTGGCCCCGGTATCGACGGGAGAGGAATCCGGAGAGGCCCCCTAGCAACTCGCATGGGGACTGGCCTCTCCTGAGGCCACCAGGGCGGGTCCCTGAGGTCCCCGTCGTAACTCGAGAACACCTGCCACATCTCGAGAAAATCCAGGAAGTTCTCCCTTCCAGGCGAGATGAGGCCTATTTCCGATGAGGCGTCTGGAGACTAATGACACCTAACCTCTGGAACTTCGAAAGGGTCTTTCACACCCTTGCTGCAACTCAAGAAGTTCACCGCCATACCCGTCTCCACTCGAGAGGAAGCACGATGGTCCCGCCCACATCCAGAGGAGCCCCGTTTCCCCCTCGGAGCTCGAGATGAGGGATCCTTTCCCTGCTTTCAACGGGAAAGAATTCCCGGCGTTCCCGTCGCATCTCAAGAGGAGGCACTCTCAACAGGAAAGGCGAGAGGAACTCCATGGTCGTACCACCATTCCAAGAGTCCCCCAGATGTCTCAGTCCATTCCAGAGGAACCTCTTTGCCCTGCACTGGCTCATCTTTCACGCCAGCATCGACTCACACCACGGTGGCACGTGGGACAGCCCTGTGGGAAAGCCTCGAGGGAAAACCACAGATCCTTTGATCCACGCGAGGGGAAGCGTGACATTGCTGCTACAGCCTGGAAGGAAATCACACGTGCATGCCCCCACTCGAGACGAGGCCTGACTCCCCTGGGGAGACTCCAGAAGTACCCAAAGATCCATGTCAGCCCCTGAGAGGAATCCTCGGTTCCGGCCCTGACTCCACACAAGGTTTTTGGCCCCGGTATCGACGGGAGAGGAATCCCGAGAGGCCCCCTAGCAACTCGCATGGGGACTGGCCTCTCCTGAGGCCACCAGGGCGGGTCCCTGAGGTCCCCGTCGTAACTCGAGAACACCTGCCGCAACTCGAGAAAATCCAGGAAGTTCTCCCTTCCAGGCGAGATGAGGCCTATTTCCGATGAGGCGTCTGGAGACTAATGACACCTAACCTCTGGAACTTCGAAAGGGTCTTTCACACCCTTGCTGCAACTCAAGAAGTTCACCGCCATACCCGTCTCGACTCGAGAGGAAGCACGATGGTCCCGCCCACATCCAGAGGAGCCCCGTTTCCCCCTCGTAGCTCGAGATGAGGGATCCTTTCCCTGCTTTCAACGGGAAATAATTCCCGGCGTTCCGGTCGCATCTCAAGAGGAGGCACTCTCAACAGGAAAGGCGAGAGGAACTCCATGGTCGTACCACCATTCCAAGAGTCCCCCAGATGTCTCAGTCCATTCCAGAGGAAGCTCTTTGCCCTGCACTGGCTCATCTTTCACGCCGAGGATCGACTCACACCACGGTGGCACGTGGGACAGCCCTGTGGGAAAGCCTCGAGGAAAGCCTCGAGGGAAAACCACAGATCCTTTGATCCACGCCACGGGAAGCGTGACATTGCTGCTACAGCCTGGAAGGAAAGCGCACGTGCATGCCCCCACTCGAGACGAGGCCTGACTCCCCTGTGGAGACTCCAGAAGTACCCAAAGATCCATGTCAGCCCCTGAGAGGAATCCTCGGTTCCGGCCCTGACTCCACACAAGGTTTTTGGCCCCGGCATCGACGGGAGAGGAATCCCGAGAGGCCCCCTAGCAACTCGCATGGGGACTGGCCTCTCCTGAGGCCACCAGTGCGGGTCCCTGAGGTCCCCGTCGTAACTCCAGAACAGCTGCCGCAACTCGAGAAAATCCAGGAAGTTCTCCCTTCCAGGCGAGATTAGGCCTATTTCCGATGAGGCGTCTGGAGACTAATGACACCTAACCTCTGGAACTTTGAAAGGGTCTTTCACACCCTTGCTGCAACTCAAGAAGTTCACCGCCATACCCGTCTCGACTCGAGAGGAAGCACGATGGTCCCGCCCACATCCAGAGGAGCCCCGTTTCCCCCTCGTAGCTCGAGATGAGGGATCCTTTCCCTGCTTTCAACGGGAAAGAATTCCCGGCGTTCCCGTCGCATCTCAAGAGGAGGCACTCTCAACAGGAAAGGCGAGAGGAACTCCATGGTCGTACCACCATTCCAAGAGTCCCCCAGATGTCTCAGTCCATTCCAGAGGAAGCTCTTTGCCCTGCACTGGCTCATCTTTCACGCCGAGGATCGACTCACACCACGGTGGCACGTGGGACAGCCCTGTGGGAAAGCCTCGAGGGAAAACCACAGATCCTTTGATCCACGCCACGGGAAGCGTGACATTGCTGCTACAGCCTGGAAGGAAAGCGCACGTGCATGCCCCCACTCGAGACGAGGCCTGACTCCCCTGGGGAGACTCCAGAAGTACCCAAAGATCCATGTCAGCCCCTGAGAGGAATCCTCGGTTCCGGCCCTGACTCCACACAAGGTTTTTGGCCCCGGTATCGACGGGAGAGGAATCCCGAGAGGCCCCCTAGCAACTCGCATGGGGACTGGCCTCTCCTGAGGCCACCAGGGCGGGTCCCTGTGGTCCCCGTCGTAACTCTAGAACACCTGCTGCAACTCGAGAAAATCCAGGAAGTTCTCCCTTCCAGGCGAGATGAGGCCTATTTCCGATGAGGCGTCTGGAGACTAATGACACCTAACCTCTGGAAATTCGAAAGGGTCTTTCACACACTTGCTGCAACTCAAGAAGTTCACCGCCATACCCGTCTCCACTCGAGAGGAAGCACGATGGTCCCGCCCACATCCAGAGGAGCCCCGTTTCCCCCTCGTAGCTCGAGATGAGGGATCCTTTCCCTGCTTTCAACGGGAAAGAATTCCCGGCGTTCCCGTCGCATCTCAAGAGGAGGCACTCTCAACAGGAAAGGCGAGAGGAACTCCATGGTCGTACCACCATTCCAAGAGTCCCCCAGATGTCTCAGTCCATTCCAGCGGAACCTCTGTGCCCTGCACTGGCTCATCTTTCACGCCAGGATCGACTCACAACACGGTGGCACGTGGGACAGCCCTGTGGGAAAGCCTCGAGGAAAAGCCTCGAGGGAAAACCACAGATCCTTTGATCCACGCGACGGGAAGCGTGACATTGCTGCTACAGCCTGGAAGGAAAGCGCACGTGCATGCCCCCACTCGAGACGAGGCCTGACTCCCCTGTGGAGACTCCAGAAGTACCCAAAGATCCATGTCAGCCCCTAGAGGAATCCTCGGTTCCGGCCCTGACTCCACACAAGGTTTTTGGCCCCGGTATCGACGGGAGAGGAATCCCGAGAGGCCCCCTAGCAACTCGCATGGGGACTGGCCTCTCCTGAGGCCACCAGTGCGGGTCCCTGAGGTCCCCGTCGTAACTCCAGAACAGCTGCCGCAACTCGAGAAAATCCAGGAAGTTCTCCCTTCCAGGCGAGATTAGGCCTATTTCCGATGAGGCGTCTGGAGACTAATGACACCTAACCTCTGGAACTTCGAAAGGGTCTTTCACACCCTTGCTGCAACTCAAGAAGTTCACCGCCATACCCGTCTCGACTCGAGAGGAAGCACGATGGTCCCGCCCACATCCAGAGGAGCCCCGTTTCCCCCTCATAGCTCGAGATGTGGGATCCTTTCCCTGCTTTCAACGGGAAAGAATTCCCGGCGTTCCCGTCGCATCTCAAGAGGAGGCACTCTCAACAGGAAAGGCGAGAGGAACTCCATCGTCGTACCACCATTCCAAGAGTCCCCCAGATGTCTCAGTCCATTCCAGAGGAACCTCTTTGCACTGCACTGGCTCATCTTTCACGACGAGGATCGACTCACACCACGGTGGCACGTGGGGCAGCCCTGTGGGAAAGCCTCAAGGAAAGCCTCGAGGGAAAATCACAGATCCTTTGATCCACGCGACGGGAAGCGTGACATTTCTGCCACAGCCTGGAAGGAAAGCGCACGTGCATGCCCCCACTGGAGACGAGGCCTGACTCCCCTGGGGAGACTCCAGAAGTACCCAAAGATCCATGTCAGCCCCTGAGAGGAATCCTCGGTTCCGGCCCTGACTCCACACAAGGTTTTTGGCCCCGGTATCGACGGGAGAGGAATCCCGAGAGGCCCCCTAGCAACTCGCATGGGGACTGGCCTCTCCTGAGGCCACCAGGGCGGTCCCTGAGGTCCCCGTCGTAACTCGAGAACACCTGCCGCAACTCGAGAAAATCCAGGAAGTTCTCCCTTCCAGGCGAGATGAGGCCTATTTCCGATGAGGCGTCTGGAGACTAATGACACCTAACCTCTGGAACATCGAAAAGGTCTTTCACACCCTTGCTGCAAATCAAGAAGTTCACCGCCATACCCGTCTCCACTCGAGGGGAAGCACGATGGTCCCGCCCACATCCAGAGGAGCCCCGTTTCCCCGTCGTAGCTCGAGATGAGGGATCCTTTCCCTGCTTTCAACGGGAAAGAATTCCCGGCGTTCCCGTCACATCTCAAGAGGAGGCACTCTCAACAGGAAAGGCGAGAGGAACTCCATGGTCGTACCACCATTCCAAGAGTCCCCCAGATGTCTCAGTCCATTCCAGCGGAACCTCTGTGCCCTGCACTGGCTCATCTTTCACGCCAGGATCGACTCACACCACGGTGGCACGTGGGACAGCCCTGTGGGAAAGCCTCGAGGGAAAGCCTCGAGGGAAAACCACAGATCCTTTGATCCACGCCACGGGAAGCGTGACATTGCTGCTACAGCCTGGAAGGAAAGCGCACGTGCATGCCCCCACTCGAGACGAGGCCTGACTCCCCTGTGGAGACTCCAGAAGTACCCAAAGATCCATGTCAGCCCCTGAGAGGAATCCTCGGTTCCGGCCCTGACTCCACACAAGGTTTTTGGCCCCGGTATCGACGGGAGAGGAATCCCGAGAGGCCCCCTAGCAACTCGCATGGGGACTGGCCTCTCCTGAGGCCACCAGTGCGGGTCCCTGAGGTCCCCGTCGTAACTCCAGAACAGCTGCCGCAACTCGAGAAAATCCAGGAAGTTCTCCCTTCCAGGCGAGATTAGGCCTATTTCCGATGAGGCGTCTGGAGACTAATGACACCTAACCTCTGGAACTTCGAAAGGGTCTTTCACACCCTTGCTGCAACTCAAGAAGTTCACCGCCATACCCGTCTCGACTCGAGAGGAAGCACGATGGTCCCGCCCACATCCAGAGGAGCCCCGTTTCCCCCTCGTAGCTCGAGATGTGGGATCCTTTCCCTGCTTTCAACGGGAAAGAATTCCCGGCGTTCCCGTCGCATCTCAAGAGGAGGCACTCTCAACAGGAAAGGCGAGAGGAACTCCATGGTCGTACCACCATTCCAAGAGTCCCGCAGATGTCTCAGTCCATTCCAGAGGAACCTCTTTGCCCTGCACTGGCTCATCTTTCACGCCGAGGATCGATTCCCACCACGGTGGCACGTGCGACAGCCCTGTGGGAAAGCCTCGAGGGAAAACCACAGATCCTTTGATCCACGCGACGGGAAGCGTGACATTGCTGCTACAGCCTGGAAGGAAAGCGCACGTGCATGCCCCCACTCGAGACGAGGCCTGACTCCCCTGGGGAGACTCCAGAAGTACCCAAAGATCCATGTCAACTCCTGAGAGGAATCCTCGGTTCCGGCCCTGACTCCACACAAGGTTTTTGGCCCCGGTATCGACGGGAGAGGAATCCGGAGAGGCCCCCTAGCAACTCGCATGGGGACTGGCCTCTCCTGAGGCCACCAGGGCGGGTCCCTGAGGTCCCCGTCGTAACTCGAGAACACCTGCCACATCTCGAGAAAATCCAGGAAGTTCTCCCTTCCAGGCGAGATGAGGCCTATTTCCGATGAGGCGTCTGGAGACTAATGACACCTAACCTCTGGAACTTCGAAAGGGTCTTTCACACCCTTGCTGCAACTCAAGAAGTTCACCGCCATACCCGTCTCCACTCGAGAGGAAGCACGATGGTCCCGCCCACATCCAGAGGAGCCCCGTTTCCCCCTCGGAGCTCGAGATGAGGGATCCTTTCCCTGCTTTCAACGGGAAAGAATTCCCGGCGTTCCCGTCGCATCTCAAGAGGAGGCACTCTCAACAGGAAAGGCGAGAGGAACTCCATGGTCGTACCACCATTCCAAGAGTCCCCCAGATGTCTCAGTCCATTCCAGAGGAACCTCTTTGCCCTGCACTGGCTCATCTTTCACGCCAGCATCGACTCACACCACGGTGGCACGTGGGACAGCCCTGTGGGAAAGCCTCGAGGGAAAACCACAGATCCTTTGATCCACGCCACGGGAAGCGTGACATTGCTGCTACAGCCTGAAAGGAAAGCGCACGTGCATGCCCCCACTCGAGACGAGGCCTGACTCCCCTGTGGAGACTCCAGAAGTACCCAAAGATCCATGTCAGCCCCTGAGAGGAATCCTCGGTTCCGGCCCTGACTCCACACAAGGTTTTTGGCCCCCGTATCGACGGGAGAGGAATCCCGAGAGGCCCCCTAGCAACTCGCATGGGGACTGGCCTCTCCTGAGGCCACCAGTGCGGGTCCCTGAGGTCCCCGTCGTAACTCCAGAACAGCTGCCGCAACTCGAGAAAATCCGGGAAGTTCTCCCTTCCAGGCGAGATTAGGCCTATTTCCGATGAGGCGTCTCGAGACTCATGACACCTAACCTCTGGAACTTCGAAAGGGTCTTTCACACCCTTGCTGCAACTCAAGAAGTTCACCGCCATACCCGTCTCCACTCGAGAGGAAGCACGATGGTCCCGCCCACATCCAGAGGAGCCCCGTTTCCCCCTCGTAGCTCGAGATGAGGGATCCTTTCCCTGCTTTCAACGGGAAAGAATTCCCGGCGTTCCCGTCGCATCTCAAGAGGAGGCACTCTCAACAGGAAAGGCGAGAGGAACTCCATGGTCGTACCACCATTCCAAGAGTCCCGCAGATGTCTCAGTCCATTCCAGAGGAACCTCTTTGCCCTGCACTGGCTCATCTTTCACGCCAGGATCGACTCACACCACGGTGGCACGTGGGACAGCCCTGTGGGAAAGCCTCGAGGGAAAGCCTCGAGGGAAAACCACAGATCCTTTGATCCACGCGAAGGGAAGCGTGACATTGCTGCTACAGCCTGGAAGGAAAGCGCACGTGCATGCCCCCACTCGAGACGAGGCCTGACTCCCCTGGGGAGACTCCAGAAGTACCCAAAGATCCATGTCAGCCCCTGAGAGGAATCCTCGGTTCCGGCCCTGACTCCACACAAGGTTTTTGGCCCCGGTATCGACGGGAGAGGAATCCCGAGAGGCCCCCTAGCAACTCGCATGGGGACTGGCCTCTCCTGAGGCCACCAGGGCGGGTCCCTGAGGTCCCCGTCGTAACTCGAGAACACCTGCCGCAACTCGAGAAAATCCAGGAAGTTCACCATTCCAGGCGAGATGAGGCCTATTTCCGATGAGGCATCTGGAGACTAATGACACCAAACCTCTGGAACTTCGGAAGGGTCTTTCACACCCTTGCTGCAACTCAAGAAGTTCACCGCCATACCCGTCTCCACTCGAGAGGAAACACGATGGTCCCGCCCACATCCAGAGGAGCCCCGTTTCCACATCGTAGCTCGAGATGTGGGATCCTTTCCCTGCTTTCAACGGGAAAGAATTCCCGGCGTTCCCGTCGCATCTCAAGAGGAGGCACTCTCAACAGGAAAGGCGAGAGGAACTCCATGGTCGTACCACCATTCCAAGAGTCCCCCAGATGTCTCAGTCCATTCCAGAGGAACCTCTTTGCCCTGCACTGGCTCATCTTTCACGCCGAGGATCGACTCACACCACGGTGGCACGTGGGACAGCCCTGTGGGAAAGCCTCGAGGGAAAACCACAGATCCTTTGATCCACGCGACGGGAAGCGTGACATTGCTGCTACAGCCTGGAAGGAAAGCGCACGTGCATGCCCCCACTCGAGACGAGGCCTGACTCCCCTGGGGAGACTCCAGAAGTACCCAAAGATCCATGTCAGCCCCTGAGAGGAATCCTCGGTTCCGGCCCTGACTCCACACAAGGTTTTTGGCCCCGGTATCGACGGGAGAGGAATCCCGAGAGGCCCCCTAGCAACTCGCATGGGGACTGGCCTCTCCTGAGGCCACCAGGGCGGGTCCCTGAGGTCCCCGTCGTAACTCGAGAACACCTGCCGCAACTCGAGAAAATCCAGGAAGTTCACCCTTCCAGGCGAGATGAGGCCTATTTCCGATGAGGCATCTGGAGACTAATGACACCAAACCTCTGGAACTTCGGAAGGGTCTTTCAAACCCTTGCTGCAACTCAAGAAGTTCACCGCCATACCCGTCTCCACTCGAGAGGAAACACGATGGTCCCGCCCACATCCAGAGGAGCCCCGTTTCCCCATCGTAGCCCCAGATGTGGGATCCTTTCCCTGCTTTCAACGGGAAAGAATTCCCGGCGTTCCCGTCGCATCTCAAGAGGAGGCACTCTCAACAGGAAAGGCGAGAGTAACTCCATGGTCGTACCACCATTCCAAGAGTCCCCCAGATGTCTCAGTCCATTCCAGAGGAACCTCTTTGCACTGCACTGGCTCATCTTTCACGCCGAGGATCGACTCACACCACGGTGGCACGTTGGACAGCCCTGTGGGAAAGCCTCGAGGGAAAACCACAGATCCTTTGATCCACGCGAAGGGAAGCGTGACATTGCTGCTACAGCCTGGAAGGAAATCACACGTGCATGCCCCCACTCGAGACGAGGCCTGACTCCCCTGGGGAGACTCCACAAGTACCCAAAGATCCATGTCAGCCCCTGAGAGGAATCCTCGGTTCCGGCCCTGACTCCACACAAGGTTTTTGGCCCCGGTATCGACGGGAGAGGAATCCCGAGAGGCCCCCTAGCAACTCGCATGGGGACTGGCCTCTCCTGAGGCCACCAGGGCGGGTCCCTGAGGTCCCCGTCGTAACTCGAGAACACCTGCCGCAACTCGAGAAAATCCAGGAAGTTCTCCCTTCCAGGCGAGATGAGGCCTATTTCCGATGAGGCGTCTGGAGACTAATGACACCTAACCTCTGGAACTTCGAAAGGGTCTTTCACACCCTTGCTGCAACTCAAGAAGTTCACCGCCATACCCGTCTCGACTCGAGAGGAAGCACGATGGTCCGCCCACATCCAGAGGAGCCCCGTTTCCCCCTCGGAGCTCGAGATGAGGGATCCTTTCCCTGCTTTCAACGGGAAATAATTCCCGGCGTTCCGGTCGCCTCTCAAGAGGAGGCACTCTCAACAGGAAAGGCGAGAGGAACTCCATGGTCGTACCACCATTCCAAGAGTCCCCCAGATGTCTCAGTCCATTCCAGAGGAAGCTCTTTGCCCTGCACTGGCTCATCTTTCACGCCGAGGATCGACTCACACCACGGTGGCACGTGGGGCAGCCCTGTGGGAAAGCCTCGAGGAAAGCCTCGAGGGAAAACCACAGATCCTTTGATCCACGCGACGGGAAGCGTGACATTTCTGCCACAGCCTGGAAGGAAAGCGCACGTGCATGCCCCCACTGGAGACGAGGCCTGACTCCCCTGGGGAGACTCCAGAAGTACCCAAAGATCCATGTCAGCCCCTGAGAGGAATCCTCGGTTCCGGCCCTGACTCCACACAAGGTTTTTGGCCCCGGTATCGACGGGAGAGGAATCCCGAGAGGCCCCCTAGCAACTCGCATGGGGACTGTCCTCTCCTGAGGCCACCAGGGCGGGTCCCTGAGGTCCCCGTCGTAACTCGAGAACACCTGCCGCAACTCGAGAAAATCCAGGAAGTTCTCCCTTCCAGGCGAGATTAGGCCTATTTCCGATGAGGCGTCTGGAGACTAATGACACCTAACCTCTGGAACTTCGAAAGGGTCTTTCACACCCTTGCTGCAACTCAAGAAGTTCACCGCCATACCCGTCTCCACTCGAGAGGAAGCACGATGGTCCCGCCCACATCCAGAGGAGCCCCGTTTCCCCCTCGTAGCTCGAGATGAGGGATCCTTTCCCTGCTTTCAACGGGAAAGAATTCCCGGCGTTCCCGTCGCATCTCAAAAGGAGGCACTCTCAACAGGAAAGGCGAGAGGAACTCCATGGTCGTACCACCATTCCAAGAGTCCCCCAGATGTCTCAGTCCATTCCAGCGGAACCTCTTTGCCCTGCACTGGCTCATCTTTCACGCCAGGATCGACTCACACCACGGTGGCACGTTGGACAGCCCTGTGGGAAAGCCTCGAGGGAAAGCCTCGAGGGAAAACCACAGATCCTTTGATCCACGCGACGGGAAGCGTGACATTTCTGCCACAGCCTGGAAGGAAAGCGCACGTGCATGCCCCCACTCGAGACGAGGCCTGACTCCCCTGGGGAGACTCCAGAAGTACCCAAAGATCCATGTCAGCCCCTGAGAGGAATCCTCGGTTCCGGCCCTGACTCCACACAAGGTTTTTGGCCCCGGTATCGACGGGAGAGGAATCCCGAGAGGCCCCCTAGCAACTCGCATGGGGACTGGCCTCTCCTGAGGCCACCAGGGCGGGTCCCTGAGGTCCCCGTCGTAACTCGAGAACACCTGCCGCAACTCGAGAAAATCCAGGAAGTTCTCCCTTCCAGGCGAGATTAGGCCTATTTCCGATGAGGCGTCTGGAGACTAATGACACCTAACCTCTGGAACTTCGAAAGGGTCTTTCACACCCTTGCTGCAACTCAAGAAGTTCACCGCCATACCCGTCTCGACTCGAGAGGAAGCACGATGGTCCCGCCCACATCCAGAGGAGCCCCGTTTCCCCCTCGTAACTCGAGATGAGGGATCCTTTCCCTGCTTTCAAGGGGAAAGAATTCCCGGCGTTCCCGTCGCATCTCAAGAGGAGGCACTCTCAACAGGAAAGGCGAGAGGAACTCCATGGTCGTACCACCATTCCAAGAGTCCCCCAGATGTCTCAGTCCATTCCAGAGGAACCTCTTTGCCCTGCACTGGCTCATCTTTCACGCCGAGGATCGACTCACACCACGGTGGCACGTGGGACAGCCCTGTGGGAAAGCCTCGAGGGAAAACCACAGATCGTTTGATCCACGCGACGGGAAGCGTGACATTGCTGCTACAGCCTGGAAGGAAATCACACGTGCATGCCCCCACTCGAGACGAGGCCTGACTCCCCTGGGGAGACTCCAGAAGTACCCAAAGATCCATGTCAGCTTCTGAGAGGAATCCTCGGTTCCGGCCCTTACTCCACACAAGGTTTTTGTCCCCGGTATCGACGGGAGAGGAATCCCGAGAGGCCCCCTAGCAACTCGCATGGGGACTGGCCTCTCCTGAGGCCACCAGGGCGGGTCCCTGAGGTCCCCGTCGTAACTCGAGAACACCTGCCGCAACTCGAGAAAATCCAGGAAGTTCACCCTTCCAGGCGAGATGAGGCCTATTTCCGATGAGGCATCTGGAGACTAATGACACCAAACCTCTGGAACTTCGGAAGGGTCTTTCAAACCCTTGCTGCAACTCAAGAAGTTCACCGCCATACCCGTCTCCACTCGAGAGGAAACACGATGGTCCCGCCCACATCCAGAGGAGCCCCGTTTCCCCATCGTAGCCCCAGATGTGGGATCCTTTCCCTGCTTTCAACGGGAAAGAATTCCCGGCGTTCCCGTCGCATCTCAAGAGGAGGCACTCTCAACAGGAAAGGCGAGAATAACTCCATGGTCGTACCACCATTCCAAGAGTCCCCCAGATGTCTCAGTCCATTCCAGAGGAACCTCTTTGCACTGCACTGGCTCATCTTTCACGCCGAGGATCGACTCACACCACGGTGGCACGTTGGACAGCCCTGTGGGAAAGCCTCGAGGGAAAACCACAGATCCTTTGATCCACGCGACGGGAAGCGTGACATTGCTGCTACAGCCTGGAAGGAAATCACACGTGCATGCCCCCACTGGAGACGAGGCCTGACTCCCCTGGGGAGACTCCACAAGTACCCAAAGATCCATGTCAGCCCCTGAGAGGAATCCTCGGTTCCGGCCCTGACTCCACACAAGGTTTTTGGCCCCGGTATCGACGGGAGAGGAATCCCGAGAGGCCCCCTAGCAACTCGCATGGGGACTGGCCTCTCCTGAGGCCACCAGGGCGGGTCCCTGAGGTCCCCGTCGTAACTCGAGAACACCTGCCGCAACTCGAGAAAATCCAGGAAGTTCTCCCTTCCAGGCGAGATGAGGCCTATTTCCGATGAGGCGTCTGGAGACTAATGACACCTAACCTCTGGAACTTCGAAAGGGTCTTTCACACCCTTGCTGCAACTCAAGAAGTTCACCGCCATACCCGTCTCGACTCGAGAGGAAGCACGATGGTCCGCCCACATCCAGAGGAGCCCCGTTTCCCCCTCGTAGCTCGAGATGAGGGATCCTTTCCCTGCTTTCAACGGGAAATAATTCCCGGCGTTCCGGTCGCCTCTCAAGAGGAGGCACTCTCAACAGGAAAGGCGAGAGGAACTCCATGGTCGTACCACCATTCCAAGAGTCCCCCAGATGTCTCAGTCCATTCCAGAGGAAGCTCTTTGCCCTGCACTGGCTCATCTTTCACGCCGAGGATCGACTCACACCACGGTGGCACGTGGGACAGCCCTGTGGGAAAGCCTCGAGGAAAGCCTCGAGGGAAAACCACAGATCCTTTGATCCACGCCACGGGAAGCGTGACATTGCTGCTACAGCCTGGAAGGAAAGCGCACGTGCATGCCCCCACTCGAGACGAGGCCTGACTCCCCTGTGGAGACTCCAGAAGTACCCAAAGATCCATGTCAGCTCCTGAGAGGAATCCTCGGTTCCGGCCCTGACTCCACACAAGGTTTTTGGCCCCGGTATCGACGGGAGAGGAATCCCGAGAGGCCCCCTAGCAACTCGCATGGGGACTGGCCTCTCCTGAGGCCACCAGTGCGGGTCCCTGAGGTCCCCGTCGTAACTCCAGAACAGCTGCCGCAACTCGAGAAAATCCAGGAAGTTCTCCCTTCCAGGCGAGATTAGGCCTATTTCCGATGAGGCGTCTGGAGACTAATGACACCTAACCTCTGGAACTTCGAAAGGGTCTTTCACACCCTTGCTGCAACTCAAGAAGTTCACCGCCATACCCGTCTCGACTCGAGAGGAAGCACGATGGTCCCGCCCACATCCAGAGGAGCCCCGTTTCCCCCTCGTAACTCGAGATGAGGGATCCTTTCCCTGCTTTCAACGGGAAAGAATTCCCGGCGTTCCCGTCGCATCTCAAGAGGAGGCACTCTCAACAGGAAAGGCGAGAGGAACTCCATGGTCGTACCACCATTCCAAGAGTCCCCCAGATGTCTCAGTCCATTCCAGAGGAACCTCTTTGCCCTGCACTGGCTCATCTTTCACGCCGAGGATCGACTCACACCACGGTGGCACGTGGGACAGCCCTGTGGGAAAGCCTCGAGGGAAAACCACAGATCCTTTGATCCACGCGACGGGAAGCGTGACATTGCTGCTACAGCCTGGAAGGAAATCGCACGTGCATGCCCCCACTCGAGACGAGGCCTGACTCCCCTGGGGAGACTCCAGAAGTACCCAAAGATCCATGTCAGCTTCTGAGAGGAATCCTCGGTTCCGGCCCTGACTCCACACAAGGTTTTTGTCCCCGGTATCGACGGGAGAGGAATCCCGAGAGGCCCCCTAGCAACTCGCATGGGGACTGGCCTCTCCTGAGGCCACCAGGGCGGGTCCCTGAGGTCCCCGTCGTAACTCGAGAACACCTGCCGCAACTCGAGAAAATCCAGGAAGTTCACCCTTCCAGGCGAGATGAGGCCTATTTCCGATGAGGCATCTGGAGACTAATGACACCAAACCTCTGGAACTTCGAAAGGATCTTTCACACCCTTGCTGCAACTCAAGAATTCACCACCATACCCGTCACCACTCGAGAGGAAACACGATGGTCCCGCCCACATCCAGAGGAGCCCCGTTTCCCCATCGTAGCTCGAGATGTGGTGTCCTTTCCCTGCTTTCAACGGGAAAGAATTCCCGGCGTTCCCGTCGCATCTCAAGAGGAGGCACTCTCAACAGGAAAGGCGAGAGGAACTCCATGGTCGTACCACCATTCCAAGAGTCCCCCAGATGTCTCAGTCCATTCCAGAGGAACCTCTTTGCCCTGCACTGGCTCATCTTTCACGCCGAGGATCGACTCACACCACGGTGGCACGTGGGGCAGCCCTGTGGGAAAGCCTCGAGGAAAGCCTCGAGGGAAAACCACAGATCCTTTGATCCACGCGACGGGAAGCGTGACATTTCTGCCACAGCCTGGAAGGAAAGCGCACGTGCATGCCCCCACTGGAGACGAGGCCTGACTCCCCTGGGGAGACTCCAGAAGTACCCAAAGATCCATGTCAGCCCCTGAGAGGAATCCTCGGTTCCGGCCCTGACTCCACACAAGGTTTTTGGCCCCGGTATCGACGGGAGAGGAATCCCGAGAGGCCCCCTAGCAACTCGCATGGGGACTGTCCTCTCCTGAGGCCACCAGGGCGGGTCCCTGAGGTCCCCGTCGTAACTCGAGAACACCTGCCGCAACTCGAGAAAATCCAGGAAGTTCTCCCTTCCAGGCGAGATTAGGCCTATTTCCGATGAGGCGTCTGGAGACTAATGACACCTAACCTCTGGAACTTCGAAAGGGTCTTTCACACCCTTGCTGCAACTCAAGAAGTTCACCGCCATACCCGTCTCCACTCGAGAGGAAGCACGATGGTCCCGCCCACATCCAGAGGAGCCCCGTTTCCCCCTCGTAGCTCGAGATGAGGGATCCTTTCCCTGCTTTCAACGGGAAAGAATTCCCGGCGTTCCCGTCGCATCTCAAAAGGAGGCACTCTCAACAGGAAAGGCGAGAGGAACTCCATGGTCGTACCACCATTCCAAGAGTCCCCCAGATGTCTCAGTCCATTCCAGCGGAACCTCTTTGCCCTGCACTGGCTCATCTTTCACGCCAGGATCGACTCACACCACGGTGGCACGTTGGACAGCCCTGTGGGAAAGCCTCGAGGGAAAGCCTCGAGGGAAAACCACAGATCCTTTGATCCACGCGACGGGAAGCGTGACATTTCTGCCACAGCCTGGAAGGAAAGCGCACGTGCATGCCCCCACTCGAGACGAGGCCTGACTCCCCTGGGGAGACTCCAGAAGTACCCAAAGATCCATGTCAGCCCCTGAGAGGAATCCTCGGTTCCGGCCCTGACTCCACACAAGGTTTTTGGCCCCGGTATCGACGGGAGAGGAATCCCGAGAGGCCCCCTAGCAACTCGCATGGGGACTGGCCTCTCCTGAGGCCACCAGGGCGGGTCCCTGAGGTCCCCGTCGTAACTCGAGAACACCTGCCGCAACTCGAGAAAATCCAGGAAGTTCTCCCTTCCAGGCGAGATGAGGCCTATTTCCGATGAGGCGTCTGGAGACTAATGACACCTAACCTCTGGAACTTCGAAAAGGTCTTTCACACCCTTGCTGCAACTCAAGAAGTTCACCGCCATACCCGTCTCCACTCGAGGGGAAGCACGATGGTCCCGCCCACATCCAGAGGAGCCCCGTTTCCCCCTCGTAGCTCGAGATGAGGGATCCTTTCCCTGCCTTCAACGGGAAAGAATTCCCGGCGTTCCCGTCCCATCTCAAGAGGAGGCACTCTCAACAGGAAAGGCGAGAGGAACTCCATGGTCGTACCACCATTCCAAGAGTCCCCCAGATGTCTCAGTCCATTCCAGCGGAACCTCTGTGCCCTGCACTGGCTCATCTTTCACGCCAGGATCGACTCACACCACGGTGGCACGTGGGACAGCCCTGTTGGAAAGCCTCGAGGGAAAGCCTCGAGGGAAAACCACAGATCCTTTGATCCACGCGAAGGGAAGCGTGACATTGCTGCTACAGCCTGGAAGGAAAGCGCACGTGCATGCCCCCACTCGAGACGAGGCCTGACTCCCCTGTGGAGACTCCAGAAGTACCCAAAGATCCATGTCAGCCCCTGAGAGGAATCCTCGGTTCCGGCCCTGACTCCACACAAGGTTTTTGGCCCCGGAATCGACGGGAGAGGAATCCCGAGAGGCCCCCTAGCAACTCGCATGGGGACTGGCCTCTCCTGAGGCCACCAGTGCGGGTCCCTGAGGTCCCCGTCGTAACTCCAGAACAGCTGCCGCAACTCGAGAAAATCCAGGAAGTTCTCCCTTCCAGGCGAGATTAGGCCTATTTCCGATGAGGCGTCTGGAGACTAATGACACCTAACCTCTGGAACTTCGAAAGGGTCTTTCACACCCTTGCTGCAACTCAAGAAGTTCACCGCCATACCCGTCTCGACTCGAGAGGAAGCACGATGGTCCCGCCCACATCCAGAGGAGCCCCGTTTCCCCCTCGTAGCTCGAGATGTGGGATCCTTTCCCTGCTTTCAACGGGAAAGAATTCCCGGCGTTCCCGTCGCATCTCAAGAGGAGGCACTCTCAACAGGAAAGTCGAGAGGAACTCCATGGTCGTACCACCATTCCAAGAGTCCCCCAGATGTCTCAGTCCATTCCAGAGGAACCTCTTTGCCCTGCACTGGCTCATCTTTCACGCCGAGGATCGATTCACACCACGGTGGCACGTGCGACAGCCCTGTGGGAAAGCCTCGAGGGAAAACCACAGATCCTTTGATCCACGCGACGGGAAGCGTGACATTGCTGCTACAGCCTGGAAGGAAAGCGCACGTGCATGCCCCCACTCGAGACGAGGCCTGACTCCCCTGGGGAGACTCCAGAAGTACCCAAAGATCCATGTCAACTCCTGAGAGGAATCCTCGGTTCCGGCCCTGACTCCACACAAGGTTTTTGGCCCCGGTATCGACGGGAGAGGAATCCGGAGAGGCCCCCTAGGAACTCGCATGGGGACTGGCCTCTCCTGAGGCCACCAGGGCGGGTCCCTGAGGTCCCCGTCGTAACTCGAGAACACCTGCCACATCTCGAGAAAATCCAGGAAGTTCTCCCTTCCAGGCGAGATGAGGCCTATTTCCGATGAGGCGTCTGGAGACTAATGACACCTAACCTCTAGAACTTCGAAAGGGTCTTTCACACCCTTGCTGCAACTCAAGAAGTTCACCGCCATACCCGTCTCCACTCGAGGGGAAGCACGATGGTCCCGCCCACATCCAGAGGAGCCCCGTTTCTCCCTCGTAGCTCGAGATGAGGGATCCTTTCCCTGCTTTCAACGGGAAAGTATTCCCGGCGTTCCCGTCGCATCTCAAGAGGAGGCACTCTCAACAGGAAAGGCGAGAGGAACTCCATGGTCGTACCACCATTCCAAGAGTCCCCCAGATGTCTCAGTCCATTCCAGAGGAACCTCTTTGCCCTGCACTGGCTCATCTTTCAAGCCGAGGATCGACTCACAACACGGTGGCACGTGGGACAGCCCTGTGGGAAAGCCTCGAGGGAAAGCCTCGAGGGAAAACCACAGATCCTTTGATCCACGCGACGGGAAGCGTGACATTGCTGCTACAGCCTGGAAGGAAAGCGCACGTGCATGCCCCCACTCGAGACGAGGCCTGACTCCCCTGGGGAGACTCCAGAAGTACCCAAAGATCCATGTCAGCCCCTGAGAGGAATCCTCGGTTCCGGCCCTGAATCCACACAAGCTTTTTGGCCCCGGTATCGACGGGAGAGGAATCCCGAGAGGCCCCCTAGCAACTCGCATGGGGACTGGCCTCTCCTGAGGGCACCAGGGCGGGTCCCTGAGGTCCCCGTCGTAACTCGAGAACACCTGCCGCAACTCGAGAAAATCCAGGAAGTTCTCCCTTCCAGGCGAGATGAGGCCTATTTCCGATGAGGCGTCTGGAGACTAATGACACCTAACCTCTGGAACTTCGAAAGGGTCTTTCACACCCTTGCTGCAACTCAAGAAGTTCACCGCCATACCCGTCTCCACTCGAGAGAAAGCACGATGGTCCCGCCCACATCCAGAGGAGCCCCGTTTCCCCCTCGTAGCTCGAGATGAGGGATCCTTTCCCTCCTTTCAAAGGGAAAGAATTCCCGGCGTTCCCGTCGCATCTCAAGAGGAGGCACTCTCAACAGGAAAGGCGAGAGGAACTCCATGGTCGTACCACCATTCCAAGAGTCCCCCAGATGTCTCAGTCCATTCCAGAGGAACCTCTTTGCCCTGCACTGGCTCATTTTTCACGCCGAGAATCGACTCACACCACGGTGTCACGTGGGACAGCCCTGTGGGAAAGCCTCGAGGGAAAGCCTCGAGGGAAAACCGCAGATCCTTTGATCCACGCGACGTGAAGCGTGACATTGCTGCTACAGCCTGGAAGGAAAGTGCACGTGCATGCCCCCACACGAGACGAGGCCTGTCTCCCCTGGCGAGACTCCAGAAGTACCCAAAGATCCATATCAGTCCCTGAGAGGAATCCTCGGTTCCAGCCCTGTCTCCACACAAGGTTTTTGGCCCCGGTATCGACGGGAGAGGAATCCCGAGGGGCCCCCTAGCAACACGCATAGGGACTGGCCTCTCCTGAGGCCAACAGGGCGGGTCCCTGAGGTCCCCGTCGTAACTCGAGAACACCTGCCGCAACTCGAGAAAATCAAGGAAGTTCTCCCTTCCAGGCGAGATGAGGCCTATTTCCGATGAGGCGTCTGGAGACTAATGACACCTAACCTCTGGAACTTCGAAAGGGTCTTTCACACCCTTGCTGCAACTCAAGAAGTTCACCGCCATACCCGTCTCCACTCGAGAGAAAGCACGATGGTCCCGCCCACATCCAGAGGAGCCCCGTTTCCCCCTCGTAGCTCGAGATGTGGGATCCTTTCCCTGCTTTCAACGGGAAAATATTCCCGGCGTTCCCGTCGCATCTCAAGAGGAGGCACTCTCAACAGGAAAGGCGAGAGGAACTCCATGGTCGTACCACCATTCCAAGAGTCCCCCAGATGTCTCAGTCCATTCCAGAGGAACCTCTTTGCCCTGCACTGGCTCATCTTTCACGCCGAGGATCGACTCACACCACGGTGGCACGTGGGACAGCCCTGTGGGAAAGCCTCGAGGGAAAACCACAGATCATTTGATCCACGCGACAGGTAGCGTGACATTGCTGCTACAGCCTGGAAGGAAAATGCACGTGCATGCCCCCACTCGAGACGAGGCCTGACTCCCCTGGGGAGACTCCAGAAGTACCCAAAGATCCATGTCAGCCCCTGAGAGGAATCCTCGGTTCCGGCCCTGACTCCACACAAGGTTTTTGGCCCCGGTATCGACGGGAGAGGAATCCCGAGAGGCCCCCTAGCAACTCGCATAGGGACTGGCCTCTCCTGAGGCCACCAGGGCGGGTCCCTGAGGTCCCCGTCGTAACTCGAGAACACCTGCCGCAACTCGAGAAAATCCAGGAAGTTCTCCCTTCCAGGCGAGATGAGGCCTATTTCCGATGAGGCGTCTGGAGACTAATGACACCTTACCTCTGGAACTTCGAAAGGGTCTTTCACAGCCTTGCTGCAACTCAAGAAGTTCACCACCATACCCTGCCTGAAGCCAGTGTGAGGAATCCCGCCCGTGACAAGGTCATGAGGAAGGAAGCTGACATACGCAAGGCGTGCTCAGACTTCAGGGACCCCTCTGGATATTCCTAAGCATGTACCCCAGCAAAAATCTGCTGGCTTTTGTGCTCTGCTTTTCCACTTTTCTGATATTCTCTGGAAAAAAGTCAATTCAGGGTTTTAGTCTTCTGCATTTGAAAGGGATGTTTCAGTTAAACCCCTCTGATAGCTCTCTAGTCTGCCTAACAGGTTCCCCAGACCTCTTACAGCTTGTGAATTGCTTACAGCCCCCCAACCGCGAGAGGCACAAAGCTTACAGCTTGTGAATTGCTTACAGCCCCCCAACCGCGGGAGGCACAAAGCTTAAAAGCATCTTAAAGATACAGAGCCTTTTCTAAAGAGTTAAAAATTATATTGGTAGAGGGTTTTCACTGTTGACTCAAGGATTGCTGCCAGACCTCCTTATTCTTTATCTTTTAGGCACCTGGAAGGATGTTAATGTAAGCAGGATGTAGAAAAAGATACATAGTAGTTTTGATGTTAGCAACACTAGACTTTTGAGTTAATTGCTTCTCTTTTGCTATAAATCACTGCACTCCCTCTACTTGTTATAAGTTGCTGTATCCTTGCTGTCTAAGAATGTAACTTTCTTTAGTGCTTTCCGAGAGTGGCACCAGACCTTGGGAAGATCAACACAAATAAGTCTTGTGGTTGACAAACCCTTATCAGAAAAAAGGCTGTAAAATGTTAATTGGCCCTTTTGGTTGGAAGATGATGTAAATTACCTAAGACTTGTGTATACAATTAGGTATGCAGAGAGAAAAGCCTGGTTTTGATAAGAGTCTGGACTGCTAACGCTGCATAACTTTGTGTTACCCATTGATCTCCATGTTTTATCAAAAGTATAAAAGGCCTTCTGAACAATAAAGGACGGGACCAGATTCTCAGACCAGTTTCTCGGACTAGTCTCGGCCTGGTTTCTTGGGAATCTGGCTCCCCCCCTGTCTCTCTCTCTCTCTCTTTTTCTCTCCCTTTTCTTCCCTCTGCTCTTTACTTTAATTTCAGGCTGAATTTCCATCTGGGGCGCGGAGGCTCGCCAGGTCTACTTATTTGCCCTGGTTATTAAGATCCGCGAGAAAGGGAGCTTAAGGCGAGGCACCCTTAGATATTCAAGCGGGCACCGGTGGCCCAACGTAGATGGTGCAAATTCCTTGTCTGGAATTTTATTGGTCTTCCGCGTAAACCAAGCTATTCAGCCCTCTTTCTCCACTTAATCTTCCTACTGCACTACAGTTTCTTAATCTAATCTTATATTAATAAATAAACAAGTCTTTCCACGCCAACGCCGTCCACCCTTCGAATTCCCTGGATCCACCGGGGCTGGACCCTGGCAAGTGGCGCCCGGAACAGGCTATTCGAAGGTAGGTTCCTCGGAGCAAAAGCTCCCCCCGGAGCACTCTCTGTAGCTCCCCCCGGAGCACTCTCTGTTGCTCCCCCCGGAGCACTCTCTGTTGCTCCCCCCCGGAGTGACTTAATCACTCCCCCCGGAGTACTTTCGGGTACTCCCCCAGTGTTGAGTGTTCGGGACGGCTAGGACCCCACTCAGGGTGCCGCGGACCCCCCTGTAGGATAGACAGGGTGAGGAGGAGTGGGAAGTGTTCAAGGGTTTAAGAGAAACCTGGTGCTCTAGAGGTTGAAAAGAAACCTGCTATCTTAGGGTTGAAAACAAAACCCCCCTCGCCAAAGGTAAAACCTTTTTGTTGAGGTAGACTTTTCTATAAGACTTAATTTTCTGACATGGGTAACAGTGAATCAAAAGAAAGACAGCTTTTTACAGGAGTAATCTTGCAGTTACTAACTAAACGAGGAATTAAAGTTAAAAAATCCAATATTCATTCATTTTTTTCCTTTGTACAAGAACAGTGTCCCTGGTTTCCAGAAGAAGGCACTGTTAACTTAGACACCTGGGAGAGAGTAGGAAAACAACTAAAAACTTACCATGCTGAACATGGCTCACAAAAGGTGCCTACTGACGCCTTTTCCTTATGGAATATAATTAGGGACGCTCTAGACCCTGCCCCTGAATCTGAAAAGGTACATCTTAAAGAGGAAAGTGCAGAGAAAAAGGTATCTATCGAAGAGGAGAGTGATGAAAAGGAGGCTACACCTAACTATCGGCAGTTGAGTCAAATGATAGCTGCAATGACTGCCCAAGAAAAGGTAATAGATAGAGATGACAAAAAAGAGCAGCTTTCAGATGAGGAAGATTTGGAAGAGGAAGTAAGTCAAGATCATTCTGATGAGGACTGGTCTTTATTAAATAAAGATGCTCCAAGGAGTTTAAGAGAAACTTCTCCAATTAGATTATCTGCTCCAAAGAGCTTAATAAAAACTTCCCCAACCAGACCACCTGCTTCCACAAATTCAAGAGAAATTTCCTTAATTAAGCCTTCTGCTTCCAGAGGCTCAAGACAAATGTCCCCCATCAGATTATATGCACCTGAGAGTTTAAGGCCAGATTCCCCAGATAAAACATCCGTAAGACCTAAACACAGAACGGATAAAAAATTCCCAAAGTACGAAGAAAGTGACATAGGACACCCCTTGCCCCCCCCTCCCTATAAGGGTGAGGGGCCTCCACTAGAAGCTCCCCGAAGAAGAGTTTTCTCTAGCCCAGATGATGAACTTGATCCCCACCTTGAGGCTTGTTTCCCCATAATATTTGGTGGAAGTGGTGGGAGAACAGCCCCCCACTGGGAACCCATTCCAATGAAAATGATTAAAGAACTCAAACAGGCTTGTGCTTTGTATGGGCCTAAAGCCCCGTACACTGTATCATTGGTGGAAGCTTTAGCGGGCAGATGGATGACACCCCATGACTGGAAGACAGTCGCTAAAGCTTGTCTGTCTGGAGGTCAATATGTACTTTGGAGAACTGAATATGAAGATCTAGCCCAAAAACAGGCTGATGCTAACCAAAAATATGGCCCAAGATATATTATAAAAAATATGTTGGCAGGGACTAATGATTTTGGAACACTTAGAGATCAAATGGGATTAGATAAAACCACTTTAGATCAAGTAACCGCCTGCGCCCTTGGGGCTTGGCGTTTGTTGCCTGAAGGGAAAGAATCTACCTCTTCCTTCTCAAATGTTAAACAAAAACCAGAAGAGCCATATGAAGACTTTATATCAAGACTTGCAGAGGCAGTCAACAGAGTAATTTCCAACACTGAGGCAGCTAGTATATTGATAAAACAACTGGCATTTGAAAATGCTAATTCTACCTGCCAGGCCATTTTACGTCCTATTAAAAAAACTGGGGAAATAATAGATTATATCAGGCAATGTGCAGATGTAGGACCAGCGATGATGCAGGGCGTTGCCATAGCTGCAGCCATAAAGGGAAATTCTTACCAGCAGGCAGTACAGTCCTTTTTTACAAATAGAAATAACCCGTCAAAGAGTCATTCCAGTAGTCCAGGCCAGAATATTGGTTTATCCAAGGCCTGCTTCTCTTGCGGACGGGAAGGGCACCTTATGCGAGCTTGTCCCCAAAAAGCAGCCGGTTCTTCTCTGCCGAATTCTCCCTCCCCGGCTGTGCCTACTAATCTCCCTAGATCTCTCTGCCCTCGTTGTCAAAAAGGATATCACTGGGCAAAAGAATGTAGGTCACAATTCCATAGAAATGGAGCCTTTTTGGGCCCCGACCAGCAGTCGGGAAACGGATTGAGGGGCCAGCCTCAGGCCCCGACAACAATTGGGGCAGCCTCACTGAACCCATTCATTCCCTTCGTCCCATCGCAGAACTCATCAGAGCAACCCCAGGCAGCGCAGGACTGGACCTCAGTTCCACCACCTCAGCAATATTAACACCAGATAGCCCCACTGTAAAAATACCTACAGGAGTTAAAGGCCCATTACCAACAGGTTTAGTAGGAATTATACTAGGCAGAAGTTCCTTAGCTATGCAAGGTCTCACAATCATCCCTGGAGTAATTGACTCAGATTATACAGGAGAAATCCAGATAATGATTTCACCCCCAACTAAAACTTTCCAAATACATCAGGGACAAAGAATAGCCCAACTTTTGCTTTTGCCTTACCACACTGCAATTGGGCGCACAGCTACTCAAAATGAAAGGCAGGATAAAGGATTTGGGTCTAGTGATATGGTTTTTTGGATAACAGAAATTACTCAGAAACGTCCTATGAAGACTATCCTGATTAATGGCAAGTCTATTGTGGGGTTATTAGACACAGGAGCAGATGTTTCTTGCATTTCAGGAAAAGACTGGCCCAGCTCCTGGCCCACACATACTACTGAAAATAACTTGGTGGGGATAGGAAGAGCCCCCACAATAGCCAAAAGTGCAAAAATTTTAGATTGGCAATTTGAGGATACCCGTGGAACTTTCCAACCTTATGTCGTTCCTTCGCTCCCCCTTACCCTGTGGGGGAGGGACGTGCTATCTCAAATGGGAGTGTTACTTTTTAGCCCTGATGATAAAGTGACCTCTCAGATGTTGCAGATGGGCTATGATCCATCAAAAGGATTGGGTAAACAACAGACAGGAATAATTGAGCCAATTTGCCCAACTCCTCGCAAGCTACGTGCTGGATTGGGATATCCAAATTTATAATTGAGGCCATTGTTTTTGCTGCCGACCCCATCACATGGAAATCTCAAGATCCGGTGTGGGTAGAACAGTGGCCTCTGCATAAGGAAAAATTATTGGCAGCTAAAGCATTAATCTTTGAACAATTAGAATTGGGACATATTGAGCCCTCCAATAGCCCCTGGAACACTCCTATTTTTGTCATTAAGAAAAAATCTGGTAAATGGCGACTTTTACAGGATTTGAGAGCTATTAATGCCACCATGGAGGACATGGGGGCCTTACAGCCTGGGCTCCCTTCCCCAGTAGCCGTTCCAGAGGGATATAATATAATTGTTATTGATTTACAAGATTGTTTTTTCACTATTCCCTTAAATCCTGAGGATAAAAAGCGATTTGCCTTTAGTCTGCCATCAGAAAATCTTAAACATCCTTATTTACGGTTTCAGTGGAAGGTTCTGCCTCAGGGAATGAAAAATAGCCCTACTTTATGCCAAAAATTTGTTAATGCCGCTCTAGAAGATACTAGGGCTAAATATGAACACGTGTATATGATTCACTATATGGATGATATTTTAATAGCTCATCCTGATAGAGTTCACCTGCAGACTGTGCTCCAGGACCTGACCCAGGCATTGACAGACAGAGGCCTAAAAATTGCCCCAGAAAAAATTCAAATCAATCCGCCCATAACTTACTTAGGAAGAGTCATAAATTCGGAAACGGTGACTCATACCCCGCTGCAATTGAGAAAAGACCATCTTATTACTTTAAATGATTATCAAAAACTCTTAGGTGATATTAATTGGATTAGACCATATTTAAAATTAACCACTGCCGAATTAAAACCTCTTTTTAACACTTTACGCGGGGATCCTGATCCAACCTCAAAAAGACAATTAACAGCTGAGGCTCAAGAAGCCCTAGGCAAAGTAGAAGCAGCCTTATCAAATAGCTATGTAAAAAGAATTGATTTGACGATGACGTGGCAGTTCCTTTGCCTAGCTACTCCAACGGCGCCTACGGGAGTTCTGTGGCAACGCGGCCCTTTAGAATGGATCCATCTTCCTACCCAAGCTAAAAAAGTCGTGGCTTCTTATCCTGGTTTAATTGCCACATTAATGCTAAAAGGAAGGAAGCGGAGCATTGAATTGTTTGGTAAAGAGCCATCAGAGATTGTAATTCCATATAATAAGGAGCAGCTTGATGCTCTTTTAATGTTTGATGAAGACTGGCAGATTGCCATAGGGAATTACTGTGGTCAAATTTTGCATCATTTACCCTCGCATGTTTTACTAAATTTTATGTCTAACCATCCAGTTATTTTTCCTGTCCGGTGTAAACAGTTCCCTATTTCAGATGCTCAGGTAGTCTTTACTGATGGATCGGCTAACGGTAGAGCCTCTATAGTCACAAGAGATCATCAAAAACTTTTGGAAACACAAGAAACTTCAGCTCAAAGGGCTGAAATCACAGCTGTTATTGAGGCCTTTGTTATGTTTGCGGAGAAAGAATTTAACCTTTATTCTGACTCTCAGTATGTGGTCAGGCTGTTTCCACACATTGAGACTGCAGTTTTGCCTGAAAACAAAACTGCTATCTTCCATTTGTTAACTAAACTGCAGCAGCAAATATGGAAAAGAAATCGGGCGTTCTTTATCGGCCACATTCGGGCTCATTCCGGCCTGCCTGGCCCTTTAAATGCTCTCAATGAATTGGCAGATTCGTTAACCAGGATTTCAGTGGCTTCTGTTTTTGAAGAAGCTCGAGCTTCTCACTCACTTCATCACCAAAATGCCACTGCCTTACGATACCAGTTTCAAATTCCTCGAGAATCTGCCCGAGAGATTGTTCGTTCTTGTTCACATTGTCCTACTACCGTGAATGCTTTGCCTCTGGGAGTTAACCCTCGCGGTCTCAAACCTAATGCACTCTGGCAAATGGATGTAACCCATGTCTCTTCATTTGGAAAACTGTCTTTTGTTCATGTAACTGTAGATACCTTCTCTCATGTTATTATTGCCACTGCTCGTACAGGGGAAGCAGTTAAAGATGTAATACAACATCTTTTTACATGCTTTTCCTATCTGGGCTTGCCAAAAGCTTTAAAAACTGATAATGCTCCTGCTTACACTTCTAAATCTTTTCAGCAATTCTGTACAAGATTTCAAATTAAACATAACACCGGCATCCCTTATAACCCACAAGGACAAGCCATTGTGGAAAGAGCACATCAAACACTGAAAATCCATATTCAAAAACTAAAAGAAGGGGAATTTAAATATAGTTCCCCCCATCAGATTTTGCAACATGCTCTTTTCGTAATAAATAACTTAAATGCTGATTCATCCGGAAACACTGCAATGCTTCGCCATTGGTGCCCAGAGCAATTGAATGCAAAACCATTAGTAAAATGGAGGGACCTTCTTTCCGGACAATGGAAAGGTCCTGACCCCTTATTAACCAATGGGCGAGGGTATGCTTGTGTTTTTCCACAGGACGCGGACGCTCCGATTTGGGTTCCAGACAGACTAATTCGCCATGTCTCAGCTCTCCGGATACCAGAATCCCCCGCCACCGCGATCTCTAAAAAGGAAGAAACTCCCTCTTCCCCCGCTCCCTCCGCCAGCACGGGAAACGCCGCTGACCCCAGGACAGCTGACATTGGAGATCCCGGATAGGCGCGGATCGGAGCCACCCACTGGACAGATGTCACGACTTCAGATACAGGATATTGCACCCCCTGATTTTTTGCCTCGCAGGAATCCATTAGGACGCCCAGCTCAGTCAACCCAACAAGCCTCCTTGCCCACCTGGGGACAGATTAAAGCTCTCTGTCGCCAGGCACAGGGGATAGCTACCCTACAGGGATCGTCAGTCTCTCCTGAAAAGGTGTTTATTGCCATGCTTGCCTTGCTCTCTTGCCAGGTAAGCGCTGCTCCCATTCCAACCAAATATTGGGCGTTTCTCCCGGATCCTCCAACTTTCCAAGTTGTTACTTGGAACAGTGACCCCATACGAGTTAGTACAGACCAGCCTCGCCTTTTGGGAGGATCTTATACTTCCTATACAAAAGACCAATACCCTATTAATTTCAATTATACCTTTAAAGGACTAGCAGATGATTTTCCTGTCTGCTTTAATTTTCCTCCTGGCCTTACAGGAGACTTCTTTACCAAGACAGGATGCATTGGAGCCTCCACAAAAGCAGTTATGACAGATTCCCCAACCTCTAAATTTGCATCTATAGGGGATCGGTCTGCTTGGATATTACGAGCCCGTATGCCTGGGGTCCTTGGCCCCTATAAGTCTTTGTCTCTCAAAACTCCATCAGAATATCCAAATTGTGATGATGTTGCTCCCTCAGATGTTATTTGGAAAACTATAGATGATCATTCAGGATATCCGATTTGGAAATCTTGTATTTATAATTCGAGAGTAGATTACAATATGCCGGGAGGAAGAAATTGTGCGATTCAGGACTGGAGCAACCCAAATCCAGGTCAAGACCCTGAGTCTGACGATGACTTTATCAATAGATTGGATAATTGGAAAGAATATTCAAGTTCTTGGCCGTTAGTTGCCACCAGACGGCATCATAACCAATTTGTTCCCCCTATGCTGTCTTATATAACTAGAGGTAAAACCTTTTGGCAGCCAGAAATTTGGAGAGCCCTTGCGGCTACCGCCCCTATTATTTTAATCCGACCAAAAAATACCTCTATTTACTCTATTTTAGCTTGTCTACCCTCTCCTTATGTTTTTCTTTTCACTAATGATTCTGAAAGACTTAACATACAATTGAATTATACAGGTGGACCCCATGTAGTGTCTTGTGAACAATGTATGCTTTCATCCTGTTTAACTCCTCAATATAAAGTTTGCTCTTTCATGGTTTTAAAACGTCCGCCCTATCTCATGGTACCTGTAACTGTAGCCACGTATTGGTATGATAACCATGGCCTAGCTGTACTGCAACAGCTACAAGATTTAATGCGAACACGACGGTTTGTGGGCTTACTTGTTTTGGGAATATCAGCTTTGATAACCGCAATTACTTCTGTTACTGTGGCGGCATTATCATTGTCTCAACAAGTGTATACTGCCCAATATGTTGACACCGTATCCAAAAATGTTTCTCTAACGCTGGCAACCCAGGAAATTATAGATAGGAAGCTAGAAATAAGGATTGATGCCTTAGAAGAAGCAGTAATGCATATTGGGAATGAATTACAGAGTCTGAAAATGAAATTGGCTCTTTCATGTCATGCCGATTACCGGTGGATATGTGTTACATCCCTGAAAGTAAATGAGACAGATTTTAAATGGGAGAGGGTCAAAAATCATATTTTAGGTGTCTGGAACAGCTCAGATATTAGTTTAGATTTAGGGAAACTTCATAATCAGATTCAGACCTTGGAACACTCCCGATTAGATTTTACCGCCGCAGGAGAAGCCAATGACTTTTTCCACACCTTCTCTGACTTCATTTCTGGAAAAACTCTTCTGACTACTGTCTCTAGCTATGCTGCTGTGGGTGCCATAATCCTGCTCCTTGTAATCGTGCTTCCTTGTGTTGTCAGGACTCTTCGGCAGAGCATTCGGAATCTCGCGACTGAACTGCACCTAATTTTTTTAAAAAACTAATAAAGAAGGGGGAGTTGCTGGAAGCCAGTGTGAGGAATCCCGCCCGTGACAAGGTCATGAGGAAGGAAGCTGACATACGCAAGGCGTGCTCAGACTTCAGGGACCCCTCTGGATATTCCTAAGCATGTACCCCAGCAAAAATCTGCCGGCTTTTGTGCTCTGCTTTTCCACTTTTCTGATATTCTCTGGAAAAAAGTCAATTCAGGGTTTTAGTCTTCTGCATTTGAAAGGGATGTTTCAGTTAAACCCCTCTGATAGCTCTCTAGTCTGCCTAACAGGTTCCCCAGACCTCTTACAGCTTGTGAATTGCTTACAGCCCCCCAACCGCGAGAGGCACAAAGCTTACAGCTTGTGAATTGCTTACAGCCCCCCAACCGCGGGAGGCACAAAGCTTAAAAGCATCTTAAAGATACAGAGCCTTTTCTAAAGAGTTAAAAATTATATTGGTAGAGGGTTTTCACTGTTGACTCAAGGATTGCTGCCAGACCTCCTTATTCTTTATCTTTTAGGCACCTGGAAGGATGTTAATGTAAGCAGGATGTAGAAAAAGATACATAGTAGTTTTGATGTTAGCAACACTAGACTTTTGAGTTAATTGCTTCTCTTTTGCTATAAATCACTGCACTCCCTCTACTTGTTATAAGTTGCTGTATCCTTGCTGTCTAAGAATGTAACTTTCTTTAGTGCTTTCCGAGAGTGGCACCAGACCTTGGGAAGATCAACACAAATAAGTCTTGTGGTTGACAAACCCTTATCAGAAAAAAGGCTGTAAAATGTTAATTGGCCCTTTTGGTTGGAAGATGATGTAAATTACCTAAGACTTGTGTATACAATTAGGTATGCAGAGAGAAAAGCCTGGTTTTGATAAGAGTCTGGACTGCTAACGCTGCATAACTTTGTGTTACCCATGGATCTCCATGTTTTATCAAAAGTATAAAAGGCCTTCTGAACAATAAAGGACGGGACCAGATTCTCAGACCAGTTTCTCGGACTAGTCTCGGCCTGGTGTCTTGGGAATATGGCTCCCCCCGTGTCTCTCTCTCTCTCTCTTTTTCTCTCCCTTTTCTTCCCTCTGCTCTTTACTTTAATTTCAGGCTGAATTTCCATCTGGGGCGCGGAGGCTCGCCAGGTCTACTTATTTGCCCTGGTTATTAAGATCCGCGAGAAAGGGAGCTTAAGGCGAGGCACCCTTAGATATTCAAGCGGGCACCGGTGGCCCAACGTAGATGGTGCAAATTCCTTGTCTGGAATTTTATTGGTCTTCCGCGTAAACCAAGCTATTCAGCCCTCTTTCTCCACTTAATCTTCCTACTGCACTACAGTTTCTTAATCTAATCTTATATTAATAAATAAACAAGTCTTTCCACGCCAACGCCGTCCACCCTTCGAATTCCCTGGATCCACCGGGGCTGGACCCCGGCAATACCCGTCTCCACTAGAGAGGAAGCACGATGGTCCCGCCCACATCCAGAGGAGCCCCGTTTCCCCCTCGTAGCTCGAGATGAGGGATCCTTTCCCTGCTTTCAATGGGAAAGAATTCCCGGCGTTCCCGTCGCATCTCAAGAGGAGGCACTCTCAACAGGAAAGGCGAGAGGAACTCCATGGTCGTACCACCATTCCAAGAGTCCCCCAGATGTCTCAGTCCATTCCAGAGGAACCTCTGTGCCCTGCACTGGCTCATCTTTCACGCCGAGGATCGACTCACACCACGGTGGCACGTGGGACAGCCCTGTGGGAAAGCCTCGAGGGAAAACCACAGATCCTTTGATCCACGCCACGGGAAGCGTGACATTGATGCTACAGCCTGGAAAGAAAACGCACGTGCATGCCCCCACTCGAGACGAGGCCTGACTCCCCTGCGGAGACTCCAGAAGTACCCAAAGATCCATGTCAGCCCCTGAGAGGAATCCTCGTTTCCGGCCCTGACTGCACACAAGGTTTTTGGCCCCGGTATCGACGGGAGAGGAATCCCGCGAGGCCCCCTAGCAACTCGCATGTGGACTGGCCTCTCCTGAGGCCACCAGGGCGGGTCCCTGAGGTCCCCGTCGTAACTCGAGAACACCTGCCGCATCTCGAGAAAATCCAGGAAGTTCTCCCTTCCAGGCGAGATGAGGCCTATTTCCGATGAGGCGTCTGGAGACTAATGACACCTAACCTCTGGAACTTCGAAAGGGTCTTTCACACCCTTGCTGCAACACAAGAAGTTCACTTCCATACCCGTCTCCACTCGAGAGGAAGCAGGATGGTCCCGCCCACATCCAGAGGAGCCCCGTTTCCCCCTCGTAGCTCGAGATGAGGGATCCTTTGCCTGCTTTCAACGGGAAAGAATTCCCGGCGTTCCCGTCGCATCTCAAGAGGAGGCACTCTCAACAGGAAAGGCGAGAGGAACTCCATGGTCGTACCACCATTCCAAGAGTCCCCCAGATGTCTCAGTCCATTCCAGAGGAAGCTCTTTGCCCTGCACTGGCTCATCTTTCACGCCGAGGATCGACTCACACCACGGTGGCACGTGGGACAGCCCTGTGGGAAAGCCTCGAGGGAAAGCCTCGAGGGAAAACCACAGATCCTATGATCCACGCGACGGGAAGCGTGACATTGCTGCTACAGCCTGGAAGGAAAGCGCACGTGCATGCCCCCACTCGAGACGAGGCCTGACTCCCCTGGGGAGACTCCAGAAGTACCCAAAGATCCATGTCAGCCCCTGAGAGGAATCCTCGGTTCCGGCCCTGACTCCACACAAGGTTTTTGGCCCCGGTATCGACGGGAGAGGAATCCCAAGAGGCCCCCTAGCAACTCGCATAGGGACTGGCCTCTCCTGAGGCCACCAGGGCGGGTCCCAGAGGTCCCCGTCGTAACTCGAGAACACCTGCCACAACTCGAGAAAATCCAGGAAGTTCTCCCTTCCAGGCGAGATGAGGCCTATTTCTGATGAGGCGTCTGGAGACTAATGACACCTAACCTCTGGAACTTCAAAAGGGTCTTTCACACCCTTGCTGCAACTCAAGAAGTTCACCGCCATACCCGTCTCCACTCGAGAGGAAGCACGATGGTCCCGCCCACATCCAGAGGAGCCCCGTTTCCCCCTCGTAGCTCGAGATGAGGGATCCTTTTCCTGCTTTCAACGGGAAAAATTCCCGGCGTTCCCGTCGCATCTCAAGAGGAGGCACTCTCAACAGGAAAGGCGAGAGGAACTCCATGGTCGTACCACCATTCCAAGAGTCCCCCAGATGTCTCAGTCCATTCCAGAGGAAACTCTTTGCCCTGCACTGGCTCATCTTTCACGCCGAGGATCGACTCACACCACGGTGGCACGTGGGACAGCCCTGTGGGAAAGCCTCGAGGGAAAGCCTCGAGGGAAAACCACAGATCCTTTGATCCACGCGACGGGAAGCGTGACATTGCTGCTACAGCCTGGAAGGAAAGTGCACGTGCATGCCCCCTCACGAGACGAGGCCTGTCTCCCCTGGCGAGACTCCAGAAGTACCCAAAGATCCATATCAGCCCCTGAGAGGAATCCTCGGTTCTGGCCCTGACTCCACACAAGGTTTTTGGTCCCGGTATCGACGGGAGAGGAATCCCGAGAGGCCCCCTAGCAACTCGCATGGTGACTGGCCACTCCTGAGGCCACCAGGGCGGGTCCCTGAGGTCCCCGTCGTAACTCGAGAACACCTGCCGCAACTCGAGAAAATCCAGGAAGTTCTCCCTTCCAGGCGAGATGAGGCCTATTTCCGATGAGGCGTCTGGAGAGTAATGACACCTAACCTCTGGAACTTCGAAAGGGTCTTTCACACCCTTGCTGCAACTCAAGAAGTTCACCGCCATACCCGTCTCCACTCGAGAGGAAGCACGATGGTCCCGCCCACATCCAGAGGAGCCCCGTTTCCCCCTCGTAGCTCGAGATGAGGGATCCTTTGCCTGCTTTCAAAGGGAAAGAATTCCCGGAGTTCCCGTCGCATCTCAAGAGGAGGCACTCTCAACTGGAAAGGCGAGAGGAACTCCATGGTCGTACCACCATTCCAAGAGTCCCCCAGATGTCTCAGTCCATTCCAGAGGAACCTCTTTGCCCTGCACTGGCTCATCTTTCACGCCGAGGATCGACTCACACCACGGTGGCACGTGGGACAGCCCTGTGGGAAAGCCTCGAGGGAAAACCACAGATCCTTTGATCCACGCGACGGGAAGCGTGACATTGCTGCTACAGCCTGGAAAGAAAACGCACGTGCATGCCCCCACTCGAGACGAGGCCTGACTCCCCTGCGGAGACTCCAGAAGTACCCAAAGATCCATGTCAGCCCCTGAGAGGAATCCTCGTTTCCGGCCCTGACTCCACACAAGGTTTTTGGCCCCGGTATCGACGGGAGAGGAATCCCGCGAGGCCCCCTAGCAACTCGCATGTGGACTGGCCTCTCCTGAGGCCACCAGGGCGGGTCCCTGAGGTCCCCGTCGTAACTCGAGAACACCTGCCGCATCTCGAGAAAATCCAGGAAGTTCTCCCTTCCAGGCGAGATGAGGCCTATTTCCGATGAGGCGTCTGGAGACTAATGACACCTAACCTCTGGAACTTCGAAAGGGTCTTTCACACCCTTGCTGCAACTCAAGAAGTTCACTTCCATACCCGTCTCCACTCGAGAGGAAGCAGGATGGTCCCGCCCACATCCAGAGGAGCCCCGTTTCCCCCTCGTAGCTCGAGATGAGGGATCCTTTGCCTGCTTTCAACGGGAAAGAATTCCCGGCGTTCCCGTCGCATCTCAAGAGGAGGCACTCTCAACAGGAAAGGCGAGAGGAACTCCATGGTCGTACCACCATTCCAAGAGTCCCCCAGATGTCTCAGTCCATTCCAGAGGAAGCTCTTTGCCCTGCACTGGCTCATCTTTCACGCAGAGGATCGACTCACACCACGGAGGCACGTGGGACAGCCCTGTGGGACAGCCCTGTGGGTAAGCCTCGAGGGAAAACCACAGATCCTTTGATCCACGCGACGGGAAGCGTGACATTGCTGCTACAGCCTGGAAGGAAAGCACACGTGCATGCCCCCACTCGAGACGAGGCCTGACTCCCCTGGTGAGACTCCAGAAGTACCCAAAGATCCATGTCAGCCCCTGAGAGGAATCCTCGGTTCCGGCCCTGACTCCACACAAGGTATTTGGCACCGGTATCGACGGGAGAGGAATCCCGAGAGGCCCCCTAGCAACTCGCATGGGGACTGGCCTTTCCTGAGGCCACCAGGGAGGGTCCCTGAGGTCCACGTCGTAACTCGAGAACACCTGCTGCAACTCGAGAAAATCCAGGAAGTTCTCCCTTCCAGGCGAGATGAGGCCTATTTCCGATGAGGCTTCTGGAGACTAATGACACCTAACCTCTGGAACTTCGAAAGGGTCTTTCACACCCTTGCTGCAACTCAAGAAGTTCACCGCCATACCCGTCTCCACTCGAGAGGAAGCACGATGGTCCCGCCCACATCCAGAGGAGCCCCGTTTCCCCCTCGTAGCTCGAGATGAGGGATCCTTTGCCTGCTTTCAACGGGAAAGAATTCCCGGCGTTCCCGTCGCATCTCAAGAGGAGGCACTCTCAACAGGAAAGGCGAGAGGAACTCCATGGTCGTACCACCATTCCAAGAGTCCCCCAGATGTCTCAGTCCATTCCAGAGGAAGCTCTTTGCCCTGCACTGGCTCATCTTTCACGCCGAAGATCGACTCACACCACGGTGGCACGTGGGACAGCCCTGTGGGAAAGCCTGGAGGGAAAACCACAGATCCTTTGATCCATGGGTCGAGAAGCGTGACATTGCTGCTACAGCTTGGAAGGATAGCGCACGTGCATGCCCCCACTCGAGACGAGGCCTGACTCCCCTGCGGAGACTCCAGAAGTACCCAAAGATCCATGTCAGCCCCTGAGAGGAATCCTCGTTTCCGGCCCTGACTCCACACAAGGTTTTTGGCCCCGGTATCGACGGGAGAGGAATTCAGAGAGGCCCCCTAGCAACTCGCATGTGGACTGGCCTCTCGTGAGGCCACCAGGGCGGGTCCCTGAGGTCCCCGTCGTAACTCGAGAACACCTGCCGCATCTCGAGAAAATCCAGGAAGTTCTCCCTTCCAGGCGAGAAGAATCCTATTTCCGATGAGGCGTCTGGAGACTAATGACACCTAACCTCTGGAATTTCGAAAGGGTCTTTCACACCCTTGCTGCAACTCAAGAAGTTCACTTCCATACCCGTCTCCACTCGAGAGGAAGCAGGATGGTCACGCCCACATCCAGAGGAGCCCCGTTTCCCCCTCGTAGCTCGAGATGAGGGATCCTTTGCCTGCTTTCAACGGGAAAGAATTCCCGGCGTTCCCATCGCATCTCAAGAGGAGGCACTCTCAACAGGAAAGGCGAGAGGAACTCCATGGTGGTACCACCATTCCAAGAGTCCCCCAGATGTCTCAGTCCATTCCAGAGGAACCTCTTTGCCCTGCACTGGCTCATCTTTCACGCCGAGGATCGACTCACACCACGGTGGCACGTGGGACAGCCCTGTGGGAAAGCCTCGAGGGAAAGCCTCGAGGGAAAACCACAGATCCTATGATCCACGCGACGGGAAGCATGACATTGCTGCTACAGCCTGGAAGGAAAGTGCACGTGCATGCCCCCTCACGAGACGAGGCCTGTCTCCCCTGGCGAGACTCCAGAAGTACCCAAAGATCCATATCAGCCCCTGAGTGGAATCCTCGGTTCTGGCCCTGACTCCACACAAGGTTTTTGGCCCCGGTATCGACGGGAGAGGAATCCCGAGAGGCCCCCTAGCAACTCGCATGGTGACTGGCCACTCCTGAGGCCACCAGGGCGGGTCCCTGAGGTCCCCGTCGTAACTCGAGAACACCTGCCGCAACTCGAGAAAATCCAGGAAGTTCTCCCTTCCAGGCGAGATGAGGCCTATTTCCGATGAGGCGTCTGGAGACTAATGACACCTAACCTCTGGAACTTCGAAAGGGTCTTTCACACCCTTGCTGCAACTCAAGAAGTTCACCGCCATACCCGTCTCCACTCGAGAGGAAGCACGATGGTCCCGCCCACATCCAGAGGAGCCCCGTTTCCCCCTCGTAGCTCGAGATGAGGGATCCTTTTCCTGCTTTCAACGGGAAAGAATTCCCGGCGTTCCCGTCGCATCTCAAGAGAAGGCACTCTCAACAGGAAAGGCGAGAGGAACTCCATGGTCGTACCACCATTCCAAGAGTCCCCCAGATGTCTCAGTCCATTCCAGAGGAACCTCTGTGCCCTGCACTGGCTCATCTTTCACGCCGAGGATCGACTCACACCACGGTGGCACGTGGGACAGCCCTGTGGGAAAGTCTCGAGGGAAAACCACAGATCCTTTGATACACGCCACGGGAAGCGTGACATTGCTGCTACAGCCTGGAAGGAAAGCGCACGTGCATGCCCCCACTCGAGACGAGGCCTGTCTCCCCTGGCGAGACTCCAGAAGTACCCAAAGATCCATATAAGCCCCTGAGAGGAATCCTCGGTTCCGACGCTGACTCCAGAAAAGGTTTTTGGCCTTGGTATCGACGGGAGAGGAATCCCGAGAGGCCCCCTAGCACCTCGCATGGGGACTGGCCTCTCCTGAGGCCACCAGGGCGGGTCCCTGAGGTCCCCGTCGTAACTCGAGAACACCTGCCGCAACTCGAGAAAATCCAGGAAGTTCTCCCTTCCAGGCGAGATGAGGCCTATTTCCGATGAGGCGTCTGGAGACTAATGACACCTAACCTCTCGAACTTCGAAAGGGTCTTTCACACCCTTGCTGCAACTCAAGAAGTTCACCGCCATAGCCGTCTCCACTCGAGAGGAAGCACGATGGTCCCGCCCACATCAAGAGGAGCCCCGTTTCCCCCTCTTAGCTCGAGATGAGGGATCCTTTCCCTGCTTTCAACGGGAAAGAATTCCCGGTGTTCCCGTCGTATCTCAAGAGGAGGCACTCTCAACAGGAAAGGCGAGAGGAACTCCATGGTCGTACCACCATTCCAAGAGTCCCCCAGATGTCTCAGTCCATTCCAGAGGAACCTCTTTGCCCTGCACTGGCTAATCTTTCACGCCGAGGATCGACTCACACCACGGTGGCACGTGGGACAGCCCTGTGGGAAAGCCTCGAGGGAAAGCCTCGAGGGAATACCACAGATCCTTTGATCCACGCGACGGGAAGCGTGACATTGCTGCTACAGACTGGAAGGAAAGCGCACGTGCATGCCCCCACTCGAGTCGAGGCCTGACTCCCCTGGGGAGACTCCAGAAATACCCAAAGATCCATGTCAGCCCCTGAGAGGAATCCTCGGTTCCGGCCCTGACTCCACACAAGGTTTTTGGCGCCGGTATCGACGGGAGAGGAATCCCGAGAGGCCCCCTAGCACCTCGCATGGGGACTGGCCTCTCCTGAGGCCACCAGGGCGGGTCCCTGAGGTCCCCGTCTTAACTCGAGAACACCTGCCGCAACTCGAGAAAATCCAGGAAGTTCTCCCTTCCAGGCGAGATGAGGCCTATTTCCGATGAGGCGTCTGGAGACTAATGACACCTAACCTCTGGAACTTCGAAAGGGTCTTTCACACCCTTGCTGCAACTCAAGAAGTTCACCGCCATATGCGTCTCCACTCGAGAGGAAGCACGATGGTCCCGCCCACATCCAGAGGAGCCCCGTTTCCCCCTCGTAGCTCGAGATGAGGGATCCTTTCCCTGCTTTCAACGGGAAAGAATTCCCGGCGTTCCCGTCGCATCTCAAGAGGAGGCACTCTCAACAGGAAAGGCGAGAGGAACTCCATGGTCGTACCACCATTCCAAGAGTCCCCCAGATGTCTCAGTCCATTCCAGAGGAACCTCTTTGCCCTGCACTGGCTCATCTTTCACGCCGAGGATCGACTCACACCACGGTGGCACGTGGGACAGCCCTGTGGGAAAGCCTCGAGGGAAAACCACAGATCCTTTGATCCACGCGACGGTAAGCGTGACATTGCTGCTACAGCCTGGAAGGAAAGCGCACGTGCATGCCCCCACTCGAGACGAGGCCTGACTCCCGTGGGGAGACTCCAGAAGTACCCAAAGATCCATGTCAGCCCCTGAGAGGAATCCTCGGTTCCGGCCCTGACTGCACACAAGGTTTTTGGCCCCGGTATCGACGGGAGAGGAATCCCGAGAGGCCCCCTAGCACCTCGCATGGGGACTTGCCTCTCCTGTGGCCACCAGGGCGGGTCCCTGAGGTCCCCGTCGTAACTCGAGAACACCTGCCGCAACTCGAGAAAATCCAGGAAGTTCTCCCTTCCAGGCGAGATGAGGCCTATTTCCGATGAGGCGTCTGGAGACTAATGACACCTAACCTCTGGAACTTCGAAAGGGTCTTTCACACCCTTGCTGCAACTCAAGAAGTTCACCGCCATACCCGTCTCCACTCGAGAGGAAGCACGATGGTCCCGCCCACATCCAGAGGAGCCCCGTTTCCCCCTCGTAGCTCAAGATGAGGGATCCTTTCCCTGCTTTCAACGGGAAAGAATTCCCGGCGTTCCCGTCGCATCTCAAGAGGAGGCACTCTCAACAGGAAAGGCGAGAGGAACTCCATGGTCGTACCACCATTCCAAGAGTCCCCCAGATGTCTCAGTCCATTCCAGAGGAACCTCTTTGCCCTGCACTGGCTCATCTTTCACGCCGAGGATCGACTCACACCACGGTGGCACGTGGGACAGCCCTGTGGGAAAGCCTCGAGGGAAAACCACAGATCCTTTGATCCAGGCCACGGGAAGCGTGACATTGCTGCTACAGCCTGTAAGGAAAGCGCACGTGCATGCCCCCACTGGAGACGAGGCCTGACTCCCCTGGGGAGACTCCAGAAGTACCCAAAGATCCATGTCAGCCCCTGAGAGGAATCCTCGGTTCAGGCCCTGACTCCACACAAGGTTTTTGGCCCCGGTATCGACGGGAGAGGAATCCCGAGAGGCCCCCTAGCACCTCGCATGGGGTCTGGCCTCTCCTGAGGCCACCAGGGCGGGTCCCTGAGGTCCCCGTCGTAACTCGAGAACACCTGCCGCAACTCGAGAAAATCCAGGAAGTTCTCCCTTCCAGGCGAGATGAGGCCTATTTCCGATGAGTCGTCTGGAGACTAATGACACCTAACCTCTGGAAATTCGAAAGGGTCTTTCACACCCTTGCTGCAACTCAAGAAGTTCACCGCCATACCCGTCTCCACTCGAGAGGATGCACGATGGTCCCGCCCACATCCAGAGGAGCCCCGTTTCCCCCTCGTAGCTCGAGATGAGGGATTCTTTCCCTGCTTTCAACGGGAAAGAATTCCCGGCGTTCCCGTCGCATCTCAAGAGGAGGCACTCTCAACAGGAAAGTCGAGAGGAACTCCATGGTCCTACCACCATTCCTAGAGTCCCCCAGATATCTCAGTCCATTCCAGAGGAACCTCTTTGCCCTGCACTGGCTCATCTTTCACGCCGAGGATCGACTCACACCACGGAGGCACGTGGGACAGCCCTGTGGGAAAGCCTCGAGGGAAAGCCTCGAGGGAAAACCACAGATCCTTTGATCCCCGCGACGGGAAGCGTGACATTGCTGCTACAGCCTGGAAGGAAAGCGCACGTGCATGCCCCCACTCGAGACGAGGCCTGACTCCCGTGGGGAGACTCCAGAAGTACCCAAAGATCCATATAAGCCCCTGAGAGGAATCCTCGGTTCCGGCCCTGACTGCACAAAAGGTTTTTGGCCCCGGTATCGACGGGAGAGGAATCCCGAGAGGCCCCCTAGCACCTCGCATGGGGACTGGCCTCACCTGAGGCCACCAGGGCGGGTCCCTGAGGTCCCCGTCGTAACTCGAGGACACCTGCCGCAACTCGAGAATATCCAGGAAGTTCTCCCTTCCAAGCGAGATGAGGCCTATTTCCGATGAGGCGTCTGGAGACTAATGACACCTAACCTCTCGAACTTCGAAAGGGTCTTTCACACCCTTGCTGCAACTCAAGAAGTTCACCGCCATACCCGTCTCCACTCGAGAGGAAGCACGATGGTCCCGCCCACATCCAGAGGAGACCCGTTTCCCCCTCGTAGCTCAAGATGAGGGATCCTTTCCCTGCTTTCAACCGGAAAGAATTCCCGGCGTTCCCGTCGCATCTCAAGAGGAGGCACTCTCAACAGGAAAGGCGAGAGGAACTCCATGGTCGTACCACCATTCCAAGAGTCCCCCAGATGTCTCAGTCCATTCCAGAGGAACCTCTTTGCCCTGCACTGGCTCATCTTTCACGCCGAGGATCGACTCACACCACGGTGGCACGTGGGACAGCCCTGTGGGAAAGCCTCGAGGGAAAACCACAGATCCTTTGATCCACGCGACGGGAAGCGTGACATTGCTGCTACAGCCTGTAAGGAAAGCACACGTGCATGCCCCCACTCGAGACGAGGCCTGACTCCCCTGGGGAGACTCCAGAAGTACCCAAAGATCCATGTCAGCCCCTGAGAGGAATCCTCGGTTCCGGCCCTGACTCCACACAAGGTTTTTGGCCCCGGTATCGATGGGAGAGGAATCCCGAGAGGCCCCCTAGCACCTCGCATGGGTATTGGCCTCTCCTGAGGCCACCAGGGCGGGTCCCTGAGGTCCCCGTCGTAACTCGAGAACACCTGCCGCAACTCGAGAAAATCCAGGAAGTTCTCCCTTCCAGGCGAGATGAGGCCTATTTCCGATGAGGCGTCTGGAGACTAATGACACCTAACCTCTGGGACTTCGAAAGGGTCTTTCACACCCTTGCTGCAACTCAAGAAGTTCACCGCCATACCCGTCTCCACTCGAGAGGAAGCACGATGGTCCCGCCCACATCCAGAGGAGCCCCGTTTCCCCCTCGTGGCTCGAAATGAGGGATCCTTTCCCTGCTTTCAACGGGAAAGAATTCCCGGCGTTCCCGTCGCATCTCAAGAGGTGGCACTCTCAACAGGAAAGGCGAGAGGAACTCCATGGTCGTACCACCATTCCACGAGTCCCCCAGATGTCTCAGTCCATTCCAGAGGAACCTCTTCGCCCTGCACTGGCTCATCTTTCACGCCGAGGATCGACTCACACCACGGTGGCACGTGGGACAGCCCTGTGGGAAAGCCTCGAGGGAAAACCACAGATCCTTTGATCCACGCGACGGTAAGCGTGACATTGCTGCTACAGCCTGGAAGGAAAGCGCACGTGCATGCCCCCACTCGAGACGAGGCCTGACTCCCCTGGGGAGACTCCAGAAGTACCCAAAGATCCATGTCAGCCCCTGAGAGGAATCCTCGGTTCCGGCCCTGACTCCACACAAGGTTTTTGGCACCGGTATCGACGGTAGAGGAATCCCGATAGGCCCCCTAGCACCTCGCATGGGGACTGGCCTCTCCTGAGGCCACCAGAGCGGGTCCCTGAGGTCCCCGTCGTAACTCGAGAACACCTGCCGCAACTCGAGAAAATCCAGGAAGTTCTCCCTTCCAGGCGAGATGAGGCCTATTTCCGATGAGGCGTCTGGAGACTAATGACACCTAACCTCTGGAACTTCGAAAGGGTCTTTCACAACCTTGCTGCAACTCAAGAAGTTCACCGCCATACCCGTGTCCACTCGAGAGGAAGCACGGTGGTCCCGCCCACATCCAGAGGAGCCCCGTTTCCCCCTCGTAGCTCGAGATGAGGGATCCTTTCCCTGCTTTCAACGGGAAAGAATTCCCGGCGTTCCCGTCGCATCTCAAGAGGAGGCACTCTCAACAGGAAAGGCGAGAGGAACTCCATGGTCGTACCACCATTCCAAGAGTCCCCCAGATGTCTCAGTCCATTCCAGAGGAACCTCTTTGCCCTGCACTGGCTCATCTTTCACGCCGAGGATCGACTCACACCACGGTGGCACGTGGGACAGCCCTGTGGGAAAGCCTCGAGGGAAAACCACAGATCCTTTGATCCACGCGACGGGAAGCGTGACATTGCTGCTACAGCCTGGAAGGAAAGCGCACGTGCATGCCCCCACTCGAGACGAGGCCTGACTCCCCTGGGGAGACTCCAGAAGTACCCAAAGATCCATGTCAGCCCCTGAGAGGAATCCTCGGTTACGGCCCTGACTCCACACAAGGTTTTTGGCCCCGGTATCGACGGGAGAGGAATCCCGAGAGGCCCCGTAGCAAATCGCATGGGGACTGGCCTCTTGAGGCAACCAGGGCGGGTCCCTGAGGTCCCCGTCGTAACTCGAGAACTCCTACCGCAACTCGAGAAAATCAAGGAAGTTCTCCCTTGCAGGCGAGATGAGGCCTATTTCCGATGAGGCGTCTGGAGACTAATGACACCTAACCTCTGGAACTTCGAAAGGGTCTTTCACACACTTGCTGCAACTCAAGAAGTTCACCGCCATACCCGTCTCCACTCGAGAGGAAGCACGATGGTCCCGCCCACATCCAGAGGAGCCCCGTTTCCCCCTCGTAGCTCGAGATGAGGGATCCTTTCCCTGCTTTAAACGGGAAAGTATTCCCGTCATTCCCGCCGCATCTCAAGAGGAGGCACTCTCAACAGGAAAGGCGAGAGGAACTCCATGGTCGTACCACCATTCCAAGAGTCCCCCAGATGTCTCAGTCCATTCCAGAGGAACCTCTTTGCCCTGCACTGGCTTATCTTTCACTCCGAGGATCGACTCACACCACGGTGGCACGTGGCACAGCCATGTGGGAAAGCCTCGAGGGAAAGCCTCGAGGGAAAACCACAGATCCTTTGATCCACGCGACGGGAAGCGTGACATTGCTGCTACAGCCTGGAAGAAAAGCGCACGTGCATGCCCCCACTCGAGACGAGGCCTGAATCCCCTGGGGAGACTCCAGAAGTACCCAAAGATCCATGTCAGCCCCTGAGAGGAATCCTCGTTTCCGGCCCTGACTGCACACAAGGTTTTTGGCCCCGGTATCGACGGGAGAGGAATCCCGAGAGGCCCCCTAGCACCTCGCATGGGGACTGGCCTCTCCTGGGGCCACCAGGGCGGGTCCCTGAGGTCCCCGTCGTAACTCGAGAACACCTGCCGCAACTCGAGAAAATCCAGGAAGTTCTCCCTTCCAGGCGAGATGAGGCCTATTTCCGATGAGGCGTCTGGAGACTAATGACACCCAACCTCTGGAACTTCGAAAGGGTCTTTCACACCCTTGCTGCTACTCAAGAAGTTCACCTCCTTGTCCGTCTCCACTCGAGAGGAAGCACGATGGTCCCGCCCACATCCAGAGGAGCCCCGTTTCCCCCTCGTAGCTAGAGATGAGGTATCCTTTCCCTGCTTTCAACGGGAAAGAATTCCCGGCATTCCCGTCCCATCTCAAGATGAGGCACTCTCAACAGGAAAGGCGAGAGGAACTCCATGGTCGTACCACCATTCCAAGAGTCCCCCAGATGTCTGAGTCCATTCCAGAGGAACCTCTTTGCCCTGCACTGGCTCATCTTTCATGCCGAGGATCGACTCACACCACGGTGGCACGTGGGACAGCCCTGTGGGAAAGCCTCGAGGGAAAGCCTCGAGGGAAAACCACAGATCCTTTGATCCACGCGACGGGAAGCGTGACATTGCTGCTACAGCCTGGAAGGAAAGCACACGTGCATGCCCCCACTCGAGACGAGGCCTGACTCCCCTGTGGAGACTCCAGAAGTACCCAAAGATCCATGTCACCCCTGTGAGGAATCCTCGGTTCCGGCCCTGACTCCACACAAGGTTTTTGGCCCTAGTATCGACGGGAGAGGAATCCCGAGAGGCCCCCTAGCAACTCGCATGGGGACTGGCCTCTCCTGAGGCCATCTGGGCGGGTCCCTGTGGTACCCGTCGTAACTCGAGAACACCTGCCGCACCTCGAGAAAATCCAGGAAGTTCTCCCTTCCAGGCGAGATGAGGTCTATTTCCGATGAGGCATCTGGAGACTGACACGTAACCTCTGGAACTTCGAAAGGGTCTTTCACACCCTTGCTGCAACTCAAGAAGTTCACCGCCATACCCGTCTCCACTCGAGAGGAAGCACGATGGTCCTACCCACATCCAGAGGAGCCCCGTTTCCCCCTCGTAGCTCGAGATGAGGGATCCTTTCCCTGCTTTCAACGGGAAAGAATTCCCGGCGTTCCCGTCGCATCTCAAGAGGAGGCACTCTCAACAGGAAAGGCGAGAGGAACTCCATGGTCGTACCACCATTCCAAGAGTCCCCCAGATGTCTCAGTCCATTCCAGAGGAACCTCTTTGCCCTGCACTGGCTCATCTTTCACGCCGAGGATCGACTCACACCACGGTGGAACGTGGGACTGCCCTGCGGGAAAGCCTCGAGGGAAAGCCTCGAGGGAAAACCACAGATCCTTTGATCCACGCCACGGGAAGCGTGACATTGCTGCTACAGCCTGGAAGTAAAGCGCACGTGCATGCCCCGACTCGAGACGAGGCCTGACTCCCCTGGGGAGACTCCAGAAGTACCCAAAGATCCATGTCAGGCCCTGAGAGGAATCCTCGGTTCCGGCCCTGACTCCACACAAGGTTTTTGACCCCGGTATCGACGGGAGAGGAATCCCGAGAGGCCCCCTAGCAACTCGCATGGGGACTGGCCTCTCCTGAGGCCACCAGGGCGGGTCCCTGAGGTCCCCGTTGTAACTCGAGAACACCTGCCGCAACTCGAGAAAATCCAGGAAGTTCTCCCTTCCAGGCGAGATGAGGCCTATTTCCGATGAGGCGTCTGGAGACTAATGACACCTAACCTCTGGGACTTCGAAAGGGTCTTTCACACCCTTGCTGCAACTCAAGAAGTTCACCGCCATACCCGTCTCCACTCGAGAGGAAGCACGATGGTCCCGCCCACATCCAGAGGAGCCCCGTTTCCCCCTCGTGGATCGAAATGAGGGATCCTTTCCCTGCTTTCAACGGGAAAGAATTCCCGGCGTTCCCGTCGCATCTCAAGAGGTGGCACTCTCAACATAAAGGCGAGAGGAACTCCATGGTCGTACCACCATTCCACGAGTCCCACAGATGTCTCAGTCCATTCCAGAGGAACCTCTTTGCCCTGCACTGGCTCATCTTTCACGCCGAGGATCGACTCACACCACGGTGGCACGTGGGACAGCCCTGTGGGAAAGCCTCGAGGGAAAGCCTCGAGGGAAAACCACAGATCCTTTGATCCATGCGACGGGAAGCGTGACATTGCTGCTACAGCCTGGAAGGAAAGCGCACGTGCATGCCCCAACTCGAGACGAGCCCTGACTCCCTTGGGGAGACTCCAGAAGTACCCAAAGATCCATGTCAGCCCCTGAGAGGAATCCTCGGTTCCGGCCCTGACTCCACACAAGGTTTTTGGCCCCGGTATCGACGGGAGAGGAATCCCGAGAGGCCCCCTAGCAACTCCCATGGGGACTGGCCTCTCCTGAGGCCACCAGGGCGGGTCCCTGAGGTCCCCGTCGTAACTCGAGAACACCTGCCGCAACTCGAGAAAATCCAGGAAGTTCTCCCTTCCAGGCGAGATGAGGCCTATTTCCGATGAGGCGTCTGGAGACTAATGACACCTAAACTCTGGAACTTCGAAAGGGTCTTTCACACCCTTGCTGCAACTCAAGAAGTTCACCGCCATACGCGTCTCCACTCGGGAGGAAGCACGATGGTCCCGCCCACATCCAGAGGAGCCCCGTTTCCCCCTCGGAGCTCGAGATGAGGGATCCTTTCCCTGCTTTCAACGGGAAAGAATTCCCGGCGTTCCCGTCGCATCTCAAGAGGAGGCACTCTCAACAGGAAAGGCGAGAGGAACTCCATGGTCGTACCACCATTCCAAGAGTCCCCCAGATGTCTCAGTCCATTCCAGAGGAACCCCTTTGCCCTGCACTGGCTCATCTTTCACGCCGAGGATCGACTCACACCACGGTGGCACGTGGGACAGCCCTGTGGGAAAGCCTCGAGGGAAAGCCTCGAGGGAAAACCACAGATCATTTGATCCACGCGACGGGAAGCGTGACATTGCTGCTACAGCCTGAAAGGAAAGCGCACGTGCATGCCCCCACTCGAGACGAGGCCTGACTCCCCTGGGGAGACTCCAGAAGTACCCAAAGATCCATGTCAGCACCTGAGAGGAATCCTCGGTTCCGGCCCTGACTCCACACAAGGTATTTGGCCCCAGTATCGACGGGAGAGGAATCCCGAGAGGCTCCCTAGCAACACGCATGGGGACTGGCCTCTCCTGAGGCCATTAGGGCGGGTCCCTGTGGTACCAGTCGTAACTCGAGAACACCTGCCGCACCTCGAGAAAATCCAGGAAGTTCTCCCTTCCAGGCGAGATGAGGTCTATTTCCGATGAGGCGTCTGGAGACTGACACGTAACCTCTGGAACTTCGAAAGGGTCTTTCACACCCTTGCTGCAACTCAAGAAGTTCACCGCCATACCCGTCTCCACTCGAGAGGAAGCACGATGGTCCCGCCCACATCCAGAGGAGCCCCGTTTCCCCCTCGTAGCTCGAGATGAGGGATCCTTTCCCTGCTTTCAACGGGAAAGAATTCCCAGCGTTCCCGTCGCATCTCAAGAGGAGGCACTCTCAACAGGAAAGGCGAGAGGAACTCCATGGTCGTACCACCATTCCAAGAGTCCCCCAGATGTCTCAGTCCATTCCAGAGGAACCTCTTTGCCCTGCACTGGCTCATCTTTCACTCCGAGGATCGACTCACACCACGGTGGCACATGGGACAGCCCTGTGGGAAAGCCTCGAGGGAAAGCCTCGAGGGAAAACCACAGATCATTTGATCCACGCGACGGGAAGAGTGACATTGCTGCTACAGCCTGAAAGGAAAGCGCACGTGCATGCCCCCACTCGAGACGAGGCCTGACTCCCCTGGGGAGACTCTAGAAGTACCCAAAGATCCATGTCAGCCCCTGAGAGGAATCCTCGGTTCCGGCCCTGACTCCACACAAGGTTTTTGGCCCCGGTATCGACGGGAGAGGAATCCCGAGAGGCCCCCTAGCAACTCGCATGGGGACTGGCCTCTCCTGAGGCCACCAGGGCGGGTCCCTGAGGTCCCCGTCGTAACTCGAGAACACCTGCCGCAACTCGAGAAAATCCAGGAAGTTCTCCCTTCCATGCGAGATGAGGCCTATTTCCGATGAGGCGTCTGGAGACTAATGACACCCAAACTCTGGAACTTCGAAAGGGTCTTTCACACCCTTGCTGCAACTCAAGAAGTTTACCGCCATACCCGTCTCCACACGAGAGAAAGCACGATGGTCCCGCCCACATCCAGAGGAGCCCCGTTTCCCCCTCGTAGCTCGAGATGAGGGATCCTTTCCCTGCTTTCAACGGGAAAGAATTCCCGGCATTCCCGTCGCATCTCAAGAGGAGGCACTCTCAACAGGAAAGGCGAGAGGAACTCCATGGTCGTACCACCATTCCAAGAGTCCCCCAGATGTCTCAGTCCATTCCAGAGGAACCGCTTTGCCCTGCACTGGCTCATCTTTCACGCCGAGAATCGACTCACACCACGGTGGCACGTGGGACAGCCCTGTGGGAAAGCCTCGAGGGAAAGCCTAGAGGGAAAACCACAGATCCTTTGATCCACGCGAAGGGAAGCGTGACATTGCTGCTACAGCCTGGAAGGAAAGCGCACGTGCATGCCCCCACTCGAGACGAGGCCTGACTCCCCTGTGGAGACTTCAGAAGTACCCAAAGATCCATGTCAGCCCCTGAGAGGAATCCTCGGTTCCAGCCCTGACTCCACACAAGATTTTTGGCCCCGGTATCGACGGGAGAGGAATCCCGAGAGGCCCCCTAGCAACTCGCATGGGGACTGGCCTCTCCTGAGGCCACCAGGGCGGGTCCCTGAGGTCCCCGTCGTAACTCGAGAACACCTGACGCAACTCGAGAAAATCCAGGAAGTTCTCCCTTTCAGGCGAGATGAGGCCTATTTCCGATGAGGTGTCTGGAGACTAATGACACCTAACCTCTGGAACTTCGAAAGGGTCTTTCACACCCTTGCTGCAACTCAAGAAGTTCACCGCCATACCCGTCTCCACTCGAGAGGAAGCACGATGGTCCCGCCCACATCCAGAGGAGCCCCGTTTCCCCCTCGTAGCTCGAGATGAGGGATCCTTTCCCTGCTTTCAACGGGAAAGAATTCCCGGCGTTCCCGTCGCATCTCAAGAGGAGGCACTCTCAACAGGAAAGGCGAGAGGAACTCCATGGTCGTACCACCATTCCAAGAGTCCGCCAGATGTCTCAGTCCATTCCAGAGGAACCTCTTTGCCCTGCACTGGCTCATCTTTCACGCCGAGGATCGACTCACACCACGGTGGCACGTGGGACAGCCCTGTGGGAAAGCCTCGAGGGAAAACCGCAGATTCTTTGATCCACGCGATGGGAAGCGTGACATTGCTGCTACAGCCTGGAAGGAAAGCGCACGTGCATGCCCCCACTCGAGACGAGGCCTGACTCCCCTGGGGAGACTCCAGAAGTACCCAAAGATCCATGTCAGCCCCTGAGAGGAATCCTCGGTTCCGGTCCTGACTCCACACAAGGTTTTTGGCCCCGGTATCGACGGGAGAGGAATCCCGAGAGGCCCCCTAGCAACACGCATGGGGACTGGCCTCTCCTGAGGCCACCAGGGCGGGTCCCTGAGGTCCCCGTCGTAACTCGAGAACACCTGCCGCAACTCGAGAAAATCCAGGAAGTTCTCCCTTCCAGGCGAGATGAGGCCTATTTCCGATGAGGCATCTGGAGATTAATGACACCTAACCTCTGGAACTTCGAAAGGGTCTTTCACACCATTGCTGCAACTCAAGAAGTTCACCGCCATACCCGTCTCCACTCGAGAGGAAGCACGATGGTCCCGCCCACATCCAGAGGAGCCCCGTTTCCCCCTCGTAGCTCGAGATGAGGGATCCTTTCCCTGCTTTCAACGGGAAAGAATTCCCGGCGTTCCCGTCGCATCTCAAGAGGAGGCACTCTCAACAGGAAAGGCGAGAGGAACTCCATGGTCGTACCACCATTCCAAGAGTCCCCCAGATGTCTCAGTCCATTCCAGAGGAACCTCTTTGCCCTGCACTGGCTCATCTTTCACGCCAGGATCGACTCACACCACGGTGGCACGTGGGACAGCCCTGTGGGAAAGCCTCGAGGGAAAGCCTCGAGGGAAAACCACAGATCCTTTGATCCACGCGAAGGGAAGCTTGACATTGCTGCTACAGCCTGGAAGGAAAGCGCACGTGCATGCCCCCACTCGAGACGAGGCCTGACTCCCCTGTGGAGACTTCAGAAGTACCCAAAAATCCATGTCAGCCCCTGAGAGGAATCCTCGGTTCCAGCCCTGACTCCACACAAGATTTTTGGCCCCGGTATCGACGGGAGAGGAATCCCGAGAGGCCCCCTAGCAACTCGCATGGGGACTGGCCTCTCCTGAGGCCACCAGGGCGGGTCCCTGAGGTCCCCGTCGTAACTCGAGAACACCTGCCGCAACTCGAGAAAATCCAGGAAGTTCTCCCTTTCAGGCGAGATGAGGCCTATTTCCGATGAGGCGTCTGGAGACTAATGACACCTAACCTCTGGAACTTCGAAAGGGTCTTTCACACCCTTGCTGCAACTCAAGAAGTTCACCGCCATACCCGTCTCCACTCGAGAGGAAGCACGATGGTCCCGCCCACATCCAGAGGAGCCCCGTTTCCCCCTCGTAGCTCGAGATGAGGGATCCTTTCCCTGCTTTCAACGGGAAAGAATTCCCGGCGTTCCCGTCGCATCTCAAGAGGAGGCACTCTCAACAGGAAAGGCGAGAGGAACTCCATGGTCGTACCACCATTCCAAGAGTCCCCCAGATGTCTCAGTCCATTCCAGAGGAACCTCTTTGCCCTGCACTGGCTCATCTTTCACGCCGAGGATCGACTCACACCACGGTGGCACGTGGGACAGCCCTGTGGGAAAGCCTCGAGGGAAAACCGCAGATCCTTTGATCCACGCGATGGGAAGCATGACATTGCTGCTACAGCCTGGAAGGAAAGCGCACGTGCATGCCCCCACTCGAGACGAGGCCTGACTCCCCTGGGGAGACTCCAGAAGTACCCAAAGATCCATGTCAGCCCCTGAGAGGAATCCTCGGTTCCGGTCCTGACTCCACACAAGGTTTTTGGCCCCGGTATCGACGGGAGAGGAATCCCGAGAGGCCCCCTAGCAACACGCATGGGGACTGGCCTCTCCTGAGGCCACCAGGGCGGGTCCCTGAGGTCCCCGTCGTAACTCGAGAACACCTGCCGCAACTCGAGAAAATCCAGGAAGTTCTCCCTTCCAGGCGAGATGAGGCCTATTTCCGATGAGGCATCTGGAGATTAATGACACCTAACCTCTGGAACTTCGAAAGGGTCTTTCACACCCTTGCTGCAACTCAAGAAGTTCACCGCCATACCCGTCTCCACTCGAGAGGAAGCACGATGGTCCCGCCCACATCCAGAGGAGCCCCGTTTCCCCCTCGTAGCTCGAGATGAGGGATCCTTTCCCTGCTTTCAACGGGAAAGAATTCCCGGCGTTCCCGTCGCATCTCAAGAGGAGGCACTCTCAACAGGAAAGGCGAGAGGAACTCCATGATCGTACCACCATTCCAAGAGTCCCCCAGATGTCTCAGTCCATTCCAGAGGAACCTCTTTGCCCTGCACTGGCTCATCTTTCACGCCAGGATCGACTCACACCACGGTGGCACGTGGGACAGCCCTGTGGGAAAGCCTCGAGGGAAAGCCTCGAGGGAAAACCACAGATCCTTTGATCCACGCGAAGGGAAGCGTGACATTGCTGCTACAGCCTGGAAGGAAAGCGCACGTGCATGCCCCCACTCGAGACGAGGCCTGACTCCCCTGTGGAGACTTCAGAAGTACCCAAAGAT